>NC_081205.1:17958044-18291377 GCF_902713425.1 Acipenser ruthenus
GAGTACCCATGCTTTAGTGGACTCAGGGTGTGCACAGACCTTAATTCAAACGTCTCTCTTAGGCGGTATGTCGTGGCAGCCACAAGGCAAGGTGGCGATCTCCTGTATCCATGGAGACACGGCGACATATCCCACCCTAAAAGCATACGTGTCGATAGGTCCGACACAACGCCACCTCACAGTGGGGGTGGTGGAAAGGCTGCCGCACCCCGTAATTCTGGGCCGGGACTGGCCACAGTATCGGCAATTGCTCCAAAAGGCAGTCCCGACCACACACGTAAACGTGGCAGACAGAGCAGGGGAAACGATTGGTGATATTTTTCCCCTGCAAGCCGACCTGTTTAATTCTCTTTTTCGTCCTAGGAAAACAAAGAAAGAGAGACGGATCGAAAAATGGGAAGGTGCATCTCTGAAACGAGGCTGGGGACTGGTGGGAGAGAGCGCAGATGGTATCAACCGCCACTCAAGGGGAGTCGGTACGCAGTGTGACCGAGAGGGCGAGGTTACTGGGCCATCCAGAGCAGATGCTACTCCAGCCCCTCTCAATGTACCGGACATGTGGGGCTCAAGCGCGGACCTAGCGTGGGACCAGAAAAACGACCCCACGCTGGTGCACGCTTGGGGACAGGTCCGGTCTATTGAAGGTAAGGATGTTGAAGGCGCTGGGGCGCTGGTATATCCGCACTTCATTATCAAGGGGCAATTACTGTATAGGGTAAACCCTGCCACGGGCACAGGACAGCCTGTAACGCAATTGATGGTTCCCCCGTCGTGTCGGCCCGAGGTCATGAGGCTGGCGCATGACATCCCCTTTGCAGGACACTTGGGAGCCGACAAGACGAGGGAACGCATATTGGCTCGATTTTATTGGGTAGGGCTTCATAATGAAGTGTCGAAATATGTAGCCACATGCCCAGACTGCCAGCGAGTAGCGCCGGGTCGAGTGCGCCCCGCTCCTTTGGTCCCACTGCCAATTATTTCCACTCCCTTTGAGCGCATTGCAATGGACATAGTCGGCCCTTTGCTACCTTCTGACTCCGGGTATACGCACATATTAGTAGTGGTGGATTATGCAACGCGATACCCGGAGGCAGTTCCATTGAGGTCCACTAGTGCCGCTGCAATAGCCAAAGAACTAGTGCAGATTATGTCGAGAGTAGGGATCCCCAAAGAGATACTGACTGATCATGGAACTAACTTTCTGTCTCGAACGCTACAGCAGGTGTATAAAATGTTAAAAATACGTCCCATCCGGACATCTGTTTATCATCCACAGTCGGACGGTTTGGTGGAACGTTTTAATCAAACATTAAAGCAGATGCTGAGACGATTTGTGAATCAAGAGCAAAAACATTGGGCATCGCTTCTCCCCTACCTCCTTTTTGCAGTGAGAGAGGTGCCGCAGAGTTCAACAGGGTTCTCCCCCTTTGAGCTCTTGTACGGCCGACAACCTCGCGGTATCCTCGATCTGTTGAGAGAGGGGTGGGAAGAGCATAAAGGCTCGTCCAAAAACGTAGTGCAGCATGTGCTCCTACTCCGTGATCGCCTGGATTTGGTCGGTCGTTTGGCCCAGGACAATCTAAAATCAGCTCAGCACCGGCAACAGCAGCATTACAACAAAAATGCACGGATTCGGACCTTTCGGCCAGGAGACAAGGTAATGCTGCTTCTTCCCACGTCGGAATCCAAGCTATATGCTAAATGGCAGGGGCCATATGAGGTGATTCGGGCTATAGGGAAAGTTAATTATGAAATTCGGCAGCCCGATCGCCGTAATGAACGTGAAATTTATCATATCAATTTATTAAAGCCCTGGCAGGCAAGGGAGGCCTTATTTATAGCCCCAGGCGAGGTAGAGGATGATTTTGGACCCTGTATAGAGGCTCCTAGCATACAGAACATTCCGATGGGGGAACAGTTACTCCCAGATCAGCAGAGAGATCTGCGCAGGTTAATTGAGGAGTTCAGGGATGTTTTTTCTGATGTGCCCGGCAGAACTAATCTCGTTGAATATGACATTATCTCTCCCCCAGGTGTCACAGTTCGGGAGAGACCTTACCGGATCCCAGAAAGTCGACGAAGTGGCGTTCGCAAAGAGGTGCGGGCGATGCTCGAACTTGGGGTGATTGAGCCTTCCAGGAGCGAGTGGTGCAGTCCGATTGTGATAGTCGCCAAAAAGGACGGCACCAACCGCTTCTGCGTTGATTTCCGCAAGGTCAACGCTATTGCCAAGTTCGATGCATATCCCATGCCTCGGGTCGACGAGCTTCTAGACAGACTGGGAACGGCGAGGTTCATTTCGACTTTGGACCTGACGAAGGGATACTGGCAGATCCCATTAACCCACAGATCACGTGAGAAAACTGCATTTTCTACCCCTGATGGTCTGTTTCATTTCACAACCATGCCGTTTGGGTTACATGGTGCGCCCGCTGCCTTTCAGAGACTAATGGACCAGGTTTTACGCCCACATCATGAATATGCAGCAGCGTATATTGATGATGTGGTGATTTACAGCTCCACCTGGCGGGAGCATTTGGCTAGGGTCGCAGCCGTCTTGCAGTCTCTGAGGGTAGCCCGGCTGACAGCTAACTTGGGTAAATGTGCATTTGCCAAAGAAGAAACACAATATTTGGGATTTATTATGGGACATGGGCAGGTGAAACCCGTCGCCACCAAAGTCCAGGCTTTGATGGACGCGGCAATCCCGAAAACCAAGTCCCAGGTGAGGTCTCTCTTGGGGTTGGCCGGTTATTACCGTCGATTCATCCCCGAGTACGCCACAGTGGTAAACCCTCTCGTGAACCTCACTAAAAAGAGTGCACCAAATTTAATTAAATGGACAGGGGAATGTCAGGGGGCCTTTGATACCATTAAGCAACGACTCTGCCGAGCCCCCGCCCTGATCACACCAGATTTTGATAAGGAATTCCTCCTCCACACCGACGCTTCGGATGTTGGTCTGGGGGCGGTCTTGTCCCAGCAGGTCGACGGAGTAGAACACCCCATCCTCTACATAAGCAAGAAAATGCTCCCTCGGGAGCGCAACTACTCCGTCATAGAAAAGGAATGTCTGGCCATTAAATGGGCCACTCAGACCTTACGCTATTACCTCTTGGGGCATTCATTCAATCTCGTCACTGACCACGCCCCACTCAGATGGTTAAGCACGATGAAGGATAGCAACGCCCGGATAACTCGGTGGTATCTGGCGCTGCAACCCTTCATGTATTTCATGACACACCGTGCAGGGAAAGATCATCAAAATGCGGATTACTTTTCCCGGGAGGGGGGTGTAATGGGTAAGGTAGATTCAGCCGAGTGTTCCTTCGGCTCCACTCTGAGCGGTGGGATATGTGACAGAGAGCGAATGAATCCGAAGCAACAATCTCCCTCTCGACCGGTGAGGGCACTGTACAACAGGAACTGCGGGCTTCGTACTGAATGGTTGGGCAGTTCATTCCGGGGACAGTCGGAAGCCGGCCATTCAGGAAGAAGGCGGCGTTACGGTACCTGGAGTCATCGCCCTAGTACGGTGAGCGAAGTTTCAGTCATGAATTGGAGGAGACGTGATTGAACTAGCTATCGGAGGGGGCGGGGCTTAGGGTACTTTAGGGGGACGTGACGCCGTAATCGGCCCCTTTTGTTGTGGTTAATGGGAGGAGACAAGGACGGAACTTTGAATGAAGTGTGGTTCCATTGATAACTGTTGTGTTTGTTTTGCCAGACGGCTGATTCGTAGCCGGAGCTGTAGGGAGAAGCCAGCCCGGACCTGAACGCACACGAGCACCAGCACTAGCACTCAGAGCACCGCACCTGCACCAGAGCACACAGTCTGGAGACGTGTGGTTGTGACTGTATTTCTTGTTTTGTGTGTTGGAATTATTATTTCGGGACTGCAACCCCCCTTTTGTTTTGTCGCTGGCAATACCCATTGCTGGGTAGAGCCAGCTTTATTATTTGAGTCCAGTTTTCGCTGGCAATACCCATTGCTGGGTAGAGCCAGCTTTATTATTTGAATCCTCGTCAAGGAACATTAAAGAAACCTGACCTGTGAACTTTGTGTTTGTCCTTTGTTGGAGCACCTGCAATCACCTGTACACCGGAGCACTACAAACCACATTGCCACAGTCACACAGGAGGTTCCGGAGCAGGTGGGCACTACTGGGCTTTGCTGATGACGGACAATAAATTAAAAATCAGTGCGAATGATTTAAATATATCATATGACTCTCCAAATAGTAAGCAAGAGGAAAACTGCACGTTTATTTATTTTTTTGATAAATTAAAATTTTGTAAACAAACCACTACAGGTAATATAGAACACAATGTTTCTGGTAATGGAGGTGTTAATAAAGTAGCCTATGTTGACGCTGAATTACCGGGCATGCATAACATTAGAGAAGATGAAACTCTGTTAAAGTGTCTTAATTCCACAACAGCATTTAAAGAATCTTATCACCGATTAATAATCGCAAACAAAACATTTGCATCGTCATTTCAAAGATGCAATTTCTAAATTAGAAAAAATTAATGCTCAACATTTTTCAAAATCATCCTTGAACCATATCCCCTTTGATAAAATAGTAGATTTCATAGAATGTTTTGTAAATAACACCCTTTTGTCTAACTTTTTAGCTAGTGACTTGCTTCACTTAAACATTTTGCTTGTGTATAATTGCAAGAAATGTAAAGGGCAGCCCATTGTGCACGTTAAATACAAAATCTTTACTTTTAATACAACCAAAAGAAATATCCGAAGACGGGATTAAAAAATATATATTATCCCATGTATCTGTACAGAAACATGGTGCCTGCCAAAAATGTGGGAATGTAAATGTTGATCTTGAAACATTCCATGTATTGAATCTCCCAAAAACATTAATAATAACTCTTAATACAATCACTTCTAGACTACCTGCAAATATTTCTTTGTCTTCTATTTTCAAAAAACAAACATATTATATTTCAACTATTATGTCATGCTCTGATAAATATCCATTTGTTACGATATTTAAAACAGACCAGAAACAGGAATGGTACTGTAATAATATTGATAATGTTTCCTATTCTTTTGAAATAGTGAAAGAAATGATTTCAAAATCCACATTTCTAATAGTTGCATATGATTTCATGTCATCTGAAGAAATACAAAAGTATTGCACAACAGAAGTTATGCGTTATTGTTCTATTCAATGCAAGAAAATTGTATGATTTGAATTAAACCAACCTATTCACCTTGAAATTAAAAACTTACCATTTAATTTGACAAATGAGGATATAGAAATAATACGTAATGGAAATTGGTTAAACGACAATATTACAGATGCATACCTGTGCCTTTTAAGTAGTAATGTCACAGACAAAAGTGTGTTAACTATTCCTTCCACATTTGTCAGTCAAACTTTGAATAGTGTCTATTGTGATGACATTGAAGTACTGCCAAAACCCTCCGAAAATGAAGGAATTGGTGGTGCTTCAAAACTGTTCTTGTTCCTGTTAATATAAAGTCATCCCACTGGATACTTATTGCAATCGATATGAAGCATGATGCAAACAAGGCGAAATGTACAGCATTAAAAATATATATAATGGACTCATTAAAGACGTATGAAAAGGAATTTCAAAATATACTTCCCTCATTACAAAGATACGTCACCATGCAATACTTGGCACTATATGGTGTTGTTCCTAACATAACATTTTCTTTAGAATTTTGTCATAGGTGTTCCTGTTTTCAAAAGCAGTCTGACAGTAGTAGTTGTGGAGTATATGTATGTTTGTTTGCAAAAACATTGCTATTTGGTGGTAATCACACTGCACTGTGTTGCAATAAAATGAGGGAACTTTTAATATATGAGTTAGCCCTCCAAGGAATTATTCCTGTATAAATAAATTTAAAATTAATCAAAAGTTATGTTCCTCTGTGTTCCATACCTCAAAATTAATATTTCAAGTGCTTAGTTTTTTCCAGTTCTCACAGTGTTTTGTTTTTTAGGACATCGTGGATCTGATCTTCAGTGTTTTACTTGATCCTGTGCAAATATTTTTTTATATATATTTTTAGAATGCCCTGAAGAAGGGGGCTGTTGAGAGCCGAGGACTTATGGAGATTTCCTCAAATTAGAGCAGTGATGGCCAGTTCTCGATTCATTTGATTCAGTTCAATTTGGTGAATCGATTCATTTCGTTCAATTGATTCACTGATTCAATGACACAAAACCAATCAATGTAGACCGCATTAAGATTGTTTACGTAGGTTTATTTGAACCGGAAAGAACGAGTTGTTCACGAACTGCACATCACAAAAGCTAGGGAGAATCTATATTTGGTTGACTGGGTTCATAAACATTAAATATAGTTTGACAAAAAAATAATAATATAAATTTACAATCCTAGAGATAACATAACAGTTTGAACCATTAGCATTGTTTAGCCATCAGTATCAATCTAATTTAATTTCATCTTTAAAAAAAAAAAAAGGCAATTGCATTTCTTACGTGTTTTTTTCTATACATTTGGAGTCACTCATTGTTTTTTTACAACAACAAAAAAGAGAGGCTCGAACGAGGTGGTATTTATGGAACTAATCCGTGGTATTTATTCAGCACATAGCAAAACGCTGTTTGCCCAATTCCTCTTCTATCCAGTAAACCTTTAGGGATTAGTCATGTGATCAATCGCCCGTTGAAGCACACCCATAACCGCAACATCTACATTTTATATAAACAAAGTTTAAATGAGTAATTTGGCTGACTTTACTCAAGATGACTTAGAAGTATTAATCATAATTTGTGCAAAATAGTTAACTATAGATATGATTAATTTTGTATGTGTATAAAAAAATAACAAACACACATAGGCTACAACTAGTAGTGGTTCATTTTATTATTTATTTGTTTGGCAGACTTACACAAGGTTACGTACATAGTAAACTAAGAAGAACTGTAAGAAATTATGGTGCACAAATTTCTAATCTGAGTTTCTGACAGCGTGAAGCAGCACTCGAAAGTACACACCGTCTGGATCATAGATATATAGCTATGGTGTGGAGGATGTAACTGACGCCATTTTGGCTCACACGGAGTTCTTATCATGCACTAAGTAAGCGGGAATTTGGATCCAACATGGCACATACTGTCTTCAGTTTCATAACATTCAACGAGTTGAGAGACAACCCGGTTTCAGTGTTGCCAATTCCTATTGGGTGAAAGTCACTAGACGCGCCTTAAAAAGTCGCTAAAATGTTGGGGGGGGGGGAGAGGGGCGCGTTGAGTGAGTATTTAATTCCAACCCTAATACACCACATCAACAATAGACGGTGTAACAATCCACACAGCACCTGAGTGCTGGAAACAACTTCAAAACACCAAAATAAATAATAATAAAATTATATATCCCTCTACAAAACGCAGGGCAGCACACAGCATACATTTTTTAAATATGTAAAATATAACATCATCCTACCTTACAATAGAGCCTGGATGACATCCTTGTCTAAGGGGGGCTCTTCTTCTTCAGGATTTGCCTGCTTGCTTTCTGAGGAGTAGGATTCCATTGAGCCAATTATTCTGAGCATGCTGGAAGGCAGGGAGTACTGGTAGCATTTCTTGCCTGCAGTTTGAAGTCCGTATCGGATGTGCAAAATTGAGTTCACAGTTAGGAGCGACAGACGATTTCTTAATTTAGTTTTAACTACATTTAATTGACTGAACACACGCTCCACTTGTGCGTTGCTGTGTGGCAGAGTAAGGATAGTCAGTGCCAGATTACAAAGTTCTTTGAATGGTTTGTCACCTGTAGCATCTCTGTAGGATTCTACTTCACACCAGAATTTCTCAGTGTTATCCACATGTTCCCACTGGATATGATGTATGTTACGTCACTGAATCTCAATTTGGTTGATTTCTTCAGGGGATGTCATGAACATTTCTGCCAGCTCTGTTATGGGTTTCTTTGTATGGCGAAGTGCTTCACCTACAGATAGTGCAGACATCTGCCGCAATATTTCTATATTGTCGGGCAGATGATTCCGGATCTCCTCCAGCAGTTTCACTGTGAAATCAACACAGCGCCCTCGTATCCCCGCTTTCGCTGCTTCTGGCACAGCATCTTCCCTGATAGCCTTCTCGGCCTCGTATCCAAGTTGGGGACGAGGATCCAGGTGTTGGCGGATCTCACCTTTGAGGTAATCAACCTGTGCAGTTGGAAGTGTTACACTGCACCCAAGTGATGTTACAAGCCTGATTAGTCCGTCAATTAACTTTGTTGGATCAACGTTGTTTCCCTGGAATGTTTTGTTGACAGCCTGCACCTGCAATAGCACATTTTTCACAAATATCAAGAATGCACGACTTTGTGGATCACAGTACAGGCGGTAGAGTTGGTCTGCCATGTAACAGCGCTCATTCTCTCGTGCAACGGCAAACAGAGTTTTCAGTTCAAGCCACTGTTGAAGGATTTGCCTTACTGCTGGCTCTACAGAGATCCACCTGGTGGCGCACGCCCGCAATATCTTCTGTGGCTCTTCTCCGTCATTAATTGCAGCGAATAGTTTCTTGTAGGTTATTTGCCTTCCTGCACTTTGAGAGAACCAGTTGTAAGTTTCCTTCGCTGTGAAATCCAAAAACTTAGGGAGGGATTGTTCATAAGCTCGCGACAATGCCAGAATTGTGACACACACAATGCACAAGAACAAGGTGAGGAATTTCAGATTTTAGTTTTGCATATACACCATTGTTTCTCCCTATCATTACCGATGCATTGTCTGTACCAATTCCAGTGAGTTTTTTGAGGTCTAGCCCCAGCGTTGCAATGCAATTCTTCAGAGCGGAAACTATTCCGTCTGCCGTGAAATCTTAAAGTTCCACAGCACTGAGAAATCGTGAAACAATTTGCTTTCGTTTCGCACTGAAGTATCTTATGACAATGCCAAGCACCTTGATCACAGAAATGTCGTTGGATTCATCTATGAGCAAACTGAATGGGCCCTCACCAACGTCTGCCACTAGCTCACTAACAAAATGAGGCCCTAATACATTATTAATGATAGCCGTACACTTAGACCTGTGCAGCTTCAGTGCAGGTGCATGAGAATCTGCACAACTCGGTTAAATGGTCGACACTTTGCACTGCGCTATGTTCTGCAATATATAGAGCCAAAAATGCTTCTGTTTCTGCAACTACATTCCTCGGCGAAGATGAAGCAAATGAATCCATACGAACCTGCCTGGTATCCGTGAAGGGTTTTGTGCATTCAATGTGCTTTGCAGTATTTGCGTGTTTAATCAGGTCCGACTTTTTTGCATTCAGTGTAGTTTTACAAAGCTTACAGTAAGCTTTGTTTGCCATCCCAGGAACAGACTTCAGCCAAAGTTTGAAATCATCCTCCTTTAACCATGTCTCTCGGAAATGTTGTTCATATTTTTTAGACAATTTATCCGCCATTTCTGACAACTGAACTCGCCTCGAAAACAAATAACCGCCGAGGTAGAGCAAGCACGGCACGAGCTGTTACGTATATTGTCAATCGTTAAGATAACTAGCTTTGATTTGTTGAACTCGGGGGTAAGGGGAGGGGGTTGGTAAAGTCTATGCATCAAAATACTAAATGACAGTCACTATAACCTATAGGAACAGCAGGGACTTGGGGGATAGGCGGGATCTAGGTCATTAGCTGCAAATTGACAGTTGCTATAACCTATAGAAACAGAAGGAAGTTGTATGGCGTTATCTTTATTCAAGTATTATGTTTTAGATAAGTATATTCTGTTTGAAACAGAAAGTCGCTAGATTATCACCAGATTTTATTTAAAGTAGCTAAATTAGCTCTCTGTCGCATTCACATTAATAATATCGGCGTCATGTCTAAAAAGTCGCCAAATCTAGCGACAAATTCGCTAAATTGGCAACACTGCCCGGTTTTCTTGTTACAACAAACAAATCAGCCAGACTCGACAGGTAAAGAATCACTTCATGAGTTTTGATAGGCTGGTAACTCGACTCCTGTGCGCCACGCAGCTTGTTCATAGGGTGAATCAAAAGAACCGATTCAATGGGGACTCTGATCCGATTCCCATCGTTCATCTTAGTGAGTCGTTCAAAAAGAACGATTCGTTCGCGAACTACACATCACTAGTGCGGAGAGGACTCCCTTCGTAAAAATATATTGGGACGTCCTGATTTTCCCGTCACAGTTTGGCCTACCGCTGCGGACTCTTCTGCTATACTGTTGTCACTGGTACTGTGTAGAATTTGATGGCGAATTATCTGCAAGTTAGTTCTGGCACTTTCATCAATATGTTTATCAGTACATGCCAATATCTGCCCTATTCTTTCCAACAGCCAATCTACTCGACACAAAATAAAGTCGTCATTTTCCGACCCACATTCAACTTGAATTAAAAGCTCCCAAATCTTTTCTAGGATAAGACTCCTATAAGTCATATTGCACACATTTGTAACGTATGGAATATTCACAACATTGAAACTGTACAACAACGACGTTATAGCCCTGACTGCACACCTGTCCGCACTACTACCAGGCAAAGTTAGTAGATCACCGATTCACTTATTGTCCCGCCCATCAAGCATGATTGACGGTAGCTCGAAAAGATTGTGTCAAAATGAAAAGATGAAAAAAATAAAGAAATAAAAAACGAAATAAAAAGCGAAATAAAAAATGAAATAAATAGATAAATTATTAAATATATTTCAGTTTCTACTTATTTATGTATTTATTTAGTTTTATCTTTATTTATTTATTTATTTATTTATTTATTTATTTATTTATATTTGTATGTATTTCGTTATTTATTTATTTATTTATTTCGAATTTTATTTATTTATTTATTTATTTATTTATTTATTTATTTATTTATTTTTTAATTTTGGCACAAATTATCCTCCATACTGTTTGCAGTGAACAGGATACAAGCGCCAAACCCCTAGCCATTACGATTCATGCCTTAACCCCAAAACGTTTTGAAGCAACTGAGTAACCATTCCGTACACATTTTGGTTCAAATTACAGGGAAACCAAATTATGAGCAGCACATACAAATGCTTCACGTGCATTAAATCATTGAGAATAATTCAAGTTTCATAGTTCTACTGTCCATCTGAAAAGCACAAACTTACAGTTCTAAATGAATCTAATGCTGCCAAACCTAACATTTGAATTGAATAAAAACTTTGGCCTATGGTCAAGGCCCTTTGTATTGTATTATTTTAATTAATTGAATAATTCACTCCTTTTTTTAAAGAACCTGCTCCACATGGTCACTCACTCAGATAGTTATTAGTTATGATTAAATGCAGCTCAACTCTCGCCCTGCTATTTAACCATAAAAAATAATAATATTTAAATAAATAAATAAAATAAATAAATATTCAAAGGGCCTTAACATAGGCCACGGTCTAAAAAAACATTTTGTACTATGCATGAATAAATATCACTGTGTCATTGCAAAGGCAATATGAAATGTGTTTTGTCTTCATAAAGTTCAGAAAATGCTGCTCTGTTGCCCACTTTTGAAAGGAAAACGTACCCATTAATTTACAAGAACAAGTTAATATTTAATAACTTCTCATACACAGACATGTTTTTTTGTTTTACCTTTTGTAACATTAAGAGGGATTATTTAAAGACCAGAGTAAATACTTTGAAAAATATGCCCTTGTGTTTTACTATGTCCATATACACAACCAATGTGAAGAACTGAACCTGACTAACTTACTAAAGATCCACCCAGGTAATAATTTAAGAAAGTTTGAACTCAGATAACATTATGCTTTCATACTGTATGTCCTGGGAGATAAGCTTGGGCCATCCAATTCGTCCAATTTCACAAAAGCAATATCTGAAAAGCTTTTTCAAAAATAATATAAAAGATCTGATTTCAACACAGAAGACAAACATTGACATGGGTCACAAACCGAAATAACATATTATTCACTGTTTCAGGTTGTCATGGCTTGAATAGAAACAGATAAGAACTGTATAGCTACCTCACCTGAGCCTGGTTTTGTTGACAGAAAGATAAGGTCCTGTAAATATACGCCTTGAACTACCTCTCCCTGGCTCTTGTGATTACGTTTCTGTGAGGCAGAGTGGCATAGACACAGTTTTGGTTTCTAAGTAAAAACATTAGGCATTACTACACTGTTCTGTGGTTGGCAAAAAGACCAGTGTTTCATGAGACCATGAGCAGACAGTGTTGACTCAGCACAGAAAGCAATTTAATCAGAGACCTTTTTTTCTGGAATAGCCAGTGTAGTTATATATAGTGGCGGCCAGGCAAGGTTGATATAAATGTTAAACATCTGCTACTTTTTGGGGTCCCCAAGTGGCACAATGAAAGCATGCCTGCTTAGTGTGCAGGGTGAGTCATGTGTCCTGTGTCCTGGTCTGTGTCCTGTCTGTGCCAAGTTTCAAATATTCACTGGAGATTCCACAGGGTGCTCTGCACTGGCTCTGAAGTTACTGTGGGTTAGAAAAAATTATTGGACATTCCAAATTGGGGAGAAAATCAGGGGTAAAATATTTAGGCACCTAAATGTACTGAAAAATATAAAAAAAGAGAATTAAAAAAAAAGTTTTAGTATCCGTCCACATCACTATGCATGGTACGGATATACAAAGTGTTAACGAAAGGCATGTCTCCATTAATAAAAAACAGGGCACACTCTCATAGCTATTTCGTCCACTATGTCTTTCGCACAGTTTTTTTTTTCAAACATTGTAATATCTATGATGTAAAATCACAAGGTTTCAAGACCTCTTCTTCATGTGTAAGTGGACATTTACAGAAACAGATGTTATTATTTACATTTATAGATCACCTGTTTCTTTGAATTTCCACTTACACCTGAAGAACAGACTTTGAGGTCCTGGAAGCTGGTGATTATATATCAAGGGCAATCTAATAAACAGCATCAATTCTTCAGATCCATTATCACTGTAACCTTGATTAATATCTTCAATTGTCTTCAACAATTCTTTTTGTAGGACGAAAAACTCCCCGCTTTTAAATTGGTTCAGCCTAAAGGTAATGCCTGTACAGCATAAGAACACAGAGAATTGATATTACAAGTTCTGTTTTATTTATTTGGGTCTTTGTGAAAAAATTTGAACAGAGCAGTTGAGGTCAGTATACTGGCATGTCTCATATTACTGTGACTGTGTGTGCAGTCCTTGCCCCATGATGAAAGGAATCAGCAGACAGAGTGCTGGTCCTGTAATCTGGTATTCACCTCTCTATAGGACTAGTGCACAGCTAGGAGGGAGTTTCACCTCCTCCGCCGATGAGTGTGACTTCAGGATATGAGTAAAAACAAACCCTGTGTAATGCAAGGCCTGTTTAACCAACAAGACCCGAAAACACAGGGGCATATTTATGGACCAGGTTAACAATGTCTTCAACTGCCATTCACATCATTTTTATAAAAAAAATATCTCAAGTGTAATGAAACTTCATACTGTCAACCCCTTTTCATATCACAAAGTTAACCGATAAGCTGGCATACTAATCATTAAAAGACGGAAGAAGTGTTTATATAGCAAGTATGCTAGTTTTGCTGCGGACCTCACAATATTCTACCACGTATTTTTACTCTAGTGTTGATTTTTAACATTAACCTTTTATACGCTATTAACTTTTTAAACCTAACAATATCATGGGGGATTGTGAACAGAATGACGTCACTGGCAAGGTGTGTCTACCAGGAAGGGGACTCGGACACAAGAAAACTACAGGTTTAAATGCAAATGCACACTTTTAATTATAACACAAATAACAAAACAACAAACAAAATACTGGAACAAAACCAACTGGTTAATAAAAAGAATATACCGCACACCTTCACAAACTCCCTGCACCCCAACGATAACTATTTATATTATACTATTTACACCACAGCACACAAAACCCTTACCTTCACCAACATGAATTCTCACCATCACTAATTCTCACTAATACCTATTTTATAGCCCTGCAGCTGGACCCTTAAATAATCATTTATACATTTATTCAACTGATGGCTCCAGCCACATTCCCACGTGTGTTTTTGCAGGGAGGATTTTAACTCCCTCCCTGACACCCAATACTCCCCACACAACACACACCCTGCCATGCTGCCACACACCTGCACTAATAATACAAAATACATTAAAATAATAACAATAATAAAGCTACTCATAAAAAATAAACATAGGGACGGGCGTACCCCGTCACAGGGATATTTTGGATGGACAGAGAAAAAGAGCAATCTGTTCTTAAAGAACTAGAAGCTGGCATATTTGATTATTTTATTTTGCTATTATTAACGATAACTACAATTTAGATAATACCAAAACTAATAGGCATTTTAGGTTATAGTGTAAAATGAAAACACATTTCTTGTTTAGGTACACCTATAAATTATTTTCTTATATGTTTCATTGGGCCCAAAGAAGAGGCAATAGAAAATGAAATGACAAACAGGAGTTTTTCAGTAAAATCTTGAAAACAAAGCGCATGGACCTCACTGACTTGTTGGCCTGAATTTCAAGAGTTTTCAAACCGAACGACCTCGCCTTGGAACCAACACACCCTCTCCAGGTGATAAGATTTAGATATGAGAAGTCAGAGCCATATAGAGTAAGGGTGCTGCAGCACTGCCAAGCAGCACTTATGAATCAAGTTGTTTTACGTTTAGGCAAGGCTATGTATTCACAGTTGGCTACTATTACTATATATGGATTTGTTTGCATATTGTTGCGTCTGCTACAAATGTAACCCAGCACCGTATTCATTCATATTCATATTTATTTTAAATGAAAGCATTCTAGAACAATGATGAACCAAGCAATCTCATCTGTATATAAAAAGTACAACACATCATACAAAGAAATTTTAGCATTCTTCAAGATGATCCTTCTGCAGCTCCTATTTTCAATAACCCTCCTCTAATGTCATACAGAAGAGACAAAAATCTAAGAGAGTATCTTGTCCACAGTAACATTCGACCCAATCTGGACTTAAGGGTACGTTTCCATGCAATAGGTCACGTTGTGCAACTTATAAATACATTCACAGCAACACAGTAGTTAAGGGAGCAAAATCCTCATTTACTATCCATGATACTTTTACTTGCATTAGTAAAGGAATAGTATATTGCATTGGCTGCATCAAATGTAACAAGCTATATATTGGTGAAACAAAACGACGCTTGACTGATCGCTTCGTGGAACATCTGAGAAGTATACGAATTAACACCTCTACCTTTCCTGTCGCCAGACATTTTAACAGAAATGACCACACTGTAGAAGACACAATTTGTGGGATGGTTCAATGCTATAGAACTAATGCTGTCAGGAAACAAAAGGAATGTGAATTTATTTTCAAACTAGGCACTGGAGCCATTTGGAATGAACATTCTATTCTGAGGTCATCATCATCATCATCATCATCAACATTCTGGAATTTTGTTTAAAAGACTACTTGTTTGTTTTTTATCAACTTCTTAAAGCACTGTTTTTTTGTATTCAGCCGATGAAGGACTTGTAGTCCGAAACGTCCTGATAATTGATTTGTAATCAATTATTCTACCTTTTTAAGTACCTGAAATATCCTTTTCTTTTTTTTTTTTTTCTTATTGATCATTTTGGTACACAGCAGTTTTCCTTTTTCTCAAATCTCATCTGTATATATATATCCGTATATTACTTGGAAAATTTTGCAACATACATTGTCATTGTCAGTTTACAGCCTTGGTACAGCAGTCTAGCAGTAGAAATGTTAGCACCCAGGAAGACAGAAACATGTGCTTCCAATCAGCTTTTAAAACACTCCATGCATCATTTAATTGTCATTGATTGGTATTCAATTGTAACGCTTGAAATGTTTTTGCTTACGATTGTAAGTCGCCCTGGATAAGGGCGTCTGCTAAGAAATAAATAATAATAATAATTCAATTTTAAAGGTGAGGGAAGGAAAGCGTTTTGAAACCAAAACATTAATGAATGGATTTACTTAATACCTGCAGACAAATTACTCAGAAAATATACGAGTATCGGCACACCCTACTGTATATGTCATTAACTGTGGGTTACAACAAAGGTGACATTAAAAAAGAGGGCGTATCAGGCAAATTATGAATGGTTATTTCTAATATATTTTAAAAATGTATTGAATTATTCAACTTTTTTTTTAATGACAGCAGTTATTTAGCACACCTCTTTAGTCTCGATCTGATCAAGTCTAAAGATGAAACACATGGAATGCTGGGCAATACCCTTCCACTCAAGTTTATATGTTAAGGAGGCCACTCCCTGAATTCTGAAGGGAACAGAGGCCTTGTGGAGGCCACAGAATCACATACAGCAGGTAAATCATTTTGTGAACACCTTTAGCATCCACTTTACACCTCTTAGAGGATTGTGTCCTTTGCAAAATAAGATGCATACATTTTTCATAAAACAAGTGGAAACAAGACCAGTTTACGGTGTTGAGATATTTCTTCTATAGTCGTTCTCAAATCAATTTGATATCTACCTCAAACTTTGCTGTACAGTGTAGGTGTCTTAATTTTGTAAGAAATGTTCGTGGCTCTAGTTGGCTAGTGGTTGGCGCATGACTTATAAAAAATACTTGATATGCAGTATTGATAGAGAATTTGTTTTCCTTTAAAAACATTACAGCTAGATTTCTGAAGCAACCAGCCCTGTACGTGATAATATATCTGATGCAGATCAGGGGTGATCAGGAATAATTTTCTTTGGGACCAGCCTTAGTGCATGTACATTTCTTTAAGAACCAGAATGTTAAGCATACAAAAACCACGCCTTTTCCTAATACATTACATAAAGTTATACATTTCTGCCTTTCTTGGAATTGCATGCACACAGCAAGCGGATATACATAGCCACTAGGAGCTGGGTGAATGTTGCTAGATCTGATTTTAAATAGAAGCACTAAACACTCAAGAGAAGCACAACTTCACATTCTCACAGCACTAAACATTACATTCTATTGTATTTTGTTCCTAATGCTGTTGCCATTATCGTCATTCATATTGCATAGCTTGTGCTTTGGGGCAGTTTTGAAATTCCATTGTGCTATTGTACGGGGCAGCAAATGATTGCCCTGTCATATAATGATTTAAAGATACTGTGCAACAAATACCCTACCCCCAGACCTTCAGCATTATTAATTGATCCAAACATTGGTCTCTCATATCCCTCATATATTTTTCAAACAAAGGTGTTCTCTACTGTCTACTATAACACTGTGAAAATACTTTTCAAGGGAAGTCAATGTGTAAAGTTTGAACAAGCTGTTATCACAGCTGCTGGTTGTGTGTGTGCGTGTGTGTGCGTGTATGTGTGTGTGTGTGTGTGTGTGTGTGTGTGTGTGTGTGTGCACGCACCACTATCTCGCCTGCTGAAAGGTACCTGGCGGGACAAATTTCCTGGTTGAATAAAACAGATTTATCTAACGAAAACAGAAGCAAGCAAATGGTGCGTCAAAGGGGCATTTCCTTAGTCACACAACAGTGTGGGAGGGCACTACAAAAACCACGTTAACACCCTGTCCCTGCTATAGACTGGTACAATTTCATCGCTGCCTTTCAAGAACTACACTGACACAACTTAATCACTCGGCATCTGAGGAAAGAATATGGCTACAACACTGTGTCAGGTAGCAGGCTACTTGTTGTCTGTCTTGGGCTTGGCAGGGGTCATTTCTGCTACTCTCATGAACGCGTGGAGTACCCAGGACTTGGAAGGAGACGTAGTGACATCGGTGTATAACACCAAGGGGCTTTGGAGAACCTGTGAAACAGGCAGCTCTGGGTTTACCGAATGCAGACCATACTTTTCCATTCTGGGGCTTCCAGGTAAGAACTAAAGTTATGCATTGCTAACTTGGGGGTGGGAAAGCTAAGAACCAACACTGATGAATGCATGAGCCGAAACACTTGCCTACCTGAATTTAATATCACATTTTATGATTTTGTTTTTGGAGTCAAGGAAGGTGAAACTGTAGGTCTGTTTGGGCTACTTCCGGAGGTTCTTGAGATTAGATGAATTTGTAGGCAGATGCAAGTGAATTATTTCAAGCCCAAGACCAAGTCCAGATGATCTCGTTTGAAATAAGAGTCCATGCAAACATCACAATCTTGGCCAAGCTTCACTGATTGCCGGTTCTGTATATCTACTTCAAATTGCTGTTTCTCACTTACCAAGCCCTCCCTATTTTGCTCTGAGCTAAACTGCAGAACTTTTGATTCCTGCTGTCCCCATGTGACACCCCAGGTCTTTAGATGCTGGTGCGTTGACCTCCTCAGTATCTAGGGGGAGCTCTACTCAGCCATGCTCCGCCTTTCCTATGGAACTCTCTGTCCAGTGATATGGAGGATGCTGCCACTGTTCCCATTTTAAATAAAAATATTTTCTCCAGCTTTTAATACTTGGTTTGCTCTGATAGTTAACAGTAAAGTGGGTTGGCTTGCTTTAGAACTGACTAACCAATCAATCCCCAGACCCCAAACCTGGTAGAAGAGTGTTCAGACATTTCATTGAAATATTCCTTTTTTCCACCAAACTCTGTTCTTCCTAAGTTTTCGCCCTGTCCTAAAATACTCCACCAACTGCAACCCCAGAAGCTAATGGTAGCCATGGCTTAGCCTAGGAATGTTGTCTTTGAAAGTGAAGGAGAAATATTTCAACTAACATGGCATATGCGGTTATCACAATTGTATACGATACTTGTATTTATTACCAGTGATCTACACATTATCAATGTAGCAGTATCTGCTATTAAGGGTGGAGGTGTAGTCACATTCCCCATAGAAATAAGTTTTGTCTGTTGTACCTTGTCATACATAGATTTGAAGGTGTTATAGGAATATATTACTATTGTATGGTTTTCTATAGAAATCTGTCATTGACTACAAAAAAAATGGATTTCCTTTTAGGGCCTACAGCCATTTAAGGATGTTTTTTCAGATGATGTTTTTATTAATAAAATACAGCTAGATATTTATGAAATTGTTTTAGATGCTTTTTATTATTAAAACAGTCTAGAACCACTTTTACCACTGTTAATGAAGGATGTTTGGACGTACGCATTTGCATTATTTATTTGGCAGCTACAGGTATATGATCATCATATTGAATTGAAACTTATTCATTCTTTAAACAATTGAAGGGATTGGGATCTTACCAACCAAAGTATTTTGAGTTTAATGCAAAGTCGCTTCCTTCTTTAACACACAGATCTCCTATTCTACCACTTAGTCTTTTCTGAGTAGCTTTAAAATGCTGGGGATGGTATCTTGTACACTAACAAGTCATCTATTTCTGTTATTGAAAATATAATAGACTTTTTGTTAACCTTATAGTCTGTTATTTTGCTGAAACTTGTATTCAAATAGGCAGGCTAAACTGATTGCTCATCTCATCAATGCTCATTAGGAACACCTGATAATACTTTGTATGACTTTGTATTGATGCAAAGCTCAGAACATTAAGAACCAGTCTTACATTTTAAAAACTTGGGTTCAGAATCATCAAAAATAAATACATAAAAAAATGGAAAATCAGTGTTGTGGGGATTGTCCTGATTAAGTGAAAGATATATGAATGCCCAGATTTAAGATCGTAGTTGTGTATTTATTATGTCAAAAGCTGTCTGACTATGCCACTCACATCTCAGATGTTTCATTATCATCATCCAAAATGATCATCAAATACAGCAAGCGTATGCAGCGCATTCTTTTCAAGACCCCTGGCTCCCTATAAAAAAGGTTACAAAAGAAAAGTTTGCCCTCGATTTTCAAAATAAAATGGTTTCCTATACAGTGCACAAACACATAGACATTCAAGTAATGCGAATACCCTAAAACTTTGTTAAAAAAAATGCATCATATGAAGTGAAAAGCTGAAGCTGGAAGTTTCTGAGTGATTTAAGTCTATTGTGCCTGTTAATACTGTGTTTTAAATGTGTGCTGTATTTATAGATACAAATAAAACAAATGGTGCAAAAGTATCGGAAGAAAATAAAATGTTAGGTGAGGTCCAAAGCAGAAGTGAACTTGATAATAATTTGAGGCAGACCGTGCTTTACTACCCGGCTCCAAAATAAGTCAAATAAGCACCTGGATTCAACGGGATGTTAGGGACACCTGGAGACTTGGTACAAATATCTGGAAGTAAATAAGATTATTCTATGAGTAGCTCAGTTTATTTTTATTGAGCAAGGTCGTTTAATTTACTATCCATGTATTGGAGACATGAAATTAGTTTCATTAGTCTCATTACATTGTTGCTTCTTTTTATTGGAACATTGACTTCAAGTTTAAGGGCATTATTCCTAAAATATAGTATTGTTTTGGTGGTGGGGGGGGGGGGGGTGGTAGAGTGGTGGAGAAGGCTAGTTGGCAGTGGAACTACGCAATGATACTGAATAGTATTTCGTGATTGTTAGAATTTTCCAATCTACTCGTGTTTATTTTTTTAGTTTACAGCCACTTTTTTGTATGGTAAGGTACTGTTTCATCAACTTTTTGGAGAGGTTATTTGTACAGTATCTCAAACAGATCTTTAGACATAATATTACTGTATTTATTTGAACGAATTCTGTATGTATTTGCATACTGGGGAAATACAGTATAATAAATAACAACACAATTGTCTGCCTTTTTAATTTAATAATAAGTGATACTGTATACCATTTGCCTTTCAAATTATCGTCCATGATACACACTTTTATGTTTTATTGCTAAACACATTTTATCAGAAAGGAACTTGATGGCCCCAAGAAAAGTTTTAAACATGGTGCTTTTCCAGTTCAGAATCATTCACCGGCAAGCAAATATTAATAAAACAGCAAAGAAACTGTAACTGTACATTTGATAGGCGGTACCCGTCCTCACACTCTACTACATTATTAAAAACTACAAATGGGAACATGACTTAATCATAAAGCACTTGAGCTTAACTCTGTATAATGTGACCAACGCCTCCATGCAAATGATAACCTTGTAATTCACTACAGCCCATTTAAAATTCTCTATGCTCCCTGCTGAGGGGAATATTGCCTTGGTGTTACAAAAAACGGACCGAAACTGTGGAGCAAGTTTCACTGCCGATTCTCCCGTGTTTACCAAGCAGAGGGAGACTGGTACCCCGTGATACAGCAATGTCAAATACACATCAGATACGTGTTGGTATCACAGCCTGAACAAACAGGGAGCGAACAATATGCTAAAAGCTTTGCATTAGAGAGGTTTTTCAGATAACAGCTTTTTACCTGGAAGAGCAGCAAATACTTTTTTTTTAGTTGTTGCTACAGCAAAGGGCAGGATGCTGCTTTGAGCTAAATTAATCTATGCTTTTGAGACCACTTCATTGTCAACTGGTAACTAACCCATTCCTTGTTGTTGATAACATTGAGACAAACGACTTTGGACTATTTGTGTATAAACACCTCACCTCTAAAGAAATGTCTTAGTTTGTAATTCTATAAAGCGGTGTGGGTGGATTATCTTGCTGCAAATTTCAGCAACCAATGTATTTTTACGGTGGCCATTGAACAGGTGGTATTTGGAACACTGGTGACCTAGGTTTAAATAGCGAGATTGGCAGGTATTTTGGCATGATAGAGATGGGGGGGAAGAGCCCTAGCTCCTGCCCCCTGAACCACACTTAAAGGTTACAATTTGGATGCAGTTTGACTGGACTTCTACTGAAGGTTACCGATTGGCGTTTTCAAACTGATTAAGAGCCTTAAATGGGTAAAAGAGTCCTATTGGGAAGCTCAAATGGTTAAAGAGCCATCCCCTGCTATAGGAAATAAAACGCTACAGAGAACAGATATTGTAAAACTAATTAATTTACCTAAAACAAGCTTTTCAAAAAACATCTGTAAATAAATTGTCTTCATCAATTGACCTAGAGTCTGAAAGCTTTGAATGTATTCCAGACCTTTTAAAGGAGAAAAATGACTTTACAAACTGAAACCAAATTCTGGTAGAGCCGCACATATTGAAGTACTCTTGTAACATTAATGTCAAATAAAGAAAATATATATATTGGATTAGATTAAACCACTGAAACTCTACCGTATTCAGAACTCACAAAATATGTTTTCAGGAATGTTTTGTTAAGGACTGTTTAACAGAACAGATTGTTCAGAAACACTGTTAAAAAAACAGTCCTAAGAATTGTGGGTTTCATTTAGAGCAAGGTCAATGAAGGCTATATTTATCAGAGGAACATGAAAACTGCCCAAAACCCCCTTGAAAAAATACAAAAACATATTTCTATAACACCCCCCACCCCCACCCCACCCCCTTTCCGCGGCTCTCCTTTTCACAGGACAAGAACAAATAGAACAATTTCAAAAACAGGTGCAGAGGCGTACAGGGAACCGATTACAAACATATCTGAGTCAAGCAGAAAGTCAAACAAGTGAACCAGTGTTTAGCGATAAGACCGCATCGCTTTGGTAATCAAATAAGACAGAGAGTGGGTGCCATTTTATACCATTTGGCTCAAAGCTCAGCTTTGCTCACTTGTATTTGCTGTTGCATACAGTACTGCAAACGTATAATGGCGGCCACCATGTGTCAAGTGATGGGGCTCGTCCTGGGCCTACTGGGGATTGCGGGTGTCATTGCTTCCACAGTGATGGACCAGTGGAGCACCCAGGACCTGTACGATAACCCAGTGACATCTGTCTATAACTACAGGGGGCTCTGGCGGTCCTGCGTCCGTCAGAGCTCTGGCTTTACAGAGTGCCGGCCTTACTTTACCATTCTCGGACTGCCAGGTAGGTCCACTGTTTGGGACTGGGGAACCATACAATTGATGCCTCATGGAGGAAGAATGGTTGGCACTACTTCTCTAAAACAGATTCGGGACACCATTTTGAAGCAAGCGCAAATGTATATTTTTGCAAGGGAATAAAACTAGAATGATAGTAGCATTATTGTTCTGAATAGTTTTATGCTGTTTGTTTTATTTTTCTTAGAATATGTATTTTTCCACTTACTTTAAAAAAGTGCTTGAAGTCTATTACTGCCAGTGTTTTTGGTGACAGTTCTCCACTATTGGGATAGTATTGGGAAACTGTGCAGTACATTTTAATAACATGAGTAGTGGGGGCTAGTGTTGATGTCAGTTTGTTAGATTTGGAGATTTGTAATGCAACTATAGGGATATAACATGTTATATACAGTAAGTGTCATGGCAACTACATTTTATATTGGCAATAACACTGTGCAGTCTTTTGGTAGTTGTCAAAAAGTGAATTATTTTTTGTAATTATCTGGCAAAATAAGATAGCATCTTGCCTGGAATGGAAGCAGTAATAGTCTAGAACACTTTTATAAATATCTTTATCTAGTTTATCAAAATTATATTTTAATAACTCACAAGCTTCTGCAGAATTACAGTTACGGTACCACCTATTTCATGGTTACAATATTTGGAAATATTGTGTGTAAGGGTTACCAAGATATTTATAGCTATCTTCAACAAACCAGTAACAAATTATTTCTACAAAACCTTGACACGCTCCATTAAAAATGGTTCTATAAAGTGAAATTGTACTTTATTATTTTGTGAATTTATTTTTGCATTAACTAGTGACTGGTGAAACTGGAAGTACTGTACCACATTCTAGTTGGATTTTATATTTAAAATATCATAGAAATGTCACTTTACAAATTTACAGACAGGTCTTAGATATTCAGTAATATAGAACAGTGGATCCTAACTCTGGCCCTCAAAGTCCATTCCTGTGTAGGACTTTGTTCCAATCAGGTCCTAAATTTATTTACCCTAAGCCATTCCAATCAGCTAATTTAGGATCTGCTTTGGACAAATCTGTACTTGAATGGATCTTTAGGGCTATCTTGAATTGGAAACTATTGGTATAGATCAATGAATGCAGGAAGCAACAGTAGACCAGAAGACGGTTTCCATGAGTTCCTGTTGAATAACACATCTTCCTTATACAAAATTAGCCAATAATCAAGTAGTTGAATATAATTAGGAGGCTGTGTTGTCCAGTGGTTAAAGAAAAGGGCTTGTAACCAGGAGGTCCCCGGTTCAAATCCCACCTCAGCCACTGACTCATTGTGTGACCCTGAGCAAGTCACTTAACCTCCTTGTGCTCTGTCTTTCAGGTTTGTAAATGACTCTGCAGCTGATGCATAGTTCACACACCCTAGTCTTTGTAAGTCGCCTTGGATAAAGGCGTCTGCTAAATAAACAAATAAAAAATAATAATAATGTCTATTAAATACTCACTGGTTTGAGTAGAGTACAATGCAAAGCCTCTCAAAGGTTGAGTGTTTTGGGATGGGCCCAGCCCTGGCACAGGCTCCCTTCACTAGGGGAACGTACTGTAATGATTTTGTTTGTACTGTGCCTAACATGGGGACTACAATATCAGCCTGTGAAATGGTTCTTATCAGTTCTTTGGTTCGACAAACAGTAGAAACTTTTTAAGCCTCAAGGTGCTTTAAAGCAGAATATGATTCATACGTCCCGTGTTGTTTTGCTGCTGATGTTTTTGTTTTCCATAGTAAAGCCCATTTATCTTACCATAGACTGTCAAACATAAGTTGACCCACAATCCACCTTTGCGCATGTCCATTTCAAAGCAGTTACAGGTATAGACCTTTTTTCAAACTAAGATTTTTCTCAATGGAAAACAGAAAATGACATTACATTCCTTAGGCCTTTGTGAAAAAAAAGACATTAGTCAAAAAAGATGGTGTATACTTTTATCTTTTTATAAGAAAACTGCTGGCCCCACCTATGGTAGTCAGTTTGAATGGACCGAGCCAAATTTCAAATTTCTACCTAGGGATCCTATTATCTGTAACACAGGAAGTGAATGCTTACTGTTGGCTTGGGCTTGAAATTAGAAACCACCAATCAGGAAGTCCATTGCAGGTCAGTTCCACACGATAGATGACTGCAGAACTTTAAGACAGAACACCTAGCTTTACAAAAGCGAGAAGCAGTGGCAGGTAAATAACATGTTTAAAATAAGAATGAAAGCACTATTTACAAGTCTAATCACAAGCAGTATCACCTTATCTGTATGGTAGTTCTTATCTTCCCCACACATCAACTACCAGACTGTAGGGCCTCTAATCAGGGCTCTAAAATGTGCTCAATAGCAAAGCAATGCTGTTACACACACTGGAGTAAAGAAAACCTTAGCTGTTAACCTTTCAGGATACAATTACAATGACAATTCACAATTCAGAGGGTATTGTAGAGGGGAAAAAAGGGTTTCGAATAATATACATGTGGCCATAGAACCTAGAAAATCTATATGGGCACTAAATACTTTAACAAACATGTAGTACGGTACAGCTATACCCCTTGCTGTTTACTTTCCATGTACAGTCCCTGAGACATAATATTAGGCATATTGAGCTGGATTATTTAAATGCTGACAGTTCTCATTTGTATCTATCATTAAAACCTGATGGTGTAGCCTGTATTTCTGCAATGTCCAAATGTGACACAGAATTCAAAGCGTCAATGCAGTTACATTCTGATAAGACAGAGGCCATGCTGGCCAGCCCCTTGACAGCGGTACACCACGTCGGGTATTCGAGTCCTTTCACAGCTAACTGGATGCGTGTTATCTACACAGGTCAGCACTTTTATGCTCTCAGGTCGTCATTATTGTTCTTGTAAAGCTGATAATCGCTCAAGCCTGACAGAAATAAGCCTCACCATTAGAATACACTATGCCTCTTGCGTTAAACCAACTGGAGATGCAATTGCAATCAATACATAACTGCCTCTGATGTTGAAAATAAGTCATCATATAGGCAGGGAAATATGAGATTTTAGATACTGAGCATTTGACATTATCATAGTAACTTTAGTAACTGTAACTCAATGTGCTTCAGCATAAAACACACATGGAAGAACGAATCATCATGCAGCAGACAGCAAACAGAAACTCGCGAAGAACTTGTCTTGACACTGAGGGTCAGTCCTGTTCTGTTTAGTAACTAAGGGGGAATCTTGATCATTCACTTTTCTGCAGGGAAGTATGTTTTTAGGGGAAAGTTAGCAAACTTCCCCCAAACTGAACTTCCCTCCAAGTTGATTAACTTAACTTCGCACAACTTCCCAGTAACTTCTCAAAATGTACATAGAAGGATCATGTGTTTAAATTAGGTATGGTATCTACTCCCCAGTAGTCGATCAAACAAATTGGATTCCCTATTCTTATCATCCATAACTACTAAACACTCAATGGTGCTCAATTTATAAATACTAAAAGAAACTTAATAAATTAATTTAAAAATGTTTAGACTAAAAGTCTTTCTCAATGTATTCAATGTCTATGCAAAGTGTAAACCTGATTTTAGGACACTTTTTGTGTACCACTGATATCAAAATCATACCTGTTTACTACAGGTGAGTAATTGTCTGTTTCCAGGTTGAGAAAGACTTCTAGTTGAAGTGTTTGTCATTGTAGTATTTCTAACTGAAGCCAATATTGTCAACTACAGATGGTAGTTGCTCAAATCGAACATTCACTAAACTAATTATAATTCTTCATGGTGATCTTTAGTCATGTTTAAACCACTAGCTAACCTTGACCTTGAAGAAGATCTTGGAAATGCCCAAGTGAGAAATTACTTGAAAGTCTTGGATTTTAATAATCTAAAACGTTTATGAATCAGGAATATAAAACCAGGCATTTCCCTTGATCAAACTCTCAGAGCTGCTGGTATGTAGGGTGTTCCATTACAAACGATGAATATATGGGGACCCCCTGTTATTTCTGCCAATTTTGTACATGCACGTATATGTTTATCAGCTGTAAAGACACTGCTGTATGCTTCATGAAGTGTGTTGAAAGACCTTGTAGGTAATGGAAGACATCAATGAATGTAGCAAACCTGGTACCACGAATTTACAAATACTGACTCATTATGTTCCAACTGTCAACAAAACTAGACTCCCATCCCATATTGTCTTGCGAACAGGAAATAAATAAAATTACCATACGAAAAACCAGTGGTTGAAACTCCACTGTTGATGTTGTCAAATTTTGAGCAAACATAGGCTTCATATAAGTTTCGGGCTCTTTTGAGCACACTGATAAGGAACTAAAAGGGTTGGAGCACTCTGTTAATACTAGACACTGGAGTCTTTCAGCAGAGTCTGGTAAACAGCAGCGAGAGCAGGAAATGGCGGCCACTATGTTCCAGATAATCGGGTTCATTGTGTCAGTACTTGGGCTAGTCGGGGTCATTGCAGCAACAGCAATGGACCAATGGAAAATTGAAGACCGGTATTATAAACTTGTAACTTCAATTTACATCTATGAAGGACTTTGGTACAGTTGTGTGGGTGAGACTTCTGGTCTCGTTGAATGCCGTCCATATTTTACCGTTCTAGGACTACCGGGTACGTTGTTAACACTACGGGTCAATTTGTCACCAGTTATACTGTATATTATTTGTGAACTTGCTGCTGCAATACATTGGTAGTTTATAGTATAGCAGCAGTATTTAGTTTACTGTGATAAAGCTTTTAAAAGTATATTGTGCTGTATGGTTTTCCAATTTTATTTTACAAGCAACATTTAAGAAAGTTGTCAAACCATATTCCAAACATCAGTTCTGTATTGTTTTCCAGTAATATTATATCAGTATAACGATACAATTTGAGATGGATTTTTTTTTATTCTGTTTTGCTTCCTAGACTTAAGTAATAGGCCATTTATGACCCTCTACTGTAGCACGTGGTAGCATGTCATATATATTTGGGTCACTGAGTGTTGTTTTAAAGGGTATATAAGGACCTTTTTATTTTATTGTGTTACATGTTCACATGTGTTGCGACAACTGTTTAAGTAAGGTGTGTGTATTGTTTTAATTATTATTTTTTTTACATTTTGACCACTTTTTAAAATTTTTTAATTGCATTCCTTGTCTCAAGATGGCTTCACATGTACCAGAACTACATTTCCTATCATCCTGCTGCTCACTGGTAAATCCATCTCAGTTACATATGTGAGCAGGAGGATGATGGGAAATGTAGTTCAGAGAGGTCCATGTGGGTACATGTGAAGCCATCTTGAGACAGGGAATGCAATTTACAAGTTTATAAAAGTGGTCAAAATGTAAAAAAAAAAAAAAATGTAAACAATACACACACCTTATGTAAACAGTTGTAGCAGCACATGGGAACATGTAACACAATAAAATAAAAAGGTCCTTATATACCCTTTAAGTGTGGAGGTAGCACGAGTCTCTGCAGCTGAAATTACCGTAGGGGGATGTAAATCTACAACATCTGCGTTCTGAATAAGTAGGTCGTTATAGAGAATTACATTATTTTACAGTCTGTAACCTTTGTTACTGACTGCAACTAATATCAACAATACTTGACCTTTTACAACAAATTTCTACTAGAAATAGCAGCACTTGCTGTACAATGCTTAATCACTATAACAGCTATAATAAATGCTGCTGAACACTATAAACACCTTGTAAATTTTGCAGCAAAGAATTGCATTATGCGGAAATTACTACATTTTCAAACAGCCTAACATAGGAAACACATGTGCTGAAGTTACTA
Source organism: Acipenser ruthenus (assembly GCF_902713425.1). NCBI lineage: Eukaryota > Metazoa > Chordata > Actinopteri > Acipenseriformes > Acipenseridae > Acipenser > Acipenser ruthenus. Next base: position 17,986,666 of record NC_081205.1, read on the forward strand.
GGAGGGGTCCAGTTTGAAAACTGCTGCTGAATACTTCTTGGTGTTGCAAAGTGACTGCCCCAGATGGTAAATGAAAGATACTAAAGTTTGTGGGGTGGATATTCTCTCTCTTTAGGCAGCTTCCAGGCAGTGAGAGCCCTGATGATCGTGGGGATTGTGCTGGGGGTTATTGGAGCACTGATCTCCATATTTGCACTCAAGTGTATCCGAATGGGCAACATGGAGGACGCAATGAAGGCTAACATGACCCTGACATCAGGGATCCTGTTCGTTGTGGGAGGTAAGGTTTATCTGCTGCCGATTTATCCCACTGTATACAATAATTCTTGCTTTAAGAAGGTGAATTTGTCTCGGCGTCATTAATGGATTACTTTTAAACACTTCAGTGAGGTTTGACACATGTGTAATTACAAAACTGCTTTGCAACAATATGGAGCTCATCATGCATGCATATTAAAGGTGTGTATGAATTCAGAACCTGAATCTTAAACATACCGAATGTACATTGCACATGTCAAGACGAGAGACTACACTCTATAAATCATGCTCGTCTCACCTCCACACCACTTATTGGGTTGTGTAAGCCATCAAGACCCCAGGATTTCTATAGTCAAACAACAACACACAATTCTTTTTCATTAAGCTTCTGCAGAGCCCGTGCACAACAACGTTTCTGTGGGTGATAAAGTGAAGAACCCACACTTACTGGATCACTATTATAATGTTGCAGCATCAGCTAACTGTTTAATTTAAGAGAAAGTTTGAACACTCTAAAAACACAAATACAAAATGCCCTCCTCGGGCGCACAAATACCCTGATTAATGTTAGAAATACAACCCGCTCAGCTCTTTTTTTAATGTTATGGTACACCTTTATTCCATCCATACTAGCAGATGTACCACCTATCACTTCTTTTTAAACACAGGTGTATGTGGCATTGCTGGCGTGTCCATCTTCGCAAACCTGATTGTGACCAACTTCATGTTCACCACCACAACTGCCACCATGCAAGGGTCTCTCCAGCCAAGGTAACTGAAAGTGTAACACAACACAAATTCCAGGGCCGCTATACACAGCAATATCAAACACAACACCAAAGAAATTGCATATCCCAAATTAATCTTTCGACTGCCACCAAAAGAAGATCACCATAAAAATGACACTTTCACATTGTTTCTTTGTTACAATGTTTTACAAACTCACCATACCAAATGGTTAATATAATCTAAGAGAAAACATTATATTGATTACATATACAGTAAACCTGGACAGGAAATCAGAAATCTGTCGCAACTGGTGAGTTTATGACTGCGTTTGTTATCAGTTTCAGAATCAGCTGTTTCAAAGCCTAATGGCTTACACATGTATATAATGTGTGCTTTATACATTTACAGCGATTACTGTTTTAGGCATTGTCTTAAGGAGGGGGTGTTTTTACAGAGACCACAGTTGCACACCGTTGCTACCTTTATGTTTAACACTATGTTTTATGATGGGACATCAGCAGTACGTTAGAAGACACGGTAAAATGATGAGACCTGAGGCAATGAAAGAATAAAGTAAAAAATAAATAAACACAGCTGGAAGATATTCAGCACAATGAAAGGGCAACCAGTGATAATATTGCGATCATTTTGGTTGCCACAGTTTCAACAAAATAACCTGTTATAGGAGTTGATGACTTGTAAAACTTATTTGGTAGCGTGTATTCTCGCTTTTTCTGAAATATGCTTTTCTGTGTGTTCCAGGTACACCTTTGGCCCCGCCCTCTTCGTGGGCTGGGTGGGAGGAGCAGTGCTGGTAGTGGGTGGGATCATGATGTGTGTGGCCTGCAAAGGAATGGCACCTGAGAAGACTCAGTAAGTTTCTACGGCAACCACTGTAACTTACTGTCCTGAATAACAGCCCTCAAAGGATACAAGTAGTATTCCAAACCTCACTTTTGAGTTCTACATATGTAGCCTGTACACAATTCTTTCTTGATATTTCATAATACGATAAATCACCAATTGGGTTCATTCATGGTTAGGCCATTTTTACATGAAATTATACAAGCACTATATTTTACTGACACATTCCAGCAACAAACTAAATGGTATTCAATGTTACTTTGCAACAGTCATGGATTTTTTAGGGTATTGTAGAACAGGGTCTGGGTTGGGATTGTAGTATTTTTTTGTTAATGTTTTTGAAGCGGTAAAAGATTAGTTTGTCGCACAAAATGTTAAGCTAGGGTTTCATTGGCTAACATCAGGCATTAAGTTCAGAGAAAGGGAAACAGATAGTTGGGAATATTAGTAATGTATATTAATGGGAAAAGCATGGGAACATTGCAAAATGACTGTGCAAAAATACTATGGTCAATTCTTATCAGGATAGAAGTGCTCAGATTGTGTGTAGATACTCCTGGAGCCCTTTTAAGTGGATGAGTTGATGAACTGTGTGTCATGTAGCCTGAATTTAAAATGTTTTCTCTGTGTTTTTAGCTACAACGCAGTAGCCTACAAAGCGTCTAAGCCCAACACCATCTACAAGTCCGGAGATGAGCGGTCCAGACGGGGGTTTGACGATGACTACAAGAAAAGCACAACTCGCAGCGACGATGGCAGGCAAACACAGCCTTCCAAATTTGACTACGTGTAACACTGGTCTGCAACTAGGGAGGATATCGCTGAAATACAAACCGCAAACTGGCTCAGAACAGGGGATCAAAGATGGGTGTATGCATCTTTCACTGACAAGCAGTTTAGCCAGGTTATAACAGATTAGGAATTTGACCAAAATCATATGATTACGTCCAGGTCATAAATGTAATAAATTATAGTAAAATGCATATTAATGTGAATTCTCAGGACATTGGTAATCCTTATTATTAAATGTATTCATTTAATATTTGTGAGCCTGTTCGCAAACATTATGCTTTGATTAAGGATTGCCCCACTGGCTCTAATTTTCTACTCCCCTTTATGGTGTAATAAATTACCTTTGAGAATAACTAGCAGATTGTATAGTACCACATTATGTATTGAATGCACCGAGTCTCGGTGCATAATTAGCAGGTCCCTTTAATTTTTTTAAATTAAAAATCATAATACTGTTAAAGGCATTAGCTGATGTTGTCTACTTATTGTTTTTAATGCAGCTTTAAATGATAAAATCCCAGTTGACTTAAAAGTAACAAATTTAACCTTAATAGGAAAGTGGAACATGTGAATATATTCCCTATCCCCAGTTCTGATTTACAGTGCTGCGCTTGTATTTTATTATTTTACTAATTGTTATTTCTTGTTTTTTATACTTATAAACATACTTAAACATACTTAAATATACCCACAGAATTATGGTGTGCTTTGTATAACAAAAACAAAATTATATATTTTTGGGTTCTATGTTTTTTTGACCCATACTGTGCTTTTTATCAATTTTTCAAATTTCCCCCCTTCACCCCAAATAACACCCCAGGCTTGTGTATGGCCTGTGAAATACCAGGCCCCATGAGTTACATCAAACGTCTGTTTTGATTAAACAATTTGATATTCATGAATACAACCATTCTATACTTTTTTACAGACTAGAAAATATTTGTTTCTGTTTTTAGTTAATAACAAAGCCGTGACTGTTTTATGCATTCAACACATAATCAGATTAATAGAAACTCCATTTTGTTTTATGCTGAAAAGCTTCTAGAAATGTAGGTTTAAATAAACTTCAGTAAAATGTAGATTTAGGTAAACTAGGGTCTAAGCTGCTCTAAATGGTCCTAGTTATTAGTAAGGACTGGATGATTATTATAGCTGAGAAGTATCATGTGTACAATGTCATATATCTTCACTGTTAGACTGTACTAAGAAGCAAAGAATAGAAGTCATACCAACAGAGCTAACAAGTACTGTAATTAATTAGTGCTTCATTATGGCTGTAATCATCTGTCTGTCTTTTGTTCATATTTGTGTGACTTCAGAAAAAAAAAAAATCATTAAAGTTTTCAAAGCTTAAAATAATAACTTTTCTACATTTTGTATATTCTTGTTTCTTTTTTTTTTTTTACATAAATGCGTGCTTTTAGATATAAAACAAGCCATTGAAACTGTCCGATTTAACTTAAGTGCACAACACAAAATACAGATCATCAATTCTGGTAAACCAAATAGACCATGAATAAATTAATTGTTATAAGCAATAATAATAATAATAATAATAATAATAATAATAATAATAATAATATCTTGATCACAGTGCAAACACTACCATCTACAGCACTTTCATCAAGACCCTGAAAAACAATAAGGTAAAACTGTTTGGGTTTGTCTGGCTAGTAGGGCATCTATGTTGACCTGTATTAAAAAAGGGTCAGTACACCGGGCTTTGAAATAACTACTTTACATAACAGCATATTTCAAATAAATATTTTAGTTTTTTTTTTTTTGTTAAATAAGCTGCTTGTCTTGTGAAACTTTAAGTAAACAACACTGAAAAAATAATCATAGAGAATCAAACATTTGCCTAAGAAATCTAAAATCAGGATTGTTTTATTTCATAAAATTTTATCCATACAACAAAATAACAAGATACTCTACCCTTGGTCCCGATGATAAAGCAAAATGTGGATGCGGACCAACAGTCTGAGAAAGAAAGAAAGTTAGGTTCAATAAGATATATAGGGCAGGATTTTCAAAAAACAGTGTTATTGTATTGAACTCATAGTATAGTAATGAGAGCTTTAGTAGCAAGTGATCTTCAAACGAAATGTGTTAATTAAATCAATCTGTTAATGCTTTGAAATTGAGTCGATGAGGTCGTTAACGAACGCATTTCTCGTTAAAAAGCTTAATTGTCGCAGGTCACGTACATCACTTCCTGTCTCAACTACTAAATAAGAGGAACTTGTTAATCAAAATGCATGTTAATGAGATCAAGAAAAATGAATGGAGGCAGAATTCACTGTTATGGAAACTACTAGCATACAGCAGCGAGCAGCAGCCAAATGGAAATAAAAAATAATGGGGGTATCTATATGTTTTGTATAATTTGTTAACTTCATTTAAAATTGTGCATTTATCATGCAGAATGTACATTTATTTAGAACACTTAACATATAAAATGCTGATTTACGATTATCTGGTGTGTGGGTAAAAATCGGATGGCACAGATTTTTAAAAAAGTATGTATGATTGTAGGCTATAAATAAATAAATTTGAAGTGTCATTTGTGTTTGTAGTTGTTAGTTATTATACATGTATACCATGTATGTAACACTTCATTATACATTTATTAAGCTTTTAAAATTACGATAGAACTCCCCAATCCAGTACACAATTTGTTTATAGTTAATTGCTGTTGTTCATGGCTGTGCTGTGCAGAGGCAGTGGTGCTCTGGGAGTGGTGTTGTTGTGGCACTGTGCTGTGCAGAGGCAGTGGTGCTCTGGGAGTGGTGCTGGGCTGTGCAGAGGCAGTGGTGCTCTGGGAGTGGTGCTGTGCTGTGCTTTGCAGAGGCAGTGGTGTTGTTCAGTGCTGTGCTGGCAGTGGTGCTCTGGGAGTGGTGTTGTTCAGTGCTGTGCTGTGCAGAGGCAGTGGTGCTCTGGGAGTGGTGGTGTGCTGTGCAGAGGCAGTGGTGCTCTGGGAGTGGTGTTGTTCAGTGCTGTGCTGTGCAGAGGCAGTGGTGCTCTGGAAGTGGTATTGTTCAGTCCTGTGCTGTGCAGAGGTAGTGGTGCTCTGGGAGTGGTGTTGTTGTGGTGCTGTGCTGTGCAGAGGCAGTGGTGCTCTGGGAGTGGTTGTGTTCAGTGCTGTGCTGTGCTGTGCTGTGCTGTGCTGTGCAGAGGCAGTGGTGCTCTGGGAGTGGTGTTGTTCAGTGCTGTGCTGTGCAGAGGTAGTGGTGCTCTGGGAGTGGTGTTGTTGTGGTGCTGTGCTGTGCAGAGGCAGTGGTGCTCTGGGAGTGGTTGTGTTCAGTGCTGTGCTGTGCTGTGCTGTGCAGAGGCAGTGGTGCTCTGGGAGTGGTGTTGTTCAGTGCTGTGCTGTGCAGAGGTAGTGGTGCTCTGGGGTTTGTGCTGGCTCCATGGCTGCAGCTCTCTAGCTTCTACTCGTCTACAAAACAATAACAACAAACCAAAAAGCACTCTGGCATGTTAGTATTTTCAGCGTAAGGGTCCGTACTTTTACAAAATGGGAAATTACCTATATGGTAACAGTATCCTGGGAGACAGTCAGCATTGGTTTTAGGAAAGGGAGATCTAACTAACCTGCTTGATTTTTTTGAGGATGCAACATCGACAATGGATAATTGCAAAGCATATGACATGGTTTATTTAGATTTCCAGAAAGCTTTTGACAAAGTCCCCCTGTGACAGGGTCTTACGTCACGTGCGTGGATAGCCGCTGTTTACCAAGTACAGAGAGACAACTGGGGGTGGAGTTGAAAAGCCGGCACAGGCGCGCAGGATTTATTAATACAAACAGAAATGAAAGTAAAGGTGGTCATGTGACGTTACCAGCCATGGTAACGCACAGAGGACACATACAGCAAGCTGTACAAAAGGCAAAATAAAACACAGTATAAAAACTACAAATACTGTAAAAGGTGCCCCAGAGGGCGAGCGCTAGCCTTATAAACCAGGCATCCCGCTCCAGGAAACGGCTACACTACGTAACCCTCGCTATACATCACATGGGATCACAATCCCCTAACTAACCTACTCATGAGCCGGTATTCATACAACGACTCGTGCTGCTTCATACGGCCTTGGCTGGGCATTGCCTTCACAAGCACCGCTTGCAGTCTCAGGGTTGCGTAGCTGTCGTTCCTGCAGAACGGACCCTCTCCTCCCGAGTATACGCCGTTCCCCTCTGGCATGGCGTTACAGTTGCCCCGAACCACCTGCTGATTGAGGTACAGCACAGCCAATCACTTGCTGCCCTTCCCCTCAACCAAACCTAGCAGGCAGCAAGTCTCAATCGAGCGCCCGTCTGTAAACAATAAATGTCATTAAACAAATCAACTCCAAAACAACATACAACAAACCCATTTCCCCATACAACTTATATCCACACTATATACACACGTGCAGGGCAATCGCCTGCTACACCCCCATAAAAGATTAATTCTCAAACTGAACGCAGTATGGATTCAAGGAAATGCATGCACATGGATTAGGGAGTGGTTAACATGTAGAAAACAGAAAGTACTAATTAGAGGAGAAACCTCAAAATTAGTATTATTTGTTTATTTAGCAGATGCCTTTATCCAAGGCGACTTACAGAGACTAGGGTGTGTGAACTATGCATCAGCCGCATGAGTCACTTATAATTACGTCTCACCCGAAAGACGGAGCACAAGGAGGTTAAGTGACTTGCTCAGGGTCACACAATGAGTCAGTGGCTGAGGGACCTCCTGGTTACAAGCCCTTTTCTTTAATCACTGGACCACACAGCCGCCTATGGAGCAAGGTAACCAGTGGTGTACCACAGGGATCAGTATTAGGTCCTCTGCTATTCCTAATTACATTAATGATTTAGATTCTGGTATAGTAAGCAAACTTGTTAAATTTGCAGACGACACAAAAATAGGAGGAGTGGCAAACACTGTTGCAGCAGCAAAGGTCATTCAAAATTATCTAGACAGCATTCAGAACTGGGCAGACACATGGCAAATGACATTTAATAAAGGAAAGTGTAAAGTACTGCACGCAGGCAATAAAAATGTGCATTATAAATATCATATGGGAGATACTGAAATTGAAGAAGGAATTTATGAAAAAGACTTCTAAGTTTATGTTGACTCAGAAATGTCTTCATCTAGCAATGTGGGGAAGCTATAAAAAGGCCAACAAGATATATTGTGAAAAGTGTTGAATTTAAATCAAGGAAAGTAATGTTAAAATTTTACAATGCATTAGTAAGACCTCATCTAGAATATTGTGTTCAGTTCTGGTCACCTCGTTACAAAAAGGATATTGCTGCTCTAGAAAGAGTGCAAAGAAGAGCGACCAGAATTATCCCGGGTTTAAAAGGCATGTCGTATACAGACAGACTCAAAGAATTGAATCTGTTCAGTCTTGAACAAAGAAGACTATGCAGTGATCTGATTCAAGCATTCAAAATTCTAAAAGGTATTGACAATGTCGACCCAGGGGACTTTTTTGACCTGAAGAAAGAAACAAGGACCAGGGGTCACAAATGGAGATTAGATAAAGAGGCATTCAGAACAGAAAATAGCAGGCACTTTTTTACATAGAGAATTGAGAGGGTCTGGAACCAACTCCCCAGTAATGTTTTTGAAGCCGACACCCTGGGATCCTTCAAGATAAGATTCTGAGATCAATAAGCTACTAACAACCAAACGAGCAAGATGGGCCGAATAGCCTCCTCTCATTTGTAAACTTTCTTACGTTCTTAACTGCATCCCCTTTGTACTACCAAACACCTCCCTATGATCAACCCGGCACCACGGTCTATCCAATTGTTGTGTGCCCCACAGCTGATCACAATAGATTTGTTTAGCAGTCTTGCAACCATGCCCTTTCTCCAAGATGGCCGACTTCCGGTTCCCTCCTACCATCAAGTTGGTCCATCTCTGGTCGGGAGGTAGACTTGCAGCTCAGATTCCTTCTCTCCTCATCACAGTCACTGGCACCAAGGAAATGTAAAATCTGAGTGGTACCTGCACTGGTTGATCAACCACAAACAAGGAGAACTTTGTAACTTTAGAAGCAGATATTAAAAATCCTGGTGCTTTTATTTTTAATAACCAAAAGAATCTGATAAATATTTGATAAAGCTGCTTTCCCTGAGTTCTGGAGCTGCCTTCTGTTCTAGTTGCCTGCCACAGATATATGTGACAAGATCAGCCAAAGTGCCTTTATAGAAGGGAGAGACAGTACCATCTAGGGGATCTGTCATTTTCCGTTAGTTTTGCTGGCACTACACAGCAATGATCTTGATGGAGCTGAAACTAGCTAATATAAGACCCTTTCGCTGATCAAGCCAACATTACACAAGTCTACTGCATAACTGGAACTGAACAGCAGCTCCTGAACTCTTTGTTAAAGCACCTTGACACAGAATTATAAAAACAGTTCTGTTAGTTCTTGAATTTGAACATAGAACGCTTACCCGTCAATGTACAAGCCTCAGCTCATACACATCACGTGTTCCAGGCAGAACAAAAGGATATTGCTTCCCGATAGCAAACAAGCCCTAGTTCTGGGAATGGGTGGGACCGATACACCATGGAAGCAGCAGAGATAAGGAAAGCTAGTGGAAAACAATGCTGTGAGAAACCCCATAGCTGATAGGGAGTTTCGGTCACTTTGTAAAACATAAAGCCATTACTGACTGGGCTCAAAGGAACCTCAAGCCAAGTCTTGAGGTGGCTCAAATTCAAATTCTGGCACTATTCTGAGGGCATGTTCCAGTCCTTAATAATTATTGACCCCACGTCATGAGCACACACCTAGTTTTGCGAAGACCATTGACTTACTAAATTAAATGAAGCGCTACATCTTTCAAAACTATGTGTACCGATAGCGTTTTGCATTGATGTGGAGTTGAAAACAAACAGTTTTTTATCTTTCCAGTACAGTAGAAAAATACATTTAAAATAGACATGGACAATCAATCAATGACGAGAACTCAAACAACGAGGTTCAGACCAGTAACAAAAGAATGAAGGGAAATGTTTTTAAGAGCAAGGAAAAAACACTTGCTTTGTACCGACAAATGTAAAGGAAAAAAGCTAGAAAACTTTCCAGATACACAAAAAGGACTTGGATAGACACCTTGTTTTATTGTTTACAGCAATTTAATTTTGAAATCCTAATCATGTCCATCTGTCCGCCTGTCCGTCTGTCACACTATACTGGATGAACACGATAACTGCCTTTATTTTGATTTGTTTTCATTGACGTTAGTTTTTTGTTAAGTCTGCACATTTATTGATCTTAACAAAACAAAATCTGTGTTAGAAAAATGTTTTAGTCGAAGTGAGCATGCATGATTCATGGAAATTCCAACTTTAGTTCTGCCCCGTAAATTACTCCTGTATTATTAATACATTACCATCTTTATTTTAGGTTCAATCAGTACCAGAATCAACTGTGCCAAGAAGTTCAATAAAACAGAGAACGCTGAAAGCCACCTCAGTATAAGGGCCACCATGCAATTGGGACACTTTTTCACTGTCCAGATTTGCTCCTATTGATGGCAATATCAAGCCACCTTGAATATTAAGGCCTCCACTGTATTCAGTATTAAGCATTGAGTTACCTCTCCAATTAGACCAATCTTTTTAAAGAAAACTAACCATCTGAAAACTTGGATGTAACATGATAAAAAACAAAAAACACAAAACACATTAAGAGTAAATGAATAAATTCCATCGATAATAATTAAAATCAATAAAGTGTCCACTAGTTAATACACTGTTTAAACCAAGACCTTTTAAAACAAATAACATTTGTTACAATAAATACTCTGTCCCATCAATAGTAAGGCTGCCCCCTATTAAGGCCTCATTTTGTTGGTCACTTGACTGACCTTAATAAGAGTTTTCACTATAATTTAATCATTTTCAAAATCAGCTATGAAACTAGCACACTGAAACGTGGTTTAGCCTACACTCTGAACAATGTCATATGATTTAGACCAGGGGTGGGCAATTCCGGTCCTGGAGGGCTGATGTCCCTCCTGGCTTTTGTTCCAACTGTGCTCTAAATTTCTTAATTAGACAAATGTTATGTGGCCCATGCCATGATGTAATTTACTGTACATGATCCTGTGTCAATCTGAGCTGCTAATTTCAAAGGTAGTTTGTAGTTAATCAGCAGTGATTTTTATAACGGACCCAATCCACCATTATAGGAGTAGATACCAAAACCAAATGTATTTTAAAAAGTCCCCCTGTTTACTGCATTTAATATTCCAAACCAAAATTCATTACCAAAATGGATGAAAGCCATGGCGACAATCTGTTTGGTTCAGAGTACTGGAAGTGAAGCTGGTGCCACATACAGTGATACAAAGCCATCCTCTGTGTTATAGTGCAAATGCATTGTCCTAATGAATTACTTCAAGAAACAATTCAGTATAATCCATGTATTGTTGATTTTATTGCATGATTGCTCAAACTGACAAATAGCATATAAAAATAATAAATACATTTTAAAACAACAATAATTATAATAATATTCTTAATACTAATAATAATTGTAAAAAAACAACATTTGATTTGCAGAAGCCCTTGGCTCCATTAATTGTCCATTATTAATCTCAGCTGCACAAAAATATCAAACAATCATTAAACATATATGACTTCACAATATCTTAAAACGGAAATTCCACCCTTAATATTGGTAAATGTTTAAAAACAGAAGCCAACCGGTATGCTAGTGAACTGAGATTTCAGAAAGGAGACACCGCCAATGAAATGAACAATTTATTGAATTGACAGATAAATATGCCCATGATGATTACATGATTACAAAGCCTTGCCCACTGGAACTCATTAACCGCCCTTATGCTGGCAAACTATGATGAATGAAGTATATGAATTAGATGAATGTCTAATGCCAGCGGGCAGGACAAGTGGCACTTGACCTTCCCCTTAGACAAGACATGCTGCAAGGTGGAGGCAGGGGAGGAGGAGGGTCAAACAACCGAACGAACGATAAGGGCTGTAGATGGGTTGGTATGTGTGTGTGTGTGTGTGTATGTATATATATATATATATATATATATATTATATATATATATATATATATATACACACACACACACACACACACCCACCAACACACACATACCAACTTAAATCATCAAACCATATATATGTGTGTGTGTGTGTGTATATATATATATTATATATTATATATATATATATATATATATAGACACACAGACACACATACCAACTTATATACAGACGTGCTCAAATTTGTTGGTACCCCTCCACAAAAAACAAAGAATGCACAATTTTCTCTGAAATAACTTGAAACTGACAAAAGTAATTGGCATCCACCATTGTTTATTCCATATTTAATAGAAATCAGACTTTGCTTTTGATTTTTTATTCAACATAATATTGTAAATAATAAAACAAATGAGCATGGCATGGACAAAAATGATGGGACCGCTAACCTAATATTTTGTTGCACAACCTTTAGAGGCAATCACTGAAATCAAACGTTTTCTGTAGCTCTCAATGAGACTTCTGCACCTGTTAACAGATAGTTTGGCCCACTCTTCCTGAGCAAACTGCTCCAGCTGTCTCAGGTTTGATGGGTGCCTTCTCCAGACTGCAAGTTTCAGCTCTTTCCATAGATGTTCGATAAGATTCAGATCAGGACTCATAGAAGGCCACTTCAGAATAGTCCAATGTTTTGTCCTTATCCATTCTTGGGTGCTTTTAGCTGTGTGTTTTGGGTCATTATCCTGTCGGAGGACCCATGACCTGCGACTGAGACAGAGCTTTCTGACACTGGGCAGTGCGTTTCGCTCCAGAATGCCTCGATAGTCTTGAGATTTCATTGTGCCCTGCACAGATTCAAGGCACCCTGTGCCAGGCGCAGCAAAGCAGCCCCAAAACATAACCGAGCCTCCTCCATGTTTCACTGTAGGTATGGTGTTCTTTTCTTTGAAAGTTTCATTTTTTCGTCTGTGAAAATAGAGCTGATGTGACTTGCCAAACAGCTCCAGTTTTGACTCATCTGTCCAAAGGACATTCTCCCAGAAGGATTGTGTCTTGTCAATATGCATTTTAGCAAATTCCAGTCTGGCTTTTTTATGTTTTTCTTTCAAAAGTGGAGTCCTCCTGGGTCTTCTTCCATGGAGCCCACTTTCGCTCAAAAAGCGACGGATGGTGCGATCAGAAACTGACGTACCTTCACCTTGGAGTTCAGCTTGTATCTCTTTGGCAGTTATCCTTGGTTCTTTTTCTACCATTGGCACTATCCTTCTGTTCACTCTGGGGTCGATTTTCCTCTTGCAGCCGCACCCAGGGAGGTTGGCTACAGTTCCATGGACCTTAAACTTTTTAATAATATTTGCAACTGTTGTCACAGGAACATCAAGCCGCTTGGAGATGGTCTTGTAGCCTTTACCTTTACCATGCTTGTCTATTATTTTCTTTCTGATTTCCTCCGACAACTCTCTCCTTTGCTTTCTCTGGTCCATGTTCAGTGTGGTGCACACAATGATACCAAACAGCACAGTGACTACTTTTCTCCATTTAAATAGGCTGAATGACTGATTACAAGATTGGAGACATGTGTGATACTAATTAAAGAAACTAATTAGTTTGAAATATCACTATAATCCAATTATGTATTATCTTTTCTAAGGGGTACCAACAAATGTGCCAGGCCATTTTAGAATATCTTTGTAGAATAAGCAATAATTCATGTCTTTTCACAGCTTCTTTGATTTATTCTATGACATACCAAAGGCATGTAAGTATACATGATAAAATAGCTTTTAATTTCATCACTTTTCAGGAGGAATGAAGCATTATTTCAATGAGCTGTAAGGGTACCAACAAATTTGAGCACGTCTGTATATATATATATATATATATATATATATATATATATATATATATATATATATATATATATATATATATATATAGTTTGATGATTAAGTATTTGATTAAGGGACGTTTACTCCTTTCAAAAATACAACTAAGTTTTCAAGGATTGGCCATCAGATATGGAAATCAGCACACACAGCCAGCCACTACACCTTTCAAGCCAATCACTTTTAAGTGCTTCTGTCTCAGTAGAGAATGTGTCTCATGAAAAGCTTAAACGACACATGTACCATTCCTTATGCCAGCTATGACAAGCACTGTTTTATCTTGGTTTTTCAACTGGTCAAACTGGTTTCAATGGTGTTCTGGTATAGCACTGTAAACTTAGTCTAGTGATTGTCGTCTAAATGCATCTAACTGCAGTAAACCTGTGCTGGGGCTTGTATACCTGCTGGGTATCTGCTAAGAAAACAGTACATTGTTGGTATTTCTAGCAGGGATTTTTATGCATATGCTTATTTGTACCAAACTTGTCCATTCCCTGTGTTCAGACCAGAACCATGTCCTTTGAGTGCATGCCTGTTTGCCATGCAGACAGTGAAGTTGGTTGGTTGCCCCAGGCTCAGTCTCCTCATGCAGGGTTAGTGAAGAAGCCGGTCCCCTTGTGCTGCTCATAAGCCTCACCAACCTCCTCCCCTGCTGGCTGCAGAACTCCACACGCTGCTGCTGCCTGCTGAATCAGCACTGCCCCGCACTGCTGCCTCCTTGTGGTGGGAGGTCACCGTGGTTAGCTCCTCAATGGATGACAGGTCTAGGTCACTCTCCTCATCTGACAGCTGAGAGCACAGACAGACAGACATTAAAAATGTCTCCATTAACTCATTTCAATTAGTTGCCTTCAATTTGATCAAATCCACTGAAGCCACCCCATAAAAACTATTGTCCATCTCTATGGGGTGCTTTAAAATCCAGATTCTTACAGCTATTAAACACTCAATAGTACTACATTTAGAAACACTGTGCACTCCATTTATAGAAATCACTGATATAAGAATCAACCTCATATAGTGATCAAAACCATTGGGACAAAATCATTCCTATACTAACCAATGTCAAATAATCCGCTGGTAAGAATCAAGCAATCTGCTTATAAGAATAATTTTGGGGCAAACTGACTACATGTAATACGGTACTGTATCAAGTGCAAGGACGTGTACAGCCAATAAAGCGCTTTTTCCATTTGAATTTGATCACATCTTGCGTGATCAGGCATGTACACAGCGTGGATCGTGCAGTGATGCAGGAAACACTGCATTGTTTGTAATCAGACAGTGACTGCGCCACTGCATTGTGCAGGTATGTTTTTTGTGTTCTTTGAGTGTGAAAATTAGTTTCAATAAAGTGAATACACATTCATTGAATACACACAGAGTACAGCAGTGTTATTGTGTGATATGCATGTAGAGGGAGTGGGATTGCGGCGCGGTGAAGTGGAGAAGGGGGGGGGGGCTTGCGGAGCTTTGCATCTCCACTTAATGAAAAACTGTGAGATTTGCATCGCAACAGAAAATAAGTAAGCCACAGATGCTTAAATGCAGTGGTAGTCCTGACAGTTAAATACTGTACTGTAATGTCCATTACACGTAACACCCCACGCAGTTAAACTAGGCACCCTCACGAGACGATCGCTTCTCAAGTATACTGTAGTAAAATAGGATTCTGCAGTCTTGAGTAAACATAATTGTGATCATATAACAAGCTGCTTACCCACGAGGACTTGTTTTGATGTATTGTCCTCAGTGATTTGAGCACCATTGACATTTGTATACTGTATTTAAACTGCTAATGCGCGGAGGCGCTTTTGCCGATTGTAATGTGACGGGTAGTGGAAATGATCAGGCTGAAGTCTTGATTTACAGTTTAAAACCAGTGTTGGTTTTATTTTTCTTACAGTGTGGTGGGTAGTACAATTTCTTACAACCGTTAATAAAACAAACAAACAAAATAAAGCTAGCTCTCAGTTGGAGCACTAACTAAACAATACTTTTTGTGGTCCCCGTCTGACATCAGGGTGGATAAGCCATTTACCCAACTAAACAAATACAAATCAAAGCAATTCATACCTCCCCCCCCCGGAACTACACATATACTGTGACTAGTTTACCTTTGCACAGTATAGTCCTGGAACAAACAGATCTTTTACTCGCTCTTTGGTTTTGATTTCTTTCTCTTACTTCTTTAAAGATTTCTTCTTTCTCGAGGCGTCATTAACTTTAACAAGCAGTTAACCAATTGACCATTATCCTTAATTCGTTAAGGAAACAGCTATGGGATTTTCCAGAGGTGTGCATACATGCGGGAACTCATGACATCTAGTGGTCAACACATTGCACTACAGGGAACAAAGCTTTCATTCTCAAACATACTGATTCTGCAGCACTTCACCACAGTAATCATATCGGTCCGCTTTTAAGAATCAACCTCTTATAAGAATCAAATCATCTGGGCCGGATGTGATTCTTATAAATGGAGTGCACCATACTAAAAGAAACTTCATTAATTAAATCACAAATGTTTTGACTAGAGGTCTTTCTCAATGTCTCCAAAGACTTCTAGTCGAAATGTTTGTCACTGAATTTATTAATGTTCTTACTTTGTACCAGCACTAGCAACATTATCACAGTGATACCAGGGCTTTTAATAAGCACTAGCAGCATTATCCCAGAACCCTTTAATGACGTTCTAAACAAGGTCTTTAAAACAACTGTATTATCTTTTATTAGCATTAGGAATAATATCCCAGGTCTTACGCCCTACCAGGAAGCATCAGTTTCATTTCTGTATCTATGGTGCTGTAAATCTGTTTAGAAACTTGAATCTTATGACCGGGTGGTTCAGTCTTTTTGGAACTTCCTACTGCAGTGTTTAAAGTACCCGTAATGATCCCAACCACTTTTTGCTGTTGATAAACACACTCTAGGAGAAATAATGTAGCTGCACACTGTTTAAAGTCTTAAGAGTCTGTTTGTAAGTGCTGTCTTATGTGGATTGAAAACCAACAGTATCAACATCTTAACACTAAGGAGACACATATATTCACATCTCTAAACCACTGACATCATTGATAACTACCCATTTTCTGGTCACCTGTGTTTAACTTGAATGGTGTTTGGCTAAGCCTAGTACACAGTACATAGCACAACCCACCTGCAGCTGCTTCACAATGGCACTGGATTTTGGGGAGGTGCTGACATACGGTGGAATCACTTTAACTCCACCCACAGGCTTCTTCATTGGAGTACTCAGCTGTCTCTCCAGGCTCCTTGTCAGTGACTGGACCACAGATCCTACACAAAGAAACAGAAGGGAAACATTTTACCTACCCCAAACTATATTCACAGAATGGAAATGATAAAAGCAGAGTTTCCACTTTGTTTTGAGAAATTGCAAAAAGAATAAATAGTTAAATAGTTAAAACAAACTTTGGTTTACACATTTTGCAGCAAAACAGTAAATTCAGCTCTTATCAGGACAGAATGGATTTATTCGCAGATAAAAATGGTAAAGATGGTGCATTTGAAAATTTAGTTTCATTCATGTAAAACAAACTGACCAGTTAAACCATGTTCAATAAAAGCAAGGGATTAATATATTATAATTAGGGCTTCTGTTTTTCGGGTTTTATTAATTGTATTTTTCGGTACTTATTTTTAGCTATTTTCGAGTTTTATGTAAATCGTTTTTTTCGGGGCTTTCGTTTTTGATATACAGTATGAAATTAGTGTTTTCGGTTACTTTCCAAAATGCTTGAGTGTTTTTGTTTTTTGTGTGTGTGTGCGTCAAAATATATAGTAGTAACTCGACAGTACTTGCACACTTAAGTTGTACCTTCTTTCCTTTGCTGTCTTTCACAACGAAATCCCTATGGTCACAGGTACATTCTTCTGGGGTTTTTGTGTGTAGACATTTTTGTACATTTCACCACAATTCTGTTTTAAATCCTCTGTGTCTTAACTGTAATACAGCTTTAATTCCCGCTAACCAGCCTCCGTCCTGATTGTAATCTCGTTTTAAATCTTGCAAGCGGAGTCTCCAATAGAAATGTAGGAATGTGCTGTCACTCAGTAGTTGGGGCGGGTTTAAAGTATTCAGAACTAATCAATGATAAATACAAGTTAGGGAGGCGGGACATTGGTCAATGTCAGTGATGCTCAATCACTGAGGACAATACATCAAAACAATTAAGTAAGCAACTTGTTATATGATCACGATTATGTTTACTTTACATTGGTTTACAGTGGTTGGTATAGGAATGATTTGGTCCCAGTGGTTTTGATCACTATATGCAGTTGATTCTTATATCAATGAGTCTTATAAACGGACTGCACTGTATTACAGTGCTTTGCAACAATTTTCACTTACTTTCTTTGTATAGTATGTGCAGTACTGTACTGTGGTGTTTTACACGCACTGCTGCGCCTGCTTACCGTGTTAATTTATAATGTCCCGACATTAATAAACTACCTGAGATGTGATATTTTCACATATCCGATGGACCCCTGGAACTAATTAAATTGTGTATTACAGGTTCTGCTGTATATTCTAAATTACAGAACAAGTTGTGAGAGATCTAACAGTGAACAACTTTTACGTATCAGTGCTTTTTGAGTGAATATGTCCATTTTGGAAACAACCTACCCTTATAAAAGTTTCCTATAGTAAAAGCATAGTGAAAGTATGGCAAAACATAAGGAAGTACTGTAAAGCCCAATAGGGGTATGGTAAAGCACTTCAATATTACTGTGCAGATTTACCATGGTAAACCTTTATAAGGGTAGCATTCATTCAAATGACCGAGCAGGCGAATCATACTGTTCCTGACTATGTCGTGTTGATAAGCAGATGCTGAGCTTGATCTAAGCAAATTCTCAGTCCAGCTGTTAAAGATTAAACATGAGCCTCATCTTCATTGGTGGAATTACTACAACCCTGTCGCTCATGCAGTATCCTCTATGTATACACCGGCACAGCCTTTCTCAGGTGCTTTTGATTTTAGTAGTGTATGAAATGGAACTACATATTTATAAATGTAATACAATCCAATTTGGAGCCTTGCAATTCAGATTTAGTACACTTTTTTTCTTTCTATGAACACCATACATCTAAGTATCAGTTTAGTGAATAGTGTAAATTCACTATCAATGTAAAATACGTTATCACTGTATAGAAGTCTAAGAAATGGCTATTTGGTACATCTAATAATAATAATTCCTGATAAGAACAGATGTTATTTTTTATTCATAAGCCATCTATGAGAGATCTCTAAAACTAATGGTAAATTAATATTTTGGTGCCACTGTCTGGGCTTGGTAACCCTGTGTGAGACTAGAAAGCTAACCCTCCCCTCCTGCTACCCTCAGCGTCCCTCTCTCAGTACCTTGTGACCCTCGGAGCCCAGCAGCAGGGCTTACTGGCCCCTCGGAGAGGTCAGTATCGGACCAGTCATCATCGCTGACCGCAGCCTGGGGCTGCAGAGGACCGGGTTTGACCACTCTCACCACAGGAGGGTCCTTGGCGGCTGGGCTGGTCACATAAGCACTGTCTCCAACAGACTCTTCTTCTGAGCTGAAGGGAGGGGTGCTGTGGGAATAACAAGGTTATTCTGCTGTTTTCTATGGCATTTCAATCACAATGAGTTATAAAAAGGATTTCAGTATGGACGTCAGTAGCTTTTGTTCTATTTGTATATTAGTTTTAAAATAATAATATGCATTATTTTAATTCTATTCAAATTATTTCTATATATTATACAAATAACAAAAAATAACATTAACACAGAAATAACATAGGTAAAGGGTTTGCAAATACAGGTGCAGTTATAGATATGTGAACATGCTGATATCAGTAATTAGTGATATAAATGTGTTTTTAAAATGATAATATTATATAGATTGTTACTTCATTAGCTATATAGTAAATGACACCACAAAGACATTAGATTTATAGAGAAATAAATGTGTGGTTAACATGGTATCAAAAGCCTATAAATACCTCCAATGTTTGTTTTCAAACACACTTTCCCTTGACAAAGGTATGTTAAACATGCCGAAACGTTGGGAAGTTGGCTCTTAAGCAGCACAATGCATTTTTGTCCCAGATGGCTTTCCATAGAGATCACTATGCGTGCACGTGCATAATCTGGTTTGTTTACTTTTTGCTGTCTAAAACTTTTAAATAGAGGCCAAGAGCTGCTGTGTTGATCCTGTGTTTTATATATATATATATATATTAAATCTCACATTTCACACTGAGCTCTTTTGTTGCTATTTTTTAAACTGTCGTGCAAATTCTGGTAAGGCGAATACATGTCAAAAAATATGTGTTTGAATATTCAGATATTTGTCTCAGCACTAATATATGATAATGATAAAACTTACAATGTAATTATACAGGCATTAGTAATCTTTTTACCTAATACAATTTATTATATGTATTTTTCTCACTGTAATTTGCATATAAGCACATATAAAAATCTTGGTTTCATTAATTGAGTGTTACATGTTAAAACAGAGAGAAAGAAAGAGCCACCTAGTAGTGAACAGAAGTATTAGCCCACAATAAAAGCTTAGAAGTACTTTCATGTTTTGTCTAAACATATGTATCATGGACACATAATAAACAAAACCTAATGTATTGTATCATATTCTATTAATGAACACACTATGCATCTTTATTATAATTAACTAGATAGCTAGTGTAATAGCGTGCAATTAACAGATTATTTCTCTTGCCTGTTGTTGGTCTTGGTGGCTGGAGCCCTGCTTGCTGGGCTGGTGACAGTGGTTCGCGGGGCAGGCTGGGGAGTGTTTGATTGGACCAGGCGGGGCTGTGTGACCTGGGCTGCCCTGGGTTTCGATGAGCTCTGCCGGGGCTGGCTGCTCTGGGCTTTCCCTGCCAGGAACAGAGGAGCCATCTTACAAACAAGTATGTTAGCTACACACATATCCCCCGCCATCTCATAAGAGAAGTGTTATTTCTTCTACCAATCAAGGCTGATTTATGACCCATGACGTCTTAATAAAAATATTTTTAACATCTGGATTAGGTTTAAAAATATATTACTAAAGCAGTGAACTGCCCCTACAGTATATCATTTTTGTTTGACTTTATTTTCATAAAACACACTGACACTATTTCATAGTTACAGTAGTTTTTTTTTATTATTATTGCAAAGTTACTTAAAGAGTTAAGCATTACTAAAGTGAATTCTTTTCTTTCAACTCCACTCCACCCCTGTGTATTATTAGAGTGGCGAGGCCTCCTTACTGCGGGCTGCGGGTGTTGGTGCGGAGCTGCCCTTGTGCAGCTTCCTGGTGACCTCGCGGGACAGACTCTCTCTCAGGCTCAGCAGCTCCTGGTAGCGCTTGGCTTTCTGCTGCCGCTGGGTGGACACCGTGGAGCTCAGGCTATTGAAGGTCTGTTTGGGGATTCCTGTAGCTCCCTAGTAAACAAACACACTCTGTTAGGCTCAGGCTGCACATTGTAAATGAATCAGGGCCTGCAGCAGACAAAATACAGCCACACATACTTTTTTAATGTGTCCAATTTTAGATTGTCCAATTATGTTCCCTCGCCTATCATATCCGGTCCTGTAAGATAGGATGGGCAGGATTTTCAAAAAACAGTGTTATTGAATTGAACTCGTGGCATAGTAACGAGAACTTTAGTCACAAGTGATTTTCAAACAAAATGTGTTTATTAAATCAATCCGAACATCACTTCCTGTCTCAACCACAAAATAAGGGGAACCGTTAATCAAAATGCATGTTAACGAGAATAAGAAAAATGAATGGAAGCAGAATTTGCTGTTATGGAAACTACTAGCGTACAGGGAGGCGGCTCTCCCACCAGCGAGCAGCAGCCAAATGGAAATAAAAAAATAATGGGAATATCTATTTTGTGTATAACTTCATTTCAAATTGTGCATTTTGTCATCCAGAATGTACATTTATTTAGATAACTTCACATATAAAATGCTGATTTACGATTATCTGGCGTGTGGGTAAAAAATCGGATGGCACAGATTTTAAAAAAATAATTCTATTTATTTTTTGGATGGGGCAGGGGTAAGCCATCTATCTATATTGGTTGGAATTTATTTTCTTATGTTAACTTCTACTTTTGTTTGTATTTTAGCATGTATGATTGTAGGCTATAAATAAGTATGTATGAAGTGTCATTTGTGTTTGTAGTTGTTAGTTATTATACATGTATACCATGTATGTAACACTTCATTATACATTTATTAAGCTTTTAAAATTGCAATAGATCTCCCCAATCCAATACACACATTGTTTATAGTTAATTGTTCAGCGAGTTCCTCTTATCATGCATTTTCTCATTACATTACAAATACGTTGTCAAAATCCATGTCAATCACATTAGGTATATCATTCATGTCCGTGGCAATATCTTTTGAAAGCAAGCCCCATATTGCACATTTTAACCATTAGACGAAATGTTTACAGAATACTAACAACTGCTATTAGGACCATGCTGCGTGATTTGTTTATTATTAATAGCGTTACAATTAAACCAAATCACCTTTTTATTTACAACGAAGGGAAAACATGTTTTTGCTGACTTTATAAGCATTTGGTGCCACACAGTATAGTATACACCTTCATTGTAAATAAAAAACATGATTTGGTAATGTTAATGCTATTAATAATAAATTAATCGTGATTATAACAGCAGTTCTTAAGTATTCTGTAAACATTTAGTCTAATAGTTAGAAAGTACAATGTGGGTCGGATCTTGTTTTAAAAAAAAATATTGGCACAGACATCATATACAAACCAACGCAATACTGTGTGTGTGTGTATGTATGTATGTATGTATGTATGTATGTATGTATGTATGTATGTATGTATGTATGTATGTATGTCTGTGTGTTCACTAGAAAGAGAGAGAACACATGCATGTCTCCAGTCATATGTGGTTTTTACGATCATGTCGCATTAAGTTCTAGCTAAAATTGTAGATATTTATTACTGCCATAGCCTTATCTTTTCACCTATTGATTCGCTCCATTGCCACTGTACTTTATGCATCCATGCATCCCTTCCTGTGATGTCATCAGGCAGTGTGTTTTCCGGGCTTCAGGTTACAAATTGTTAAAACAAGTGAACAAATCTCATTCATAACCACAAGTATATAAAAGTCTAAAATATTTTCATAACTACAAATATTGAATAATCCAGGTAGTCTCTGTATCGTCGGCGTAACAGCCGTGGTCTGTTAAATTTCTGTTTCAAGGTGAGTTATAGTCTTTTGTTAATTAAAACCCTCCTTTTCCAAGTGCAAACAAAAGAAATGTTAGCAAGAAGCACTGTTCGTTAAGATATTAACATTATTTTGTCAATCAACATAATTTCGGAAATCACGTTAGCATGATTATTTAATAACGAGATAGGCATAACAACCTTTTGAAAACACTGTGTAACAATTTCTTTTTTTTTTGGTTCCTGGGTAGTACATGTTATTTCCTAATTGCTTATGCCTCAAAAGTATAGAACATGGCTATTATTCCCCACAAACTTTGCTTTTGTGACCAGGACAGTGATATTTTGAAATGTACCTATTTTCCAGAACATTCCAGATAGATTCAGTGCTGAGTAAACTTGGAGTAACTTCTAGAACTTTCCAGTAATATAAATAGTAGTATAAATACAGGGGCCTTAAGCCCACCAGTTCAGTTTAGTTCCAGCTGCCTAAGTGGATACATATCTGCATTTTTCTGAGATGGCATCAAGGTCATAGGAGACTTCAAAATGGTGGCATTCCTGATGGGTCTCCAAGGCGGTTTTACCAAGTTTCCCTGCTATCTTTGCCTTTGGGACAGCAGGGACACCAAGGCGCACTACCACAGGCGGGACTGGCCACAGCGGACTGAGTTCTCTGTGGGGAGGAACAACGTCAAGTGGGAGCCACTGGTGGACCCCCGGAAGGTGCTGATGCCACCACTGCACATCAAATTGGGCCTTATGAAACAATTTGTCAGAGCTCTAGATAAGGAGTCGGCAGCCTTCAAGTACCTTCAAGACTTCTTCCCTAAGCTGTCTGAGGCAAAGGTCAAAGCCGGTGTCTTCGTCGGACCACAGATAAAGAAGATCCTGGAGTGCAATGAATTCCCCAAGAAGCTCACTAGTAAGGAGAAAGCGGCTTGGAACAGCTTTGTCGCAGTGGTTCGGGGCTTCCTGGGCAATCACAAGGCTGAAAACTATGTGGAGCTGGTTGAGACTCTGGTGAAGAACTACGGCACAATGGGCTGTATGATGTCCCTCAAAGTCCATATCCTTGATGCTCATCTTGATAAATTCAAGGAGAACATGGGAGCGTACTCGGAGGAGCAAGGCGAGCGCTTCCACCAGGATATACTGGACTTTGAACGCCGCTACCAAGGACAGTATAACGAGAACATGATGGGAGACTACATTTGGGGGCTGATTCGTGAAAGTGATTTACAGTATAATCGTAAATCTCGAAAAACTACTCACTTCTAAATCTTCTGTAGTCATTTTTGTATTACTTTAGTATAAATACATGTTAATTTGGATTCATATGTTGTTTTTTTCTGACTTTATGTGAATGAAAAGACACAAATTCGCCCGTTTTCTCATTGGAAATAGGTAAATTTCAAAATATCACTGTCCTGGTCACAAAAGTAAAGTTTGTGGGGAATAATAGCCATTTTCTATACTTTTGAGGCATAAGCAATTAGGAAATAACACTTACTACCCAGGAACAAAAATTGTGTTACATAGTGAAATCAATGCTACACAACGATTTGTTGATTAACACTGGAGTTATCATTTACAAACTTTTGAAAATCCTGCCCGAGATCTTCGATTAACCTCTGGAATGTGTCATTTACACAGGCTTCTACCAACTGAACAGTACAGATGTGAACTAATCAATGCACATTTTACTATGGGTCTAAAACAGTACATTCAGCTGTTAGCAGGACAGAATGGATTTAAGTTGCAGGTAAAAAAGAAAGACAGTGTGTTTCTGAATTCGGTTTCACTTTTTGGATGCTGTCACTTCATGTAAAGCAAACTGCTCAGTTTAACCATGTTGAATAAAATAAAAAGCACGGTAAGAACAGTTTATGGAATGTTGTTTTGTAAATTGCCAAATACTGTATTACAGTGCTTTGTTTTGCAATACAGTATAACAACTCCCTCTGAGATAAGCTACACCGCTGCTCTGCTCCCTTCACTGGCTCCCTATTGCTGCTCGCATCCAATTCTACTGTACCTTATAACTGCTCTTATCTGTAATGTGATATTCTGTAATGTGATACTTTGAACTGTGATATTTTGTAACACTTGTATGTTGCCCTGGATAAGGGTGTCTGCTAAGAAATAAATAATAAGAATAATACATTTTCACATATCCAATGGAACCAATTACATGGGATATGACAGGTTCTACAGTAGTTTATTTTAGTATTACTACATAAACCACCACTGTTTTATAGAACATTAACCTTTACACTAACCTTTACAAACAAAAAAGTTAAGAAAATACTCAATGTTCTTTACAATGATGATAATCAATACATTTCGATTAGGACAAGTGCACCCATACACCAAAGGGTGTGTATTATACCTGCACTGTTTAAAGTACCTCCCAGAGATGTAAGCAAGTCATTTTGCAGTGGCAGTGGGGTGACACTAGGGTTTCATACCAGCACCCCTTTCCCCTTTTCACAGTGAGTTTAGACGAGGTGTTGGAATTAATCCTTCCAGTAGAAGCTCACCTTGCGGAGCCCCATGCTCTCCAGTTTCTCCTCCAGTGTCTCCTGCAGGATGGGTCTGAATTCCTTGACCAGGTTGGGGTTCCTCTTCAGGGCCTCCAGCAGCCTCTGCTTTCCATCTAGAGTGTCCAGCAGCTCTACACAGAAGGAACAAAGAGCCATCAGTGAGCCATAATCACAGTGGCTGGGTCTCAGTGCAGATTCCTGACACTAGTTTAAAATTTCTGTAATTCATGTATACCTTCTTCCTCTTCCTCTTCTGATGACGATTCCTTATCTTGTTGTTTCACTGGAGTGACTGCAAGTAAAACACACTTTTTAATGAACTGTGTTTTTTTTTATTTATTTATTTCTTTCTTTCTTCTAGAGCCCCGGAACATATAGTTGATGTGTGGTACGCTGTCTAATTCTGAAACGTTTGGTAAACATTTGGTATGCTAAATTCAGATTTTCAATCATACATCAGAACATAAGAAAGTTTACAAACGAGAGGAGGCCCCATTCGGCCCATCTTGCTCGTTTGGTTGTTAGTAGCTTATTGATCCCAGAATCTCATCAAGTAGCTTCTTGGAGGATCCCAGGGTGTCAGCTTCAACAATATTACTGGGGAGTTGGTTCCAGACTCTGTGTAAAAAAAGTGCCTGCTATTTTCTGTTCTGAATACCCCTTTACCTAATCTCCATTTGTGACCCCTGGTCCTTGTTTCTTTTTTCAGGTCGAAAAAGTCCCTTGGGTCGACATTTTAGAATTTTTTAGAATCAGATCACGATGTAGTCTTCTTTGTTCAAGACTGAATAGATTCAATTCTTTGAGCCTGTCTGCATATGACATGCCTTTTAAACCCGGAATAATTCTGGTCGCTCTTCTTTGCACTCTTTCTAGAGCAGCAATATCCTTTTGTAGCGAGGTGACCAGAACTGAACACAATATTCTAGAGGAGGTCTTACTAATGCATTGTAAAGTTTTAACATTACTTCCCTTGATTTAAATTCAAGGTGTGACCTGTTTTCAAACCAGTAATGGGCATGCCCAGTGCAGCGATGTTCAGTGCAGAAAATTCTAACCTTGGATAAAATTATAATTTCCATTGGGAAATTGTTTTTTGTTTTTTAATTGAGAGTAATTACCTGTAACAGTTCTTGATGACAGTTTATTAATCTGAAGGGAAAAAAAAGATCATAATTAATAAAAAAACAGTCAACTTTCTAAATCTGATTAACAGAATTACAGTTTGAACATACTATACAGCGTGTCTACATGCACGCAACAATTCTGCTATTGTAGTTTTCTGGAAAACCAAACTGTATGGGTGCTCTACAGCCTTGAAATGTGCAAATCACAGACTGATAACCAGGTGGTTTTTGTCAATGTTTTTTTCCTGTGGCATTTTTTTGCACAATGTTCAAAGATGTTGTTCTTTATTTTTATCATAACTCACTAAAAACTCCTCCATTGATTTGCCCCTTTCCTTGACTGAGCATACCTTCATAAGACAAGCAGTGCAACTCCACTAGTTAAAACACTCGCACCTTGGGGTCTTATTAATGATATAAACAGTGGCAGACATTAACACCAGCAGCCTAAAATGTATGAACCAGACTTCTCGCAGAACTTATTTCACTCTAATTTTATTGTACTATATTGTAATGTTAACATGTGGGCCAACAAAACTCCTCAATTTAGAATGTCCAATTTTCTTGCCAATTGCACCCAGGAGTTTGCCTCCCAATGGAAGACTGGTGACTTCACACAGCCAGAACGCGACCCTGCACTCTTCACAAAGCCAGGACCCCAACCTACACTCCATGAACAGTTGGGCCATAGGGACTATTGGTACCAATACCAAGTGCACAGAGGATGGTAATGAATGTTGCTGTGGTGAGTCCGTACCGTTTCCTCCTGGGTCTTGATGACCTTCTCCTTCTGTTTGATCTTGGAGCCGAGCAAGCTGATTTGCTGTTGGAAGCGCTGCACTGTGGATTTCTGGTCTGCAGACAGGGACATCCTCAGCCTCTCGTTCTCACTCTGCAGCTGAGGGAAGAACATGGTACCTTTTAAATGAGACGCTCAAAAGCAAAGCCTGACATGCTGGGCAAAGCTTTAGCTACACATTGTTGTTAGAAATTCTAAAAATATGTACAGTAATCCGTTGCATATCCGACTGCGGTGGGACCAGAGTAAGGGCGGATGTGTAAAAAGTCGGATGAATGAATCCTGTTTTAAATGCCATTATACACAGCTGTGACAATTACTATATTCACAGAATTATTGTTTTAAGATTCATATTTTATTAGGTAGCTATTAATGTTTGTGACGGAGTAGCTGTCTGCCGTGTGTGTGTGTGTGTTTACAGGGTGTGTATTTTATGGAGAGGGATTCTTCCTTTCTATGACTACACTTATGGCAGCAGTGTGGCGTAGTGGTTAGGGCTCTGGACTCTTGACCGGAGGGTTGTGGGTTCAATCCCTGGGACACTGCTGCTGTACCCTTGAGCAAGGTACTTTACCTAAATTGCTCCAGTAAAAACCCAACTGTATAAATGGGTAATTGTATGTAAAAATAATGTGATATCTTGTAACAATTGTAAGTCACCCTGGATAAGGGCGTCTGCTAAGAAATAAATAATAATAATAATAATAACTTATAGAAACTAAGTCAGTAGAAAAGTTTTACCTCAGAATGTTGACTGATCATTATTGAATATTTTTTTCTTTCTGCATCGATTTGGAGTAAAAAAAAAAAAACTGAGAATATAGCCCTCTGTGTGTATATGGAAAATACTATTGAAGAACATTTTAATATAAAAAAAATTGCCTCAAAGTGTACATGTGCTGTAGTTCTGTATAAACAAAGACCTCCTGTGAAGTGGATACAAAGATTGTCAGTAAGAAATAAAATAATGTTAACCAAACGAAACTATTCAGAATACCCACAAGTTGCTTCTCTCTGCAATTGAGTTGTTTCTTGACTTATGCTGGTCCAGTTATTTTATTCCTCTCAGAAATTGTCTTAAAAAAGGGCCCCAACTCTAAATGGGAGATGCATATGTTTAACAACGGTTAAATGCTTAATCATAAACAATATAAAGGCAGCATTGCTGCTGTTTCTATATTTTTGGCCAACCCCTTTACAATTTATAAGTAATTTTAATCTGCATTATTTTAAAGGTAACAGTCCAAATAAATAACTATCTTGAAGACAAAATCCAATTTGGTTACCTCTTCTTTTTCCTGAAGGTGTGCACCCTGCAGCTCTCGCATCCTCTTCTTCCATTCATGCTTCTAAAAACAATTTCAAAAGTAAAAAACATTCAAGTCAGAAGAGTTCACAACAATAACTTTCTTAGTCATTTTTCATAATGTTTTACATAGTGTAGTTTTCAAAGATGTTTTGTATAGTTTCCAAACACATGTGAAAATTAAACATTAACATTTTATGGGGTTTTGTAATGTCAATACTGTGAATAATATGTGTATATATATATAATTTAGTGTTATATGTCCCCATGTGTTGTTACAACTGTTTAAATAATGTACCTGCAATTTTTCTTTTCGTTGTTAACATCCTGACCAATTTTTACACTTACAGCTTTAAAGTCTGTTCAAAGCTCTTTTCAAAATGTCCACTCTAGTGTACTGGGGTTTTAAATCTGTCCTCTAAATCACATAACAATTATCTGGCTTTTCTGTTCCGTACCACATCATGGCTCGTTATTGCTGTGTTACGTGTTTGACAATGTGGGCAATAATCCTTACACTATGAGTGCACTAGAGTGGACATTTTGAAAAGAGCTTTGAAACAGACTAAAATAATAAGTGTAAAAAGTTGTCAGGATGTTAATGAAAAGAAAAACTACAGGTACGTTATTTAAACAGTTGTAGTAACAGGTGGGGACAGGTAACGCTATACTTTTCGGAACCCTGCTACTTACTCTTTAACATCAATTATAGTACACCATATACAGCAATCTCAAATAAAACATCATAAATGTATGCTTGCCTTTACTCATTATACCTATCCACGTGTTCATATTGTACCTGGGTGGATGCTTGAACTGTGACCAAACCAGCTTGTTTCATCTAATCTCCCTTCTCATGAATTTAATCAGTGTCAAGCACCAAATTGGAATACAATGCTTTTCCATAGGCTATTAAACCCAATAGGTCAAGATGCTCTTTTCACATCTCACAACTGCAGGGGCTCTGAAACATAGTTCAGACTCGCTTAGTTTAATAACCCGCTCTCAGTGCAGTAGTATTCTGGGAAGGAGAAGCAAGTGTCTCTTACTCATGGCAGAGCGCAAGGGGCAGTTCATACGTTTACACAAAATGAACACGCAAGGGGTGTACCAAGTGCCAAGCTAATTACAGAGCAGAATTCAGGTAAGATAAATGCGATCTACAGACACATCCCCTTTAATTTAAATCATCCATGAACAGTTCATTAACGGAAGTTTGCATTCTGAAATTTCAAAAACATTCTAGTAGTGGCCAGGACTTTAGATGGCAGTTGTGTATTGACAGTCTACCGGCCTAGCCTCAATTTGCTGGTAGAGGACAAACATGCAGACATTGTACAGCAGTGCTGTTTGAAGGTTAGAGCTCCATTTTGGTTTTAAACTGTTGCCCTGCAGTCCTTCCTCACCTGTCTTTTCATCTTTTCCCTCAGCTCCATCTCCTTGGCCTCCCTGTCCTCTTGGTCATCGTCGTCTCGCAGTGCTCCCAGGTTAGACGATGGCAGCCCACTTGTCTGCAGCTCCTGGAGTTTCTGTTCAAACCCAAATAGGCTTCTCCTTGAGTTCTTGTAATGATCCTTTACTAACTCTGTGACATGTATGTTATAGCATGGAACTGGGGAGCTAGGCTATGTATGCTCTGAAGCATTTGACTACTAAAACAAATGTGCTGTGTGATTGTACCCACAATCCGTGTTGGACTCTATACTGCCTTCTGGCCAGGACTGACATTGAACCAGCCTTCCCAGTGTTACAGTCTATTCTATTGTAGGGTAAGACGAGAATGACATTTTCAATGATCCATTATCAGCTAAAAATGATCACGATAATCACAATTACCTTAAATCATGTTTTAATAATTGTGACTCTCTCACACATTCTTTTTCTTTTGTGTTTGTCTGTTTTTCATTTCTTGCAATTTTAAAATAGTCATACCACTGTCCCACCAAAAGGGGGTACTGAATTAAAGTCATTTTGATGCCCAGTTTTATGGACCAATTGGTTGTCTACAGGAAGAGAGAGGAACAAAACATCGTGGTAGAAGAGGGGCAAATCACAGTAACACAATAATTGCTGATAATACGGTTATCGAAAATAATCTAAACTAGCTCTAATGAGCCCAAGGATTCTACTGCAATCATGCAATAGACATTAACAGCACCTGAGCTACCGCTACTGTAGTACTGTAGGAAGAACACACATCCGTCTATACTTACACTATGGCGCCATCTAGCTGCAGAATGTTACAGCAAAAGAATATTAACAATATTACCAACAATATAAAAAAAAACTATTACAACCTATTTAAAAGTATTGAATAAATGTAGCTGTATTATATACAACCTACTAATAGAACATCATAACAACATAAAACAACATTTATTAATATACATAAATTTGCAATTTATGTGACTATGTCATGTCTAGATTGCTTTGCTTCAGTCCTCTTGCCGTAACTGCACAAGATGACATCTCTTATAGCGACCCCCTACACATAACAGTCACTTATCACACTGAGCAGTGGCTGCAGTGTTTCCCTCTGCAACAGAGGTCCTCAATGGCCCCTCACATAGCTCCGCTCACCATTTCCAATGCGGTGCTCTTGCTGGAGACGGCCTTGAATTCCTGGAGGAAGAGCTGCCGCAGGTCCCCTATCTCAAGGTAGAACTTCTTCCTCTCCTCCTCCTTCCATTTCTCAAACTGCATCTTCTCTTCTGCTTCCCTCTGACTCTGCTCTTTCTGCTCCTGTAGGGTCGAGGGGAACACAAAAATGCTAAAAGATTTCACGGTGAAGGTCTCCTCATTCTGTTACACTAAGAACCAGTCCACATTGCTTCCCAGTCTCTCAATTCTAACCACCTGGCCACACTGCCTCCCAGTCCTTTAGCTCTAACCACTAGGCAATCTTGCCTCCCAGTCCATCAGTTCTTACCACTAGGTCACACCGCCTCCCTCCCAGTCCCTCAGCTCTAACAACTGCACCACTCCGCCTACTTCCCAGTACCTCATCTCTTGCCACTAGGCAACACTTCCCTTTACCCAGTCCCTCAGCTTTAACAACTGGGCCACACTGCCTCCCAGTCCCTGAGCTCAGGCCACCTCTCTGACATCATTTCTTGTACAGTGCATCTGTACCTGAAGTCTCCTCTGAGCATCTGCTTCCTGCTCTGCCTCCAGCTTAGACTGAGTCCTCTTCAGCCTCTCTCTCAGATCTTCAATCCCATCCTCCATCTGCTCCACCTGCTTCTTCTTCTGTCGCTCTGGAGACAGCACGGACAACGAGTCACAAAGAGTCACAGTCTAGAACTAAGAGCACTCCATCCATCTGCAACTTTGAAGTAATCAACGCTCTTCATGTGGCATGAGAACAGTGTGGGTGGGGTGGGGGTGGGGGGGCGTGGGAGCTGTACCATTCATTTTCTCAATTGTACTATTATATATGCACAGTATATAAGCCAGATATGTTAATAGTTTAGAGTGTAACGTTGTCCAATTGCATGTCACCTGTAATCTTTATACAGTAGGATATGTAAGGTGCAAAAGTTACTCAAAGTGTAACTCAAAAAGCATCAGCACTCTAATGGTGGGTTTCTCATGATGGCTTTTTTAATTGATTACAAAAACTCCTAATATGTTAAAGTGTAAATGCTTAGGAAATGAAACACAATCCAACATCCCTAGAATAAGAATGGGAAAAGCAGGTAAACTTCAGGCAAATATAACATGGGAAACGTTTAAATAAGGCTTAGTAGCTTTGTAAGGCTAATCTTTGATCATTACAGCTGGCTTCAGTAGTATAGTAGTAGCAGTGCCCTTCTCACCTGCATCAGTGATCTCAGGATGCCTGCGCTGCAAATGCCCTTGAAGATACGAGTAGTTCATGAAAGACTTGTCACATAACTGGCACTAGGGAAGGAAGGGAAAGACATGGTTAAAATACAGCAAACAGGCTGTAAATCAATGGAATACAGTGAATCCTTAGTAAACCGGTGTGGCAGGATGGCTGATGTGGTGATGTGTGTGACGTCAGGTTCCAGGAAAGCAGTACACCAAAGGCAGAATGCGGGGCAAAACACTGCGTGGCTGCGCAGTTTTTTTATTAAACAAAATAAACTTTTCAAAACACAAATAAAAGGGCACAACAGCCAAACACAAGAAAGCCACAATACCGGAAATAAACAGAATGAAGACCTGAACAAAACAAAGGCAGCAGTCGTTTTCTCTCACTGCTGTCTATCTCCTTCTGTATCTGTATCTGTATCTGTATCTGTATCTGTATCTGTATCTGTATCTGTATCTGTATCTGTTCCTTCTCCTAACTCCAACCAAACAATGAGCCTGGAGCTGGGCTTATATAGCAGGTGGTTAGGAGTTAATTGCACAATTAAACTCCTGACCACCTGTACC
This sequence comes from Acipenser ruthenus, assembly GCF_902713425.1. NCBI lineage: Eukaryota > Metazoa > Chordata > Actinopteri > Acipenseriformes > Acipenseridae > Acipenser > Acipenser ruthenus. The sequence goes on from NC_081205.1 coordinate 18,019,649, forward strand.
TGAACAATCATCCCTGGATGGGAATTAACCCCATCCTAGCCAAACACTATTACAACTGCATTTGAACCAATACACAGCCGTTTTTCAAAACAGAAGAATATACAAAATACAATCAATAACAGTAAATCATAATACAAATATATAGGGGGAAGCGGGCACCCCGTCACACCGGTCACTGAAGGGACTACACATTCTAATACCTCTTCAACCTTTTCAGAGGATGCCGTGGCAGCCGTGGACCCTCTGCAGTGTCAGTGTATCAATGTGGAGTCCTCCACTTGCCTTTTTTAAAGAACTAAAGACTGTAATTTTAAATGCATCAAACACATTTTAGAAATGAATGTAATCTGTCATATTCGTTTGCACAGCGCTGTTTCTGAAACTGAAGAGCACAGCTATATATATTAAAAAAAAAAAAACTCTCCACAAGCTGCAGTTTCTAAAATACTGTCTGGAATCTATTTTCTCACTTAGGCTGGGACCAAATCAAAACTTTGACAACCCGCTAAATCGCACTTAACAAAACTGTATTTAAACGCTATTAAATACAGTTTTGTTAAGTGCGATTAACGGGTTGTCAAAGTTTTGATTTGTTCCCAGCCTTAATCAGTTTTTTTTCTCCAGATTTTCTCATTATTTTTTATATAGTTTGTTTGTAAAAAGCTTAAATTTGTATGACATTTGCAATCATTCATTGTGGTAATTATTGCAATTACTTAAACATTAAACTTTTTTTGGATAAGTTTATGTTAATATGTTACGACTATGAGTTGAGGAGCCTGTCAGTTCTAGTTGCCTGCCCTAGGCATATGTAGTGTAAGATAAATTAGATAAAGTGTCTCTATGTACCCAGCCCCATGTAGTGCGAGGGGAAACTCCTTTGCAAAGTGTCAGATCACTAGATGGCACTGGCTCTTGCTTCTATAAAATACACTTTGGCTGATCTAGTCTCAGTTATGTACAGTTAGGACTTGAAGAGAACTAAAGAGCAGCTCAACATAGGATTATCAAACATTACAACAGAAACTCAGTATCTGAGTGACTGCAATTAGAGCCACTCAGAATAATTGCAAACGTTATACAAAAGGTAAGGAGGCTAAAACAATGAAGAAAATGAAATGTAAAGCTGTTTTAATGGAACAACGTAATGTCGCAGTTCATACAACGGAACACCAGAGGGAGAACACTTACAGAGGCAGCGAAAAGGTTACATAAATGGTGTTTTAAGACAGTGGCGGTATGCATACCGTACAATCGGTCTTTTGAGATACATTTGCCTCAGGATTCCTAAGGTGCAGGTGCTTCAATCATCATGAGTGACAAAAAATAATGGCCCACAAAATATTTTAATACATATAGCAGTACTATAAGAATGCATTGTTATGCTAAACTAGTTATTCCCCTTTTTAATGACAGGGGTTGGTGTATATGAACCACAACTAGACACCTTGATAATTCATTAAACAAAACCTGCCAAGGTAGAACTGGTTTCTCAGCATTCTGTTGAGATCATACTAGCATTGGATACCCATAGTTTGTGATCTGTGTAGGAGGCATTCATATATACCTGCAGGACAAATAATGGTTCTGAAAGCATGTAGCAGTACAGCAGTTTACTTGTGTTTAGGGAACTTTTTGAGGAGTGACTTTAAAATGTCAAAAACCCATTACATTTGCAGATCACCCCAAAAAACAAATGTCATTTTTAAATAGGTCTTGAAACTCCCAACCCCTATGGCCTACCTCCCCTACACCCAAAATAAATCCCCTTTAGAACCAAATCCAAAATATAGACAATTCAAGTCCTATAAAAAACACAATCCTGGAACGTCCCAAATTTGGTTCATTTTGTTCTGTACTGCTGACAGTAAAAAAATAGAGGAGATTCAAAAAATAAACTTCCGTGTTACTTCCCTATTATATGCCGGCATTGAATCAAACTTCCTAATGGATCTGTATATATTATATGTGTTTCAAATTACAGGCTTCTGAAATTTAAAGACAAGTTTTGGACTCTTGATCATGCAGTAGAGTATTGGTTGGTTACCTATGACTGGAAGTTTGATTAAATTGTGCCATAGAACATGGCAATAACAAGTCATAAAGCAGTGCTGTACTTGATAACTGAAGAGAGGACTGTAACCCACTCGGACGTTTCTGTTACCTTGTGGTAGTTGTTGGTACTGGCTTGCAGTAGCATCTGCTGGGTGGCAAGCATCTTCTTCCTGCGGCGGCTCTCCTGCTGAGTGGTCTGTAGCTCTCCCGCTAGCCTGGCTTTCTCCTTCTGCTCCTGGTCTCGTTCCTCTATCACCCCCTGCAGACGCTCCTCCAGCAAGGCAACCTGGGTGCTCAGGTAGTCCTGGGAGTGGAGCAGGTACTCTGTGCTAAGCTGAGACATGCGCAGAACCTTAAGCAGCACCGGGTCCACTGGGTTCCGACAGTGCGGGCACCGCTCAGAGTCCAGGTCGCAGAAAGTCACGCTGCCAATGTGCTCCTGTAGGGTGGACACGTCCAGTTCTCTGGCCACACGGTCCACGTCTAGCGCACTGAAGCGTCGCCAGTCCATGACCTCCCGCCGCGTTTGGAAGTGGAATGGCGGGAGACCTCCTGGACCCCATTGTTGGGCCAGGCTGAGGGAAGAGTGAGGGCTTCTGGGGGCTATCTGTCCAGGCATCGTGTGACTAAGGGGCCGGCCAGAGAAACCCAACTGGAGAGGGTAGAACAGGCTTCCGAAGAAAGGCTAAAGAAAAACAGTACAGGGTTACTATGTGGGACAACTACATACAGCATAAAGGGAGAATAACCACAACTTTACATTGTCTTTCACTCATGTAAAACTTTTATTCCCATCTCACTTTCTGTTTTGTTTTGACTCTTTTTCTCTTTAATTTGTAAGAACAGCATCTAGATGTGCATTGCTTCCTGTGCAGCAGGTATTAGTATCCCCTGTCTCACACCACTTAAAGTCCTACATGCAGCAAAGGCAGTGAATCTACAGGCTTAAGAGTTATTGATGAGAGATAGTAACATGTTTTTTTAAACCTGGTAATTACCCTTTTAACCATCTCAGTGCCTTTGACTGCTCCTTATAAATATATTGTTACAAAGTTGCAACAGTGTATAACCTTCAAAATAAAGGGTGGTGTCTATAAAAATAAACTGCTCTTTATGGTCACTTGTGTCAGAGTTCGAAAAAGTTGTTAAGTTGTGAAGCAATTTCAACTACGTGGGAACAGGTGCTCACGAAGAAACCAACTGCTATTTACAGTTGGTATGAATTTGTACTAGCTCAATCTCAAGCCCTTTTTATAAAACACTGCCTCATTATTGATCACTCTATCCTATTTCACATCACACAAAGTAAGCCGTCAGTGTCATTACATCTACTGTACTGTGAGTACCATGAAAAATATCATATAGCAGCCATGGTGCATTGTTAACGCCTATAACAGGGTTCATTTTCTTTTCATATCATTAACCTACCATTTTACTTGTTGAGCCTTTTTTTAAATCAGGTGTGATGGAATGGTCCACAGATGGCTATGCAGGAAGTTTTTTTCAGCGTAGATTTATAAAAAATATATATATCATGTTTTCAGACTTTTTCTCAAAGTCTAAAATGTCTTCACATCAGGGTACATACCACATGACACTACAACAGTATCTTCATTCTGTTATTCAAACTGGATTTTATGTATGCAATGGACAGTGGGATTCTGTCTTTCCCAGAACTCTGTACTGGCTCTAAGAAGAGTTAACAGGCCAGCAAAATCACTGCCTCCCAGCAGCAAGTCATTTTTAGCAGTATGAATGAATTGAATTGTATTACAATAACAAAGACATTGCCTCTCAGTTTGCAACAGTCAAATATCCGCAAAGTTTCTTCGCTGCTTGGTCCAGCGTCACTCTTGTTTTACAGGCTTAAAACATTTCAACCTGCAGTCCAACTATCAGATCATAAAGAAGGTGTCCCCCTAATGATGGCAATCCCCAGTATCAAGTAACCAGCTCATAATATATTTCCTGCTGTGCTATACATTTAATCTCCACCAATGTTAGTCAATTAGCATTCCACCAACCAGCCCCTAGATAAAGATGACTTACAAATGTCCTATTTTTCCATTTTAAGATTAACTCCTTCTCCACATACTCTATGGCTCCGTTGGTGCTGTCCTGTTTAAATTAAAATATTCCTGGTTCACAACCCGCATTCTTTTTTGCCACCAGTTCTTAAGCTTCATGAAAATTCCATTGGACGTGTTTCAGAGAACCTGTTTATTCTAAAAAATAAAATCCAGTGCTCAGAAGTGCATTAACACTGCTGGAACTGAAATTATTGTTTGCAGCCATTGGGTTGAGTCTCACAGAGGGATGTTTTTGTTGAGTTGCTGCTTGGTGCCTAGATACAAGTACAGGCCTTAAAATGTCATCAATGCCCTACCTAACAGGAAGCCAATCAAATGCTGATCGTCTAATGTAAACAGGTATTAGAAAATGAATTGGAGATTTCCTTTAACCTGATTGGTCAATGTGAGGTCCCTAATCTCTGGTAAGGGACCTTGAATGTTGTCTTTCAAACTATAGATTTAATCTCGGTTCCCAATCAATCCGCTGTACATACGTAAATGCATTTTTCATTTATGTATTTTACCTTTCTCTGCTTGAAAGAAAATCTCAGTTCTAGTACACACCCTCTGCATGTTGTCTGTCAATGTAGAGAATAGTGTTTGCTGTCAGCGGCAACACAGTAACCACAACAGCAACAGCAACTAGTCTCCGGTTTGAATGACAAGTTGTAGAAATCAAACAACTGGATGCAGACCGATTACTTTCAGCAACTTTATTTCAGCATATAACAACACAAGCACGGTGCTCTCTAATAAAGCTAGGAGGCTTTGAATAAACTTAAGCACATTGTGAACAAGCTACTGAACAAACAGCAGGACCAACATTAAAATATGTAGGCTATTAGATATATTTAATGACTAAAATACGTGAACAAGCAACATCTTTTTTTGTATTGAGTTATTTTTTTACGCTATTGGAAATACACACAAAGCTACTAAAGCCTGAAGGCTACCAGACCACATATGGAATTCTGAGCAAAATCTTTGTATTCAGTAGCAACAAAAACTAGTGCTGCATAAAATCACGTTATATGTTTTTGTTTGTTTGTTTTTTTAAACACAGCCATTTTTCTATTAGCAATATAATCCTCATAGAAGGACTTTACTGTCTGGTAAGGCCCTTCTCATTATGTTATTTAGTGGCACAAGGCAGGCCGTACCAGGCAGTAAAACCCTCTTCCTCGGACTCTACTGCTTAAATACAACCCAATAAATGAATACTGGAAGTGTTTTCAGCACAGATACTGATAACCTGTTGCAGACTTTATTTTTCAGTTATTAAAAACTTGCTGTTAATAAAATATAGCAGAAGTTAAGAAACTGAAACTTACTTTGTAGACTTTATTTTGCTCGTATTTAAATCCAACTTTGACCTTTTTAACTTAAGTAGCTTCAAGTTTCTTTCTGCCGTCTTTTTCTAGTTGCCTGCCATAGACATGTTACACAATCAATTTCCATATCTAAAATACTTTGTCCTAAATCAAATTGTGTGAGCTGAATCACTAACTAAATGATTCCATTATTTATATATGTATTACCATCACTGTGTAGATCTTACATTTCCCTATATAAAAGATGTGTGGTAAACATGTACGTTATACCTTTGGAACAAAATACCATTAACAAATCAAATTCAATGTGCGCATGTTTTATATTGGAAAGGAAGAGACCCACAAAATGATGGCAATAAAAATACTGGGTAAGATTAACTGGAAAATGTTATAATACCAGTGTTACTGTCAGAACAATTAACACACCATATGTAATAGCAACACAATGGATTTGGAATAGCACAGTGGACCTGATACAGGGGCTCCGTGCCTGCACTATATGTATGGTAGCATTGCACTGCAATGGATTAGCAGTGTGTGTTCAACCATATGCCAAAATATAAAAACTCCCCCACTGTGGGACAATTCTACCACTAGCAGCCTCATACCATTATAGCTACCCTAGTGCTACAATTTAGTACAGACTTTTTCCTAGAGATGACACAATGAATTCATTATTGATTGCCATTATTTTGTGAGCCTCAATTAAACATTCCTTGATGGATTAATGGCCCTGGTGCTCTATTTGGAGCTCTCATGTATTACATTACCAGCACAGGCTTGCTTTCAGTTGTATCTGAAGGCTCTCGTGAAGCGTCTACAGGATTCATGCTTCTTGCTTTTTAATAATAACGTTTATTAGTTTCATAAGAAAAGAACATAAGAGAAGTTTGAGAACGAGAAAAGGCCATTCGGCCCATCAAGGCTCATCCCTTGTTCGCACACCATTTTCCCCTACTGTGGGGTACTCATTTCCATTGGTTTTTGTGAAGTGCCTACACATTTTTTCCGCTTCTTGCTTTTAAATAATAAAGTGTTATCAATGCATCCATTGTCAAGGATTGTTACCTGTCCGATATACCTGTGCTGACTGCAACTCTATTACCTCTGTCTATATGGAAGAGGATTCAGTAAACTGCAGTCAAAATACAGCATGTCAAATTGCAGTTATTTTTAAACAGTGTGGGCTACTGAAAAACACCCTAAGCATCGCCCTATCAAATGCAAGCACCTTCTTACCTTGTAGTAGTTCATTGAAGCAGAGACAGGAGACACGGTGTCTCAGTCTGAAGTAATAAGATTGTAATGAGTGCTGCACTGCAGGTAACCTAGCAGCGTTGTCCCAATGGACACCTCATTAAAGTCTTGGGTTCCCAAGGCGATTGCTATTGTTTTCAAGCAAGCACCATTATTTTGGTACTGCAGTGTTGTGTACCTCTCAGTAAATGCAAGTACAGCTACCTGTAATTACTAAACTATTTGCTGATGAGTTCACACTGAGAGAGCAGTAGTCTAGGGTGTTGATAGAATCATGTGTAACTGTGATATATCATTATTTATATTTTTCTCCATGTGTTTATTTTTGTCTGCCTTTATTTATTTTTTTTAATTTACATTTATTTGTTTATTCATTTTTGACCCCTGGATTCATTAACAAATGAATGTTAGCTCATGAACCACAAGTAATAAAATGTTTTAATTAACCCTTTGTTGCACACTTTATAAACAAAAAACGCAAACCTGATCAAAATTGGTCAAACCTCAAATAAATCCTTTCCAGGTCATTCCCCCTTTTTTTTTTAAATGAATATTTTTTGAAAAAAAGAAATCTTACTGTTAACACTATAAATCTCCGCCTGGAGGGAGAACTAAATTGATTGCCTAGTATACTAGACAAAATGCACCAAACAGTTCAAACAGCTTATAAAAGAAAGAATGATCTGGGCCCGGGGCATTTGAAAGTAAATTAATAACCATGTGGCGTTAATTCTCCCAGCTGGTCATTAATTCCCAGAAGAAAACCCAGGACCTACGATATTACTACAGCAAAATGTATATTCCACCCATAACAATCTCCTCTATTACTGTGAATGCCAGTAACAGTGATATAATCTAAACAAGTGGTAGAGCATCGTGTTAGTTTATAAATGCATGGCTCTATTCCACGTCAAACAGCGTTGCCATTAAATCAGTTCCCAAGCCACGCTCTCACTCTCTGACTAACCCCCTCAAGCCTCTGGAAGCTCAAACAAAACGGAATGTCTGTTTACTCACTTGTTACCACCTCCTCCTGTGTACAGACCTTTGTGTTGAAATGTCAGGCTAGAGCAATGTTCCCGAGTGAGGCTATTAAAGGACTGTTAACTATGCATGCAATGCCAAGTGTGTTTGGGAAGGTATAGCAACAATCTACACTCAATCTCTACTTCATTAGCCACAAAATAAACACAAGCAAAACAATAAAACAACTATGGGTATCAATGATGTTTAGCATTACCAGAATTAAATACTTCCAATTTTGTTTAACTTTTTAATAATGTAGTTAATGCTGCTATGAATATGCGTATCTGTTAGCTTTCTTAAACAATTATCTTTTTTGTAAAAACAAGAACTGTTATTACAGTCGGGCCAACTTCTCAATGCCTAATCCTGTAATCGCGTCCACAATTCTGCCATCCCCCAAAAATCGGTAGCCCCACTTATGTGATTTAAAAACAGTATTTAAATCAGAGAATAAAAAAATAAGCATGTATCAAAGCATTGTGCCTTGCTGGGTTTTGACTTTCATCCTCCTTGCCTTCCGAGTGTCAATCAATATGCAAGAAGAGGTAGGTTACGATTGGCAACTGCCACTGATTGAAGGTTGACATGAATGAGGGCGTCCAAGATTTTCCTGTCAATCAAATTATCTTTCTTGCATGTGCTTTTACAGTATCATGTCTGAAACTTTTTAACTAGTTTATTAATGCAGTATATTAAAATGTAAACCTGGTTGAGTATGGTGAAGTATTATTATTATTATTATTTATTTCTTAGCTGACGCCCTTATCCAGGGCGACTTACAATTGTTACAAGATATCACATTATTTTACATACAATTACCCATTTATACAGTTGGGTTTTTACTGGAGCAATCTAGGTAAAGTACCTTGCTCAAGGGTACAGCAGCAGTGTCCCCACCGGGGATTGAACCCACGACCCTCCACGAGCCCTAACCACTACTCCACACTGCTGCCCTAGTAGTAACCCTAAAAATATTAAAAGCTGTTCTGTAATATTTGTACATTGTACACTTTATTCAGTATAACGCTTATTTTTCCACACAAAAGTGCTGTGTACATAAACACACTAGTTAATATTATAACAGTAAAGGAGGCCTAAGGAAAATAACTCAACTCAAAATAGCTGACTTTTAGCAGTCTATAAAAACAGTTAACCAGGTCCAGTACTGGGTAAGGCCAGATGTAATGTTTGTTTAAATATTTGACGTTTTCTAAATAAGACACAAACTATTTTATTATTTAGAGTAGGGTTTGCAAAGTTGCTTGCTGCAGAATGGATATGTGTTCACAAAAACATGTTTCTTTTACCCATAGCATTCTGACTTAAACCTCTTTACCATATCGTAGTTTTAGCTGGGTTACTGTTTAACCGACGTGAGGAGAATGCAGGTTAGAGCACTCTGTCACTTTGTACAGTCAAGTCCCTGCCACCTGTTCCAGAGCACCTGTCGCTATGACAACTGCAGCTACAACAATGTTTAACAGCTGTTCTTCCTGTTATGTCTACCTTGAATTACAGTAAGCAGTCAAACATACAGAGTGCTTTATCACAAGGTGAAATGAGAAGATTGATGTACTTGTCTTTCACCTCAGGTTTGGTCACAAGTGAATTTGGTGGTCTCAGCTTATCCATGCGCAAAATAAACTGTGCTTGCTTGAAAACAAAAGCTGACCCTACCGCTGTGGGAACCCAAGACTCTTAAACAATTTCGACACATTAAGACAGCTGTTTTGTGTGTGTAAATGAGCTGCCCCTCACATGATTAATATGTGCAAATTCCTAACTGATGTACAAATGCTGCCTGTTTTTTTTTGTTTTTTTTTTTTAACCTCCATTAAATTACCAAAAGGAATTAAACATACTCTATCTAGCCAATTATGCTGCACTAAACACACACACAGCAACTTGAACATCTTGGTAACAGTGAGACTGATTCTTATTAGCTTTTTGACTGTCAAAAACACAATATTCACTGATAATATGATTATCAATAATATTTTTTAATACAATAAATAATCAAGACCAAACAAATTATCAAGATGATCAAGGAACAGAACTGATGATCCTTTATACAGCTGCAGAGGTACAAAATTCTGTTAAACAGAAGTCATGCCCGCCATCTTCTGCCAGGCACAGGTGCTCTGTATGACTCCATTGTCTGTGTAAGGTAATGGCAACAGATACCAGAATACATTTCAGTTGCATCTTGATCATTCGAGAGAGCAACTGCAAAGACAGGCTCTGCTAGTCTGCCTGTCAGTGCTTGCTCATCTTTCAGGAGCTCTACAACAATAGGAAGCAGTGCCCAAGTTACTCTCGAAGGGCATGTCAACCGGCTTCCCCATAGCGAAGGAAGATGAGTGACAGAGCTCAGGGCCTAATGCCACCACTCACCACCCAAAGTTCAGTGCTCAGAAACTAGAAGGTATCTGAAACAGTGCTCTGCCACATGCTGTTTTATTGACATAATTAGGATTGCTGTTACATGATTAGAGTGTTACAATATTAGATTTATAGTTTGTTATTCTAAAACATTAACATAAAACACCAGAGAGAGGCGTTCGAGAGAGGCAGTGGTAAACTCAAAGCAGAGAGGTAGGTTTACCTGGCTTGCAAGCTGACAAGATTGTGGGATGGTTGCAAGAATTTTCCTGTCAATCAAGCGATCATATTTTCAGTGCTTCCTGACTGAAACTTCGTATAGCTTTACATTCCTTGGTTTATAGTTTTGTTTTGCTTGCAGGAAAGCTCGCCTGTGGTACTGGTAGAGGTAGCCCCATCAGAGAGTGGACAGACAGCTTCCTGCTACCTTAGGTTATGTAAACAAACTGCTATGCCAACAATGTCCAGTTTCTGATGTAGCAGAGTGCACAGAAAACTATACAAGTAACATGCACACAGGAACCAACTGTGTATAATTAAAAATGAGTTGGGACACTGTCCGCCGCTTTAAACAACTGAACTGGAATTGTTTAGAAAAATGTAACAGTGGGTAATTTACTGTACCATTTTAGACTTCTGATAAAGTGCACGCTAAGGATCTGCAACACAGATCGAAATAAAAAAATAAAAAAACGCATTCTCAGTAAAGTATTTTCCCCATTTAAAAAAATACCATAATGCTTTCAAAAAATACTATAGTTTTCTGTAGTATACGGCAGCACCTGATTTGATATATAGGAAACTATAGTGGTTTGTGTCTGTATAATGATATTTTATATATGGGTGAATTAGGTATTTGATAATGATAATAATAATAATAATAATAATAATAATAATAATAATAATAATAATAATAATAATATCACTGCTAAGTTATTGCGCTACATAAAATGACAATGGATAACTGTTTTCAAAATAATGCTTATATCAAAAGATGCCGCTACCAACTCTTTAGATAAGGATTTTTCTGATACTAATCTCTGTCTGATACTACAGTCACTGATATTTTTTAAACGAATTAGTAAGGTCTATGTTATATTACAAACATTTACTTAGGGACAGTTGTCCAATTGTGTGGATTCTGGCAAAGGGTAGTTAAATCCAATCATAAGAATAAATTAACATTGTGCCCTATCTTTGAGAATTGTCTCGTCAATACCCCACATAGACCCAAATAGATCCAAAATCAAAACAAACTTCCTGTTACAAATTGGCAGCTATACAAAAATGCACTTCCTTCATCTCGGTTGGCACCATGCCCAATAACAACTCTCCACTACGTTGAATCATTTTCTTTATATCTGAACCCTAAAAGCTATACTTGTAATGCTTCAAAAAGGTATGCAGTGAGCGAATCGAATTTTAAACGATAAACTCGACAAGCGTTTGAAAAGTAATCCATACAGAAGCGCATTGTTGCCAAGTGTGTTTTTTTTTTTTTTTTTAATTAACACGTAAATACGATATAAGGATCACAGTTGTCAGCAATGGGCTTCCGTAAATCCAGCATTACTTTTGCTATAAAATAAAACGTGTTCACTCAAGCAGAAAGGCGAACTGCAAACTTTTTTTAATGAAAAAAATGTTAACAAAACTTTTAAAAATATATATACAATTAAACATTTCAGCGTATAATAGACAGTACATTGGAAAGTATAACCTACCTACTTATATAAACGCAGAAAGCTCGCCCATCTGACGCTTGGCGTGAAAAAAAAAAACTTTTATTGTGTGGTGGTAGAGAAGTCTGTAGTTGCTTGCCGCTTCAATGAGCAGACTGAAATATTCAGTGTAACTCTACACCCGAACTTCCAGCCGGGGAAATTAAACCCCACTCAAGGAAAAACTTGCAGGTCGAGACGAGTGCACATCACATCATGCATAATGCTTAATGCAATTCTGTAACGCAGACTGTACTGAGTGCTGTTGGGAAACAAACCCTGCTTCCACCCTAGTTAAGCAAGCAGCCACAAGCCAAGCAAGTGTGTTACCCAGGCAACGTAAACGCTGTTTTATAGCATCGTATTTATAGCATGCACCGCCCTGGCTTGCTCCGTATGTGAAATGAAATCTGATTATAGCTGGTCACAGTAACTGACATACATTCATTTGAATGGTCCGTGGCCATGGGTGTTGCAATTATGTACATTAGTTTATGCACATATGCATTTACATACGGAATAACTATACAGCATAATTCCCATAAATGCTCCACGCTTAACGGTAATACGCAGATACAGAACATATAACTACCACTACACATTTGAAACCTATACAATGAAGAGATGTGCACAAGAGGTAAGATTTATGGAAGCCTATTGTTAGCTACAATACCTTTAAAAGTATTCATCCCCTCTTCCTCCCCCACTGCTGATCTCTCTATCTCTATTCTGCTTGAATCCACCACCTTCTCTCCCTCCTCATCCACCAAAAACTTTGGTGTCACCCTTCACCCCTCCCTCTCCTACTCTCAGCACGTCTCTACTCTGGCACGCTCCTGTCGCTTCTTCCTCTGCACGACACGCAGAATTTGCCCCTTCCTCACCGAATACTCCACACAGCTCCTAGTTCAGGCCCTGGAACTGTCCCACCTTGACTACTGCAACTCCCTCCTCCAACTCACCCATCCAAACTGCTGCTTGCCTTGTCTTCTCACTTCCCTGTTTCTTCCACACTACACCGCTGCTCTGCTCTCTGCACTGGCTCCCTATCACTGCTCGCATCCAATTCAAAGCTCTTGTACTTGCCTATCACTGTGTTGACCTTTCTGCTCCCTCCTATCTCCAGACTATCATTTCTCCCTACATCCCCTCTCGCCCTCTCTGCTCCTGCACCTCCGTCAGACTAGCTGTACCCCCCCTCCGCTCCCCCACCTCCAGAGCCCGCTCCTTCTCCACCCCTGCCCCTCAGTGGTGGAACGACCTACCGACGGATATCAGGACTACTCACCTTCCGGCGCCTCCTCAAGACACACCTGTTCAGGTTCAGACAGCATCTGTAAACACTACAACTCTCGACCATGTGGCACTAACTGCTCTTACTTATAAGTTACCGTATACTTTATTTTGCTCTTACATGAATGATAGTGTGTAGAACACAGCTACAGTTAGCATTGTTTTAAAAAGAGGCCAAGCACTTGCTTTCCATGAAAACTAATCCTACAATGTGATGTCATCCTCTTACAAAAATCCTTTACCACCCCTCCATGCACAGAGCTTCTGTTGTATAGCTCTGGAAAAAAACAACTTTTTTTTATCAGCATTAGAAGTATAATGGTGACTTGTGGGATTAATTTTTAATCTTTTCTGACTGACTAACTAAAACACTGGGTCACCTGCAGTTTGTTCATTAATAAAAATGTTTTCACCGTACAGTGGAGGCTGGGGTCCAGGGGGCCAACCTCAGTGGCAGAAACACTGTCCAGTGGATCTGTTTCTTGTTGGAAGCGAGATGTTGAAATAAGACAAATATTTTAAACACACAGAATGTACTCAGAAATTTAAATGTGTGTTTATTTCAATTTAAGTTGTCCCTGAATCTAAATCAATCTCAGGTTCAAAGACCGAGAACAAGAAACAGAGAGACCTTAAATGGAAGTCACAATTAAGGCCAAAAAACAAACAAACAAACAAACAAACACATTGTAATTAACAATGAAGAAGAATTTTTTTCTTTTATTTTCAGGAACTAGCAGCTGATTTATATAGACCTAAGACTGATCAGCTACAAACAAACAGAAAAAAATAGCAATTTAAAAACACCCAGGAAAAAAAAAGCCTGTCGCGGCTATCAACAAGAAAAAATATTATATAAATAATATAAAAATAATACATCTATACTGTACGCTATATTTAGTAACTTGCCGAACACAGCAGGATATTACTGAGCTTAAGTGAAAGCACTGCTGAAGAGCAGCAGCCTCGGAGAAAAAGGACAGACGGTGCAAAATAAAGGCAGATTATAACTGTGAAAAGAACAGTTGAACAAATAAAAGTATTCATAAACATTAATTTAAAGTTAGACGAAGTTAGATCATTAGACTTGTGAATTTTATTTTAATATTTAAACAGCTTAAAAGTTTTCTATTTTCCCACAGAGTAACACACCACGCAAGACTAAGAAGAGACGAAGTCCTACTGTTCTTATTTATAGCCTTTGTTGTCTCGGCAAATACGCGCTGATCGCCTGATCACAGTATTCGCTAACCGGCTGCGCTCCAGCCAGACATTTTTAAGCCAATCATCGCCAGTCCTGGCTGACGGCAGGCTGCTACTGCGCATGTGCACGGCGGATTGGTCCCATTTCTGAGCGAGTACAGCCCGACTTCAGCCCATTAAACAGATGGGATGAACGGCATTGTTGATGTGCCAGTGTCACGTGAGAGGAGGGAATGATCAAGCGAGCATTGTTAACCGGCCGCACCTATCACCTTAACATACCCAATTACACCAAATAACAACGTGGGTTATTAATTTAAGGACTCAAAAGTGTGCCTAGGTGTTTGCTACTTGCTAACAGTTTTATTGTATTTTATTCATACTCCTTTAAGAATATGATTTTCCTTTTCTGATAAAATGCTGGAGGAAACATTTTTCTGGGAATCTACATTTCAAAAGCAACTCATGGCCCAGCAGGTTGCAGTTTATAAAGTCTTGCCAAGATGAACAATTCTATTAAAACCCTGGACTGGAACAGCGGGGAGTGTATACTGTATACATCGCATTGCATTTTTTATGAGAAAGCACAATTTGATATCTCTGGCAAGAAAACATGAGAGAATATTAAAAAATACATCCATCTAATTTATTGAGTTATATTATATTTCAGGTTGTAATGTATCTGTGTGACACATTCATTAAATATGAAGGGATTGGGTGTTTAAATTGCTCTGTAGGGATACATGGCCAATCCTCAATGATCAACACCTATAGTTCCTTCATAAAAGTAATGGGGGTGGGAATCTACTGCAGAATCTGTTCTCCAGGATTGCCTGGAAATATCTTTAATTTATACAGTCTTTGATATGGAAGAGCCTAGCAACCGATAACCTATCAATCTATCAAAGTCTGTCATACCTGCTGTCTTGTTGTCCCATCGTGACTGAAACAGAGATAGGCCACTGGGATCAACAGAAAACTATGCTACTTAGCAACGTTGTTGATGCTGAATCACATGGGTCCTTAAACCCGACTTGACAACGTTTTGAGATCAGCTATCTGCTGGATGAGCACTGATGGGCCGAATGGCCTCTTCTTGTTCGTAGATATTCTCATGTTCAAATCTAATGTATTGTTTCATAAGCCCTGAAATACATGCAGAACCCTTTTTTACCACTAGATGGAACCAAAGCCACGTGTTTCTGGCACACTGGCATTTCAATGTGTGTAGAACACAGGTGGGCAAAAAAACTTGTTTTCATTGCAACCTAATGCTTCGAGCTAAATTATGTTATTGTATGAACATAGCTTATATTATGTTGATCTGGACAAATCCACACCTGTACATTTAGCTAACTTTGTTTTCCAGAAAGAATGTGTGTTGTCATGGAAACAGAAGCACCTGCGTACCGAGTGCCTACTGTCAGCATTCTATAATATCTATGCTACAAAATAGATGTCAGAGATGCTATTTTGCAAAGCACTGTCGTTCATGTTTTGGTTCAATGGGCACTGGGTAGTCAGGGTAACAGTGTTATTACTGGGTATTTTGGGCAAACACAATAGGGTCTATTTTATTGATCTAAACAGTGGCAGATTTTACTTTAATACAGTTCTATACGCTACCAAACAGAGCTGCTAGACAGCCTGTATTCTTATTTTTCTTACATGTCTATTTACTCTAGCTTCTACTTTATTACCTATATATTTATTACCTATAATCGTGTTTAATTTTGAAAAACGGTGTCAATACTATGTCTGAGAAAAGCTTATAGTATAAAACGTTTGTCATTTAATTTATTACGTTTATTTTAGTATTGTAAGGTTAATGTCTGATACGTGCCAAATCAGCATATTTCTCCTTATGGGACCATAAAAAGATCCTTCACACTTTATCACACGGGGGTGGTGTCCACATCCCGCGATGATATAAAAATATGAACCAAAACAAACTTCCGCATTGAAAACATTAAGAAACTTTTAATCAAAATGGTTTTCATTTGCTTTTTTCATTTAATTACGCTTTTCTAATATTATTTCTAATTCACGAGTATAAAGTTTACTAATCATATTACTTTTCTCAAGTGACAGCAATGCACTTTTTTTTACAGCCCAGGCTTTTACCCTGTCCACTTCCGAGTATCTGTACGGCTATGGTAACTGTGCGTAGGACACCCCCAGTATTTAATTATGATATTGTTGCAATTTAACTTCTTTTAACTTTGTATTGTGAGATCCAAACATTAATTTATTCATAATTTAAACTATATTTTTATTTGAAATAAAGGCGGTCGTCTTTAATATTCATAGTCTCATTGACCGAAAGTTTGAAGGCGTGTTTTTCAAAACTACCACTAGGATGGCACATTTGAGCTGTGTTTACAGCTGGAAAAACAAAATAAATTCAAGACGCATTTAAACTACTCCATACAGCAGGGGTGGGCAACTCTTGCTCTTCCAGACCAGGTATCTGTACCATCCATGTTCTTAATTCTCTAATGGTTTAATTGGACCGGTGCTATGGGAGTGCCAGAGCCAATGCAACAACCACAAAATACCAAGATGGTACTTGCCAAGGCAAAAGAAATGGAATCGAGCTAAAAACAAGAAATAAAAACCCTTGAGTTTACCATATCAGCATAGCAATGTGTAATAAAGCACAGTGAAAGTATGGTAAAGCATATTAAAAAGCATGGCAAACCATGGTAAATGCATGGTATAACCATGGGAGAAGCAGGGAAAAACTGCAACATTACTGTGGGAAACTTTTATAAGGGCAATTGTAAACATTTGAAATGCTAATAATTTAAAAACAGTAATAGTAACATGTTTTCAGAATAGAATCTGGTTGAAGAGCTAATGTGCACTCCTTGAGGTTCAGCAGAAGATCATTGCAGCATCTTGGAGTATAAAACAGTATGCAAAGCCTTCATTGCAGATTCCACAGGGCCATGATAAAGGGTCAGCTTTCTTCATGCAAGTCTTGCAAATAAGAACTAATTAAGCTGCTGTGAATTTAAAGCATGAAAATAGAGTACAACTTATTGCTGTAATTGAAAGCAGTAATACCATGTGGTTGAATTCAAAATTTCTATGCAGCATTAAATTTCACCGACAATGTATTAAACTTAATTTCCACTACCATGAAAATGTTACGTGTTTTGTTGATCATATTTTTCCTCATTACATGTAACATTTGCATAAAGCTAATGGGTTATTTAAAGTGGTACTACCTGCAACTGTATCTTTAAAATTGTAACATGTATGTGCCTGTTAGCTATCTTATCAACATCAATATACTTTTTTTTTTTTTACTGGTTACATTTGAAATAAAATACATTTGATATTATTTGTTGCCACTTGTTTTCCACATTTTTGGAGGCATTATGGTTTATAGGAGGCAGTGTGGTCCAGTGGCAGGGGTGCTGGAACTAGAGGTGTTGGGGGTGCTAACACACCCCCTGGCTTTGCATGGCTTCCATCATATACAGTGGCTACAGTTTTGTTCAATGGCTTTCAGCACCCCCACTTTAAAAATTGTTCCAGTGCCACTGTCCAGTGGTTAAGGTCCAGGGCTTGTAACCAGAAGATCACTGGTTCAAATCCCATCTCTATCACCGACTGACTCTCTGTGTGACCCTGAGCAAGTCACTTAACCTCCTTGTGTTCCATCCTGCGGTTGAGATGGTAAATCAAGGTCCTATTGTAAGTGACTCTGCATATAATGCGCAGTTCACACCTCTGTAAAGCGCTTTGTGATGGTGGTCCACTATGAAAGGTGCTATATAAAAAAAGATAAAGAAAGCTATTCCCTGCCTGGCCACTTTATTAGGACCTGTATCTATTATGGGATTGCGGCTTGACATGACATGGACTAGACTCCACAAGGTGTCTTGACAGTTGTCAATCCATTCAGTGATTAATGTATTGACAAACCTCTCTAACTGTCTTCCCTTGTCCATTGCTATCTTTTTACCACAGCTGTCTCTCTTGGTGACTATTTTCCCTTTCCATGGAGCAGCCTACCAAGATGCTGTGGCACCTGCTCTATGTCTATATAACCACCATCATGTGTCATTCAGATATTGTATATTTCCCTTTCTCCTGTTCTGGAAGACGGTTTGTAATTGTGCTGCTTCTACAATTTTATAGTGCTGCAGGGGTCACATGTCACATCACATGATCGACCTATTTTGCATCTCTAATTGAGGGCAATGCCAAATCCAATGGTCAGGCACTGTATGTCATCATCTAAGGCTGAGGTCATTGCTAGGGTTGCTGCAGTGAATATGTGTGATGCAAGAGCAGGGATTAGTAGGTGGCAACGTTTTTTTTTTTTCTTTCTAAATACAGACTGAAAAAGTATTATTGAAATCATTAAAGCTTTGTGAAAAGGACCTTGTAAATCACTGTCAGAATCCACCAGTACAGAGTGCAAATGAGACAGAGGGATCACAGTTTCAGTCTCTGGCACAGACTCCGAGGTTTTATTCTTTATGAGAATACGGTGTTGTTCCGCATTTTCGTAAAAAAAAATTCCGTAGTTTATTTTACATATATTACAATAGGGATAAAATAGGTAAAAATTAGTTTTTAATTGAAGCATCGGTAAAATCTCAGTATACACACTTTACATGTGGAATATGATGCGTAGCAGTTCTGGTTTCTGATTAATAATGTATCTGGCATGTATGATGAGAATCTGTGCAAGTCGAAGCAACGTTGTTCTAAGTTAGCTGGTATTTTGCGAACGTTTGGGCAATTGCTGTGCTGATGGAAATAGTATCTACAGAAGGTATGAACATGACATCAGCAGAAAACAGGCCAGGTTTATTAACCCTGAAATATAAAAAGAAATGAAATTGACAGAACTGGGTGGTGCAAGCCATCGGGAGACGCGTCAAAAATCACACTGGACATTTCCATCAATGAGTTCCATAAGTTTACCAACTAAAGCATCACCATTAAGACTGTCGGTGTTAGGCAGTGTTTTAGCTGATGGACAGACAGTACTGTCGCACAAAGTCACCAATACATACCTTTCTGCAATAAACAGTGGCTGTCCAGCAAAGCACAGCACTCTGACAAACTCATTAACACAGTCATTCTGCTCTCTCTTTTATTAAAGCGTGTGTAAAAGCAGCATAAATGGATTGCTTGTCTCTCAGTTCAAGTTCTTGTTTTAGTTTAATGTTTCGCTTGTTTTCCAGTATGTTCTTGTATTGTCAGTGTGAACATGTACCTCAATGCAGCAGTGTTTGCAGCGCTATGCATCCTCTGCCTCATTTGACCCACTTCTGCTGTTTGCTTTTTGTACATTTCCAGACATTTGTTTCTTTTGAATATTCATAATATTCCTTATCCAGTAAAAAAAAATATTATATTTTTGTGTAATTATTTCATTTTAGTTTTTGATCAAACTAGTAGTACGCCCAGCAATTGCTACAATAATCAAACTTTGATTGGCCAGCATAATCAGGTGATAATGTGTTTGTGACTTGACGAAGAACCACGTTTGAACGTTATTTGATCCTGACATTTAAACGTTTGCTGTATCCTAGGATATAGTGTTGGGTTGCTTATTACAATGTCGGAGTCAAAGTAAAACAGCAATTTAATCAAATTCCTAGAACATAGTAACGGGAAAATATTGAATAATGACTGACGTCCAGTAAAATTAGGAATAAAGTAGAAATGCGGAACACTAGGTAGGTGCAGTTTCAGTTGCAGGGGGGTGCAATATGCGCCGCTACTGAGCCACCAGCAATGATGTCACTCGGGGCTGGTTAGTTCTTCTGTAATGCCGTGATGACCACCAACAATGGTAAACCATCCAGATAATTTGACATTGAGGTCCAGTTTCTATTTTTTTCTTCCTGCTTCACACATTCCCGCCCAATCAGACAAACAAAGCAAATCGGAAAGCTGTACGGGTCTGATTGATGGAAACGATCCTCGCAGGAAGTAATCCCGCCCCTGGGCAGGTATGTGGTTTTGGTAACTAGGAAGTAAAACAATTTTATTAATTTAGAGAGGCAGTTCACGCAATTATAATAATAATAATAATAATAATAATAATAATAATAATAATAATAATAATAATAATAATAATTGTAGTTTAAGTTTAAAGTGTCCTGTAATTATTAGGACAGGAGACATAACTGAAGCGTGCCTAAGTTGTCTGTTATTGTTGCTCATTTAAAAAATATGTCTCTGCAGGTAATGTCACACATCTTTATTGAACACCTTTTCATAGAGAGTTCCCAGGTTATCCTCTGGCAAGAATTGCCTTGTGAGCTATAGCTGTGTAATAGAAAAGAGACTGGTGCTTAATGTACGGGGCTGTCAGCAGCATAACATGGGGTTGTGAATACAAATGAGTTTCAGCTCGTAGTGTTGATGTCTAATTAGTAAAAGGCTGTCTTGCTCCTCCACTGGGACTCACAGAGAAAATGCAGCTCAAGCACTTTTTAAATATACATTTGAAATCTTCTTAGAAAAGGGGATGTTGATTTGGAATGTTACATGTGATTTCAAAGAGTAACTTTGTTTGGGTAAGAAATACCAGAGTTATCTTAAAGATCCAGTTATCATAATTTAACCTTCATAACACTGCACATTACAATTCTAAACTGTTTTACCTTACCTGAAAAAGTTGCTGTGTTTTTCTGTTCTCCTGTTTTCCCATTTTGGAGAAACATGCCTCCTACTGGGTTAGATTCAGATCCCGGGAAAACAAATTCCAGCTGGAAAAGTGCTACTTGAAATAACACCTTTCAAAAGACTGCAGGAATCAAGATGTACCTGCTCTGTGCAATAGAAGTGACCTGCCATTCATAAACTGCCACCTTGTCAGTGGAGGAGAACAACCCACAGGTTAGCTGTTTTCTAAACATTTGCTAATTATTTATGATATTAGCAAATGTGTTTTATGATCCATGATGTTTTCATGATCCATGGTCCTGACCACAGTTGAGAATAAAAATGATACATATAGACAAAATAAAATATAAAAGATCATGCCTAATCTGCACACACACCTTAGTAATAATATTAGCAATACGTATTTATAAAACAAACAAAAAAAAGTGAAATGCTGTTTTGTTTTATTTCTTGCTACCTCAGTATACACTGCAGCCTAAAGTATAAACATGACACAAAGCTTTGTGACAGCCCAGAGTTGCCCAAAGCAGTTCATTATGCCTAAAAAGTACTGAAAGTTATTTCAAGTGATCCAGGAAAAAACAGCACAGCAAGGTCCAATACACCTTACAGGTTTTGTTAGAAATTACCGGTATATAGTGAATGTGATATTGACTCTTTAAAGTGATTGTAGCTTACAAAATAATTCCATAAATCATATCTGTTGTACACTTCTATTCATTTTATAAGTCTCAAATGTTCAGTTTTGAAAAAACACTTTCTAATAAACATTTTAAAACATGACAACATACATCCTGGCTGTAAATTCAAAATCAGAGCTCTCGGTATGATGAAAAAAGTTGAGGACCATGATGTATAGCAACAGTATTACAGAATAGTGTAGTGTAAAGAATTTGATAAGCAATTCTCCAGATGAAGAGTGAGATACAGGTGGATGGATGAACAGACATACAGGCACTCCCTATATCCCCAGAGAATTCTCAATAATTAATAATCTTACTACCAAGTCTTATGACATTGTATAAGAGGTTCTTCAGATATGTGCCACAGTGTGTGAAGTGTGGCATACATACGTACAACCAACCCGCTGTGGGATAATACATCTCTTTGCAACACATCCTTTCGGTTAGTGTTGCACTTGCTTGGTCTTTTACCTGACCATCAAATCATTAACCTCTCCCCCCCACGACACTCTGCCCCTAGTGGATGTGAGAAATAGCACACACTGCATTCTTACTAATGTATTGCTTACACCCACTGGGGAAAGTGGCTACATTCTGGTCTATCAGATGTACTTGCAGGTTAGATGTGATTCTGAGAGCTTTATTTGGGCCACAGGAGTGCTTAAACCTTTAAAAGGAAAGTGAATCTAAACAACAACAAAACCACATTAGTTCCACTTATATTTCTTGTCCATATCAAGTTTCTGTTTAATTGGCCCGCTGTAAACCTGTCCACATCCTCAAGTTTCTTAAGGATAATACAAAGTGTCAGGGTTTCATTTTATTAAAATATGCATTTCATTCTCCTGCAGATGTAGATTTTCATGGTTTTGAAAATAATAAAAACTCATAATAACAAGCACTGCAGCAGGAATTGAATCCAGAAGATGACACTTCTGCATAAATGGCCTCAGGCTCTTGATCGTTGATAGATTTTCAGGTATAAGAAAGACAGCCTTGTGGTTTGGGTACCTTAACAATGGACGTGGCTACATTTAATACAGTATGTAGCACTATGTAAAATAATTTAGAGCATATATTGGAAGTCACAGTAGTCACCCCAAAAATGACAGTGACTACCTAATTCAAGTTGGTACCCGTCAGGGTTTTTACTACCCCGTTATGAATTATTAATTTGAGAATTTACAGAAATTGAAAATCTAATGACAACAATGCTGTTATTGTGCAGTTTAAGTATTATAAAACCCCATCCAGTGTTTACAAGAAACACAGTACTTTACCTTTGCTGTATCCCTGGATACACGCAAAGTAATTTGCGGGTGCAAAACCCCCATAATGCAAAAATGCAGTGTATGTAAAAAATGCTTTTCACCTGGTGTTCTGCACCCGCTATCACATTTACACTTTGCCATCATTAATCCATTAAATTATATAGTTATATAAAAAAAAAAAAAACTACGACCCCTCTCGTTATCGCGATATTTGCTAAATACTTTTCCAGAGCAGTACGGCTGCCCATAGTTTGAAGATGGAGCGATTGAAAAGAAGTAGTGCCTGGAATCATTTCACAAAAATAACACCTGTAACAGTTAAATGTAAACTGTGTAATACAGAGCTGAGGTATACAAGCAGCACTGGAGCAATGCTGAACCATTTGAAGCTGAAACATCCCTCTGTTTCATGTGAAGAAGACAAAAATCAAACACTGACAGCGTTTGTTTCTGGCAGTGCAAGAAATGCAGTACACGTGCCGAAAAACTAACTGAGTTGCTGTGTTCCATGATCACTACAGATATGTTGCCTATAAGTTTCGTTGAGGGTACAGGTTTTCGTGCATTGATGAGTTTTATAGAACCTGAATACCGTGTTCCTGTGAGACAGACTGTAACCTCGCGACTAGAAAAGTGTTATGAAGACCTTGTGCAGTCACTCCATGAAAAATTGGAAACCGCCGTTAATGTAGCTTTCACCACAGACTGCTGGGCAGCATTAACTACAGAAAGCTACATGACTGTCACCTGCCATTATATTGAAAATTGGGAGCTTCGATCCACAGTTCTACAAACTGAAGGTATGCCAGAACGACATACAGCAGCAAACTTTGCTGAAAAATTAAACACAACTGTGGAAAGATGGGGTCTGGCAGGCCGTGTCTTGGTGCGCGTACATGATAATTCAAGCAACATTGTGCTCGCCAACACACCGAGGTATGTTACATGGGAATCTGTCAGTTGTTTTGCCCATACTTTGCAGTTAGCCATAAATTATGTTTTTTTTTCAAGTGGTGTGGATTGTGTTGCTGCAGCTGTAAGTAGACTAGTTGCACACTTCCACCACAGCACCGTGGCTGCAAAAGCGCTCGAAAGAAAACAAACGCAACTTCAGGTGGCGCAACACCGCCTCATCCAGTCGTGTAAAACTCACTGGAATTCGGAATATGACATGTTCGAAAGACTCAGTGAGCACAGCTGTGCTTTCAGATAACTCTGTTACAAAACAATCTGATGCCCGAATGCTTCAGCTGCAAGATGAGCACTGGGAATTAATAGGATATCTTACCACTACTTTCCACTTTAAAATGCGCTACAACTGCCATGTCTGCTGAACAGTCAGTTTCAATTTCAAATATTTATCCCATTTGCAACAGTCTTTTCCAAACTCACCTCAGCGACAAAGCACCAGTCGAAAATGGAAAAGTCTGTGATTTCAAGGGTGCGGTTCGTCGCTCTCTGGAGCATCGCATGAAACCCAACGATCTTGCATTAAGGCACAACATGCACTTATTGCCTCTTTGTTAGATCCATGCCATAAACACATGCGGTTTCTTTCGCCTGCTGTCCAGATAGCTGCTAAATCAAGGCTTATGCAACTTGCGAGAATGAGGATAATACAGTAGAAAACGAACTGCATAATTACTTCAGGGAGCCTTGTCCTTCATTGGCATGCAGCCCATTGGAGTGGTGGAAGGTCAATGCACAGCGTTTTCCAAGGCTTGAAAAACACCAGAGCATGTAAACATGTTAATTTTTCTGAACAAAAATCAGCAGTAGAATTTAAATGCAGGAGTCTAAAATTTGATTTAAGTGAACTGGACTCTAAAACCATTTTTTTTTTTTTTTTTTGTTCTAAATCTGACTTTTTTGTGTTTTTGGACGTCTGGGATATTATGTAAAAAGTTGCTACAGTTGTACAGTTAGTTGTTGCTGCAGATTTACCCATTGTATTTTCATCTTTGGTGAGTATAATCTAAACTATATATACAGCTGAGAGGAACATGTCAGTATTTTCTGGGGCTCACAATACTACCGTGACACACGGTACCGCTTAACCATATTTGCCTTTATTTAAATCCTATAACTATACAAATTAATTTTCCAGTGACTTTTTATTAGTTAAGTGGTTAACGTTTTATGTGACTCATCTGGTGGTATCGTTAGTATTGAGTATCACAATACTAAAATTGGTATCAGCATCGTGGGGCAAAATTTTGGTATCGCCCTCCAGATTAACTCCTTAACGGTTAAACGTTTTAACGTTATAATTTGAATAGTTTAAATTGTATTTTTTAAAAATGATATTTACATCCCTAAGCTAGACCCCAGCATCAATCTAGGGACCGCTATCCCTGCACATGTGAAAGAGCTGTGTTCTCTGCACTGCTTAGCCTCTGGTTCCTTTCAGACCACAGTTGGAATGTCTGGATGCATTGCCCAATCCACCTTTTCCAGAGTGCTCGGCAAATTTCTGGATGTCATTCTGAAAAGGGCAGGCCAATACATATCATTTCCTAAGGATACTAGCATAACTGATGTTGGCTGAGGCTTTTCCAAACAACTCTGTTTCATGCTGAGTGACCTCAGCCGTAAGGACTCTCAGCTCCTTTTTTTGCTGTGCGCCAAGAGGACTTTGCTGCCCTTTCTCAGCCATATTTTTTGCTTTGTATTTTCATGCTCCACAAATGTCATAGTGACTCCTGCTCTCTGTACTCCTAACTCTGCAAGTGCGGCCGCTAAATAGACCGATGCGCTCATTAAGACCCTCCGTATCATAATTGCAGAGCATTATTTGTGCGTTTTGAGTAATTTGCATTGCTCTTTAACTTATATAGGGCGCAGTGCAAAATAGTTGCCTGGCCACAATGCAATTAGAATTTTGCATCCGCAGTTATTTGCACTGCGCCTATACTTACATCACCCCCTATATGTGAATCAACTAGTCTCAACATTACAGTGTATCCATTTCATGTTCCCTCCTGTAACAATGCTGGTGCTCTGCTTGAAATGCACTGTGGATTTTTAAGTAATTGTTTTAAAGAAAAAAAAGAAATGATACCTGTCTAAAACATTTTGCATATGCAAAAATGTCCATGTTAGTGGAAAGGAACCAGCCATAAAAAAGATGGGAGGGGCCAAAGTGGTAGTCATGTAAAGATGCTATGTAAGCATGACTCAATTGGGACAGGCAGCCAAGACTACAATGTGTCACCAGCTACAGTAGCCAGTCACCATTACAGACACCCGTGGTGCAGACATTGGGCTAAGGAGTGAACACATTCATGTCATCCTTCAATCAGCGGCAGCTACTGTACCAACA
Source organism: Acipenser ruthenus (assembly GCF_902713425.1). Lineage (NCBI taxonomy): Eukaryota > Metazoa > Chordata > Actinopteri > Acipenseriformes > Acipenseridae > Acipenser > Acipenser ruthenus. Next base: position 18,045,928 of record NC_081205.1, read on the forward strand.
GTATTCAAGTCAGATTGGCTTAACCCTTTTTACAGTCTGTGCCATGCTTTGAGTTTACCTCCTACCCCACAGCCTCTACATTTTCATGCTTGCCTATCTCTCAGTGCCTGAAAAAGATGAGGCAAAACGAAGCAAGTCAAAATGCTGTGATGCATGCTAAGCTGACTATTTTCTTTGTTGAGGACCTTAAGCGACTTTTCCTGTGCTTGTTGCTGTAGACCAGGCCTGTGCTTAGTGAAGGCTAAAAGGATTATACAAACGTGACTTGTGCATTGCTTTGTTTTTCAATTACATCAAAATGAATAGGAAATTAAAATACAATTTTCATGCACTGCGGATGTCTGGCAAGGTTGATGTTCAGTTACATCCCAGACTCAGAGTAATTTGTATTTTAATTGAATACCACTTGATAATATGAAACCTTTTGAATGTCCTGCAATCTGATTAGATGCCATAGCACGGCTTATGGAAGCGACACCATTAGACCCACAGGTAAGCAATTATTCTGCATCCTCTCTAGACTGAGCTGAAGAGAAAAAGAAAAAGAGGCTCTAACAACCTCCCTCTGTGCTGGTGAAACAGAGAAAGACAAAGTGAGGCTCTTCTACTCTCTGAACAGCCTCTCTCTGTGCTGGTGGAGCCGAGTAGGAGAAAGGGAGGCACAATAGTACTAAAACAAAATAAAGATAAGGAAGGGTTCTTAACATCTGAGCAAATACACTTTTTAACCACTTCAACACCATGATGTACGCACGTACGTCTAATGAAAACCCACTTACAGTACCATGCCATACGTGCGTACGTCAAGTTTCCCATTCTATTCTATGATCGGTTTCTCAGTCTAGCGTTTCAGGTTTCATTCCCTAAGGCAGTGCTAGTACTGTGGAATGTGCAATGAAAGTCGGGGGAGGGTCAGGTGACATTTGTATCCAGTTGCGTGTCGTGTAGAGATTCCAATCTACCTGTGGGCGTTTATAAGACAGATATATTGCGGGAAGTCATTTAACTTTTACAAGTATATATATATATAGTGTTTTATATTATTATTTTTTATTTTATTATTAGTTTTACTTGTTTAGTTGTAGTTTATATAGTTTAACGAAAGCTAAACATGGCAATGTACGTGGAGAGTGACAACGGGAGTGATGAAGATTTCGAAGTTGGTTTGGAGGATTTCGCTACCAGCGACAGTGATGCTGACTTATCACTCAGCGATGATGATGAAGAGGATGTGGAGCCAAGAACAGCAGGGGACTGGGTGTTTATTACTGATCCCTACCATTATGCCAATCCTCCATCATTTGATTTTGCACCTGTTTACACAGATGTGCACCCCGTCGTTGAACTTGAGAGTTTGCGTTCTCCATTGGAGTGCTTTTTGGCTTTTGTTCCTGAAAAGCTAATCACTTACCTTTGTGACTTTACAAACAAAAGAGCATGCAGCTACTTTACAGGTAAGCCAGCTGCAAATGGCAATGCTGTGACGAAATACTATCAAAACACAGTACTGGGTACAAGGCAATGAAGCAGGCGTCTGTGGCAGCCATATCCATCACAATGCCTGCACAAAGTAGCATCATTTATTTGTGTTTTATTCATCATATGTTAACATTTTATAGCAATTACAGGGTTGAAAACATTATTATTATTATTTTCAAAATGGGGTTTCATTTTTACATCTGGAGTTGAAGTGGTTAAGGACCATCTTAAAATATCCAGCTTTTTTGGTTGTTGCTTGAGGAGCTCTGCAGCAGGAAATGGAAATTGTCCACAAATACTAAACCTCGTATTCCTTTTCCCACTCTTCAAAAGAAGCAAAGTTTCGGCTGCCTTGTTAGAAATGTAGTAATCTGCCCTTTTTTCTCTATAATGCCTGCAGTGCGAGAGGCGTACAAGATGAAAGCAACTGAGCTCCTGAGATTTTCAAAAGGAAGCAGCCTTGTCTTTGTGAATTTGCTCTACGCAAGGAAGCATAATACATTAGGGACTTCAGAGTCTGTTCAGGATAAATCAGAAAATAGACCCTGTTAAAAAAAGAAAGTGTAGGATCATATAAACATTTACCATTAGACTCTTCATAAACTTGAAAACATTGACACAATCCATCACTGGAGATTCAATGGAAAGACCGATCGTACTAGAGAAAGTAAGAAAATACTGTCCCCTTGGTCCCTATACCCTGTAAGAACCAAACCAGACCTTGAATCTCACTTTAAGGAGAAGTTAGGAGTTTTAACATCTTCATCCCTTACTTGAGGGGGTTTGTGACAGGGTCTACGACTGGTAGGAATCACATAGTGTTTATAGTTACACGCTTTTTCTCAGGTTGCAAGCCATGTTTTCAATTTGTTTTGCACTTGCTTGGTCATTTCACCCGGAGGGTGAATTTGTCCCCACCCCTTTACTTGCTTCTTTCCTGTCCAGCTGCTTCCCCTGTTGACTGACATGCTTTCATGAATTTCCAGCAACATGCTTTGACCCAGAAGACACTGTTGAAGGGAAATGACCCGGGATGTGCAAGTGTAACAGATATCTTGAGCAGATCAACTGAGAACTTTCTTTAAACTAAAGCAGTACCAGATATCATTTTTTTAATTGAAAATACCTGTTTGCGATACCATGTGTTTCTTTTAAAGCTGCACATTGAGACTTGTGTAGCTAATGGACGTGAAAAGCTTTATGAAATTGTTTTGTTAGCTACAGTTACTTTAAAAGGACCACAGAAATACTTGCCTTCCTCCTCCCTCTCACAGAACTGACTGCAGCCTTATTATACAATTGGCAACTGGCAACAAAATAATATATATATTTTGATCAGCAGCTGAAATCTGCCTAGCAACACACTGTAGGTAGAATTCTAACATGGAATAGAAGAAAAAGTTTTGAAAATTAAATAAATATTAGCAAGAGCTAATGAATAGGGTGCCTCCCTATTGACATGACCATAATGTCTTAGCAATTAGTAAATGTGCAGTGAGATTGGGTCTAGAAGCATTAATAATAAATGCAAAAAAGTATTTGTTAGTACTCATTAGCACTATTTTTTTCCTGTCAGAAAAATTGAAATAAACAACATAAAAATACCCAAGACTGTAGATTTCATCCAAAGAGTTTCTCAGATCTCTAAAAAAATGCAGTTTGTTCTTTTGTTATAAAAAGCTGCCATTTGGAACTCAAAGCATGCAGCCCTGGACTCTGCCTGTTCCACACGGTGTATGCCATGCTTGTTACACAGTGCCTACCTGTAGTGCCCAGCCCAGGCCCCATAACCTTCAAGACTGCCAGGACTCTGCTGTACTGTCAGCTCCCACTGTTCAGGGTAGATTACCTCGTCTGAGCTGAGAAAGAAAGGAGACTTGGAATTGATTATTCCTGACTTGTGAAGTCAAGAACACAGCACTTCTGTACGTCTTGTTAAAAGAAAAGATGATCAAAGCAACCCAATGTTGCCTTTATTCTTTCTTTTGTTTTTTGGAGAGGAAAGGAATGGAGGTTTAGATCTCAACAAAGGCTTTGAAGAGATCTGCAGTTTGAGATTAACTTGAAGGATGGCACCTCTCAGATTGTCCTTGTAATTGCCCTGACTGGAAATTCTGCAGGGATCCCATTGTAATCCCAGTGCGTTATCTTAAAGGGACAAACCATTAGCAGATCACAGCATTACCTACAATGGCAACACAATGGATTGGGAACACATATTGCACAGAGACATGGTATGGTGCTGATACTGGTACCAGTTTGTGTCAGTTTATACCATTGCAATACCACCATATAAAAATGTGGAAGTTTCAAACACAAGTGAAATAAGTTTAGTTGTCTCAATGTGGACATAAGTCCACATCAAAAAAACAATCATGTATTTTTGGGTATATAACATATTGAGTAAGGCCCAAAGCTGCATGGCAGGCAGGGGGTGTTCAGGTCAGGATTGAGGTGTGCCCTCTCACTTGTAATGCTGTGAGGGGAACCCATCTGCTGGCACTGTGCAACAACTATAGCCAGTACCATATAGCCATATCACCTTGACCAGGTTGATCACTTTTTTCTATTAAAATCTACATGAATTTCCACTTCTTCATTTGCATGGAGACCTATGGAAATGCTCTTAATGTTAGGACTTTAAGGTTTGTGGAACAGTATTGGTTTGGCTCAACAACAAAACAAAGTTCAGGGTTTAGCTAACCCCTTTCTGCCCTGCAAGTATGAACCCTGTGTTGTCGTACTACACATCCATAATCTCTGATGCTGATGGAGTTCAATGGAATTTTGCAGAATTTTCTGAGAGTAAAAAGTACAAAACACATCTGTGAAAAATGAACCTGGAAATGCAGATAATTCAGATACAGGGCAGTTGGTGTAGAAATACTGTAGATTTTGGCAAGCATCTTAGTAAGAGACAGTTCCGTTCAGGTCGTTATTGTTTGAGTACAGTTGTAAATTAAAAGCAGGCTTTAATGATTCGACTACATGCTGCTTATATAAAAATATGAATTAGCAAAGGGACTCCTTTCACAAATGCTGGTTGTTTTCAGGAACATGTCAAGGTTGTCATTTTTAAGGTCTAACTTGTAAGTTACTTGTCAAGTTTTCTAACGTATACAGTATAGTGAAATCTTGGGTACCAGCCTTTGTAAAAGTACTAACCCTACTCCAGTTCTCACTATGCTAACTTTAAACGTATTGAGTTGGTTTTACGTTTGAATTTCTACCTTCTGTAAGCTTTTAATCTTAATACTGGGCAGAAATAACTGTATAACTAGCAATCGTTCCTGCTCTTAAATGGTAACTGCTAGTGGAATAGGTGTGTTATTAGATGGAAGTGGCCAGGACAATGGAGTTACCTTGTCTAGCAGGGCAGGGCCCTGCCTGTAAATAATATTGTTGTGGGGTGATTTGGTGGTGGTTGGCAGGGATGGGGTTAATTTCCTATCCCTGCCAAAATACATGTGAGAATGTGGCTGGAGCTAATTGAATCGTTGATAATTAGGCTCCAGCCACATGCTATAAAAAAGGGGAAAATCCTTTGTTTGTTTGTGCCCTGTGTATATTTTTGAAAAAGAAGTGTAGTGAAGGCTAATGCCCAGCCTACCTTTTTGTATTTTGTTTAAACCTTTTGTTTTGGCCCTTGCGCCAGTTATTTTATGATTTGTTTTACTGTGAAAGTTCTGTTTTGTTTAACTGTTTTATTTTTGCTCTGTGAGCAGTGTTTTGTTTGACTTTTTGAATTTCCTTTTGTTGATTAAACAGCGCAGAAGCGCGTTAACTACAGTTTCCTTGCCTCTGAGTCTCTTTTGCCTGCCAATAACATCTGGGCCCACGACGCTACCCTGTCACACCTTGTAATTACAATACATTAGGTAACACAATGGTGTTTACAAGGTCATTTTGCAGTGATTGAGTGGAGCACAAATACTAGTAACCAAAGTCAATAGGAAAGCATCAGGTATGATTGACCTTCATTCGCATTATCTAGATGTTTGATAGTAAGTTTGGAATTTTTTTTTCTCCTTTCAGAAAGTAAGAGTTAATTAAGACAATGGAAATATGGCCCTATATGTTTAACTATAGTACTATGAATAAAATAATATAATGATTCATCCAATATGACTTCTTTCTATATAGAAATGTAAAACCTTTGTTAAGTATTGGCAAACCAAACTAGGAAACATATATATATATATATATATATATATATATATATATATATATATATATATATATATATATATTAATAAAGCATAACATAAAGCTTTTTGTCACACTATTTTGGTATTACCTTTTGGGCAATTTGGATTTACATGTGGTTTTATTTTAGGGAGAGAAATTCTCCTTCAAAATTCAGTTGACCTAATTAATATTAAAATATGGGAGGGTATATTTCAGTATTTCTGTCAGTGTTCCAATTTGGCCTTGCGTGACAGCTTATATCATGTAGCTTTTATAAACTGGGTTTACAAGATGGTTTTAGGTTGTGTTGAAGAACCGCACTTTAGGTATTAAAGTGCGGTTCTGGTATTAAATCTACAATTGGCTACCATACTTGCCAACATTTATCTTATGAAATAAACCTTGCTCTATGAATTTGGTTTAAGAGATTTTACTGCAACTCTATACATAGTCTGTAACAGGGGGAGATGTTACTTGCGTGGGTTGCACTGATAATCAGAGCCAGACACAGAGCATTGGGGTTTGACACGCCGCACAGGCGTGCAGATTTAATAAACACAAGTGCCGTAATATGGTAGCATCAGCGTAGCGCACATCCGTGTAAGATCGGTGCAATACGGGAGCGTCAGCGTAGAGCACGTCCGTGTAAGATCTGTGCAATACGGGAGCGTCAGCGTAGAGCACGTCCGTGTAAGATCTGTGCAATACGGGAGCGTCAGCGTAGCGCACGTCCGTGTAAGATCTGTGCAATACGGGAGCGTCAGCGTAGCGCACGTCCGTGTAAAATCTGTGCAATACGGGAGCGTCAGCGTAGAGCACGTCCGTGTAAGATCTGTGCAATACGGGAGCGTCAGCGTAGCGCACGTCCGTGTAAAATCTGTGCGTTACACTGACGCTCCCGTACTGCACAGATTTTACACGGACGTGCGCTACGCTGACGCTCCCGTATTGCACAGATCTTACACGGACGTGCTCTACGCTGTCCGTGTAAAATCTGTGCAGTACGGGAGGGTCAGCGTAGCGCACGTCCGTGTAAAATCTGTGCAGTACGGGAGCCTCAGCGTAACGCACGTCCGTGTAAAATCTGTGCAGTACGGGAGGGTCAGCGTAGCGCACGACCGTGTAAGATCTGTGCAGTACGGGAGCCTCAGAGTAGAGCACGTCCGTGTAAAATCTGTGCAATATGGGAGCGTCAGCGTAGAGCACGTCCGTGTAAGATCTGTGCAGTACGGGAGCCTCAGCGTAACGCACGTCCGTGTAAAATCTGTGCAGTACGGGAGCGTCAGCGTAACGCACATCCGTGTAAGATCTGTGCAATACGGGAGCATCAGCGTAGAGCACGTCCGTGTAAGATCTGTGCAATACGGGAGCGTCAGCGTAGCGCCCGTCCGTGTAAGATCTGTGGCACAGTGGCTTTTTGAACAGGCAGTAGGCTCCCCGGGCACGCCCTCCTGCTCAATCAGCGGATGAACCAACGTCAGGATCCGCTCTGTCTCTAAAGCCTGGTAGCCCTCAGCAATAACATACACCACTGTCAGGAATTCCCAGCTATACTATTAATACAAAAGTGTAAAGTGTATGTATATATATATATATATATATATATATATATATATATATATATATATATATATATATATATATATATGTGTGTGTGTGTTTATATATATATCTATATATATATACAGTACTGTGCAAAAGTTTTGGGCAGGTGTGAAAAAATGCTGTAAAGTAAGAATGCTTTCAAAAATAGACATGTTAATAGATTATATTTATCAATTAACTAAATGCAAAGTGAGTGAACAGAAGAAAAATCTAAATCAAATCCATATTTGGTGTGACCACCCTTTGCCTTCAAAACAGCATCAATTCTTCTAGGTACACTTGCACAAAGTCAGGGATTTTGTAGGCATATAGTCAGGTGTATGATTAAACAATTATACCAAACAGGTGCTAATGATCATCAATTAAATATGTAGGTTGAAACACAATCAATAACTGAAACAGAAACAGCTGTGTAGGAGGAATAAAACTGGGTGAGGAACAGCCAAACTCAGCTAACAAGGTGAGGTTGCTGAAGACAGTTTACTGTCAAAAGTCATACACCATGGCAAGACTGAGCACAGCAACAAGACACAAGGTAGTTATACTGCATCAGCAAGGTCTCTCCCAGGCAGAAATTTCAAGGCAGACAGGGGTTTCCAGATGTGCTGTCCAAGCTCTTTTGAAGAAGCACAAAGAAACGGGCAACGTTGAAGACCGTAGACGCAGTGGTCGGACAAGGAAACTTACTGCAGCAGATGAAAGACACATCATGCTTAGTTCCCTTCGCAATCGGAAGATGTCCAGCAGTGCCATCAGCTCAGAATTGGCAGAAAACAGTGGGACCCTGGTACACCCATCTACTGTCCGGAGAAGTCTGGTCAGAAGTGGCCTTCATGGAAGACTTGCGGCCAAAAAGCCATACCTCCGACGTGGAAACAAGGCCAAGCGACTCAACTATGCACGAAAACACAGGAATTGGGTGCAGAAAAATGGTAGCAGGCGCTCTGGACTGATGAGTCAAAATTTGAAATATTTGGCTGTAGCAGAAGGCAGTTTGTTCGCCGAAGGGCTGGAGAGCGGTACACGAATGAGTGTCTGCAGGCAACAGTGAAGCATGGTGGAGGTTCCTTGCAAGTTTGGGGCTGCATTTCTGCCAATGGAGTTGGGGATTTGGTCAGAATTAATGGTCTCCTCAATGCTGAGAAGTACAGGCAGATACTTATCCATCATGCAATACCATCAGGGAGGCATCTGATTGGCCCCAAATTTATTCTGCAGCATGACAACGACCCCAAACATACAGCGAAAGTCATTAAGAACTATCTTCAGCGTAAAGAAGAACAAGGAGTCCTGGAAGTGATGGTATGGCCCCCACAGAGCCCTGATCTCAACATCATCGAGTCTGTCTGGGATTACATGAAGAGAGAGAAGCAACTGAGGCTGCCTAAATCCACAGAAGAACTGTGGTTAGTTCTCCAAGATGTTTGGGCCAACCTACCTGCCGAGTTCCTTCAAAAACTGTGTGCAAGTGTACCTAGAAGAATTGATGCTGTTTTGAAGACAAACGGTGGTCACACCAAATATTGATTTGATGTAGATTTTTCTTCTGTTCACTCACTTTGCATTTTGTTAATTGATAAATATAAACTATTAACATGTCTATTTTTGAAAGCATTCTTACTTTACAGCATTTTTTCACACCTGCCTAAAACTTTTGCACAGTACTGTATATATATATATATATATACACACACACACACACACACACACACACACACACAAATAAGAGCTTCCTTATTTATTTATTGCAAAGGGATGTGTGTTTTTTATATATTTTTTTACTTTGTAGTAGCTTCATATTTGTTTTATAACCTTGCTAAAGCACTATCATTTTAGAAGTCACCTGCAAATGGCAATAATTTGAAATATTAAATAAATGTTGTCACATAAAAAAAATAGTGAATGAAGAGGTCTCTAAACCTCTGCTACTGTATGCTGAATTTGATCTATTTGGTCTAAGAAGCTTGCCAGGATTACGTTCAGCAGATCTCAGTTGTTAATAAAGAATTGCTTGGTATGGCCTTTAGTTATAGCAGAAAGTTGCATCACAAACAGGATCTTCACTGCTGAAGTCTCATGAACATGGCATGGCTTTTAAACTTGTTACCATGCAAAAAAAGTTTTTGGTCAAACTGAGCTGATTTTTTGCTTGAGAAGGTGATTTTCCTGCTCTTTTAAGCCGCACTATGCTTTGGTGGTGTACTTCTTCTAACGTGAGGAATGTGCGTGGTATGTGCGTGCTATGTCACATCCTCTCAACAATGGAGAGAGAGTTTTAGTTTCTAAACTGCATGTAAACCAAGCCATCATGTGCTTTTCCATAAGGGAAATATGTTATGTGGGGTTCCCTAAAGAAATTCTACTCTGTGGAAACTCAGTAATGACGGATTTAAAAACCTTGTAGACTTGACCCTATTGACAGTGTTATGACATTTTTTTTTTTCAGACCCCAACAAAACAAATACAAAACTAGTCTCTCCCACTTGGTGTCACTATGATCCAGGGAAACTGACTGATGAAAAAAACAGTGTCTAGACTGGACCTGCTTGTTGTAACTCGGCTTTTGTCGATATTCTGAAGCTTTGGAGGGCTCAGCGGAGAACACCACTTGATTGCAGTTTGTAAAAGCGCTGATCGAAAGTAATATCTCAGAGCCAGTTTAATTGCTGTTGCTAAATACTGCATAGTGCATTGCGTGCTATTAAGGTAATTGTTTGTTTCAGCGGTTTTCACAAACCTGATTTAAAAAGTAAACTCTGTCTGTCTCTCTCTCTCTGACTCTGCCAACCTCTCTCTCTCTGCAACTAAAGTGAAGTATATGTTGTCAAATAAGACATCGCAGTGTTCCAGTAAAAGTGTTTTTGTACTGCTTACTGGCTAGTTCCAATTTCCTCTAGGCAGCTACATGACATGTAGGAGAAAAGGGCAGTGGTTGCTTCTGAATAAAACAACATCATAATTAGTGCTGAAATAAAGAAATCAAGTCAGTGCAAAAGTGCTCAAACAAATGAATACAAGGGTGAAATCCGTAATATATCAGATAATAACAATAAAGAGTGTCTAATAACATAATTAGTGAAATAATAAATGCAACACAGTAATATGCAACCTTCCTTGTATTTCTTCAGCAATTACAAAGCTTCCCTTTCATTGTTAAAACGAGTAGTCTTAACTTTCTGCCAGTAACATTTTCAACAAGATACAAGAAAACCTAAAACCATTTAAAAAATAAAAATATTTTACCAAGAGCAACTGCCGCCTTTAAGCAGTGGTAAATTCAGAGCTTGGATGCAATCCATGTCACTACAAGGGGGAGGTCCAATGTACTTGGTCTTATAAAGATCACCTTGTAAGATGAATATCTACACTGGCAGTGATGCGAGCAACAGCCCCAGGGTCAGTCACAATCCCTGCCCCAACCCCAGTTCCAGGATAAGCCCCTCCTGCAACAGCTTTATGGACTGTTGGGACTGTGGGAGAGTGTGGACAAGAAGGAGAAATTATGTAAATAGTTGTTTGTGTACGGTTTTGTGGGTGCCGGGGGTGTATTACTGCGAACGTGATTGTGTGTGTTTTATCTCTTCCCCCTGTCAGCGGCGCCTCTCTCTCTCCTGGGTGTGTTGGCTTGCTCTGTAGTCTATGTGCTGCGTGATCACATCAAAGAACACAAAAACATGTGAGTCATTTAAGATGCAGTGATTAACCTCTGGGAGTCAATGTGCAGGATTTCTCAGTAACCAATCGCTGTTTTCAATGACTCAAAAGACCTCTTCATCCGTACATGTTGTTCATTGCTAGAAAACAATACAATTAACTAACTGTAAGGGTTCCCTTTATAGACGGGTAACAAAATGGGGTAACACATTACATTTTAGTGAAAAAATAACATTTACTTTTAGTTCAATTTAAAAAAAGGCACGCATAACATCAGAAATTGCTTCAGCAGGCAAGTCAAACCTTACATGTCCAAGTGTCTTGTAACTGAAATGTAACTTCCTCAACACTGTATTTCCCATGGTTATGCTCTGCATTTACTATAGTTTACCATGGTTTGCAATGTTTTTAATAGGCTTTACAATTCTCATCTATGGTTTAGCATGTTTTCACTATTCTGTATTACTCTTTTCACTATGCTAATGAACCTGATGAACTTGCAGTTACTACACTAAAAAATAACAACTCATTCCCAGCACAGACACAAGCTGCCTGTGGTTTGTATGTTACTGACTTAAAATAATGCATCAAATTCCTGCAGGCAAATAACACATCACAAACACAAAACCAGAGAGAGGTTACACCATTTATCACAGCTCCACACTACTCTTTTGAATGGCCTTGTTTTTTTCATTTTTTGCATCTTTACTGTTGACACAAGCCCTGGCTATTCAATATTCATCCAGCAAGGCTCCGTGGGTGCAAACGCCAGGTTAGTGTTTGTGTCATTGCCTCAGCGGAAGGAAAAGAAAAGACATCAAAAACAATTGCTCACAGTGCCAGACTTCACTGTGACTGTTCTTGTAAAGCTCCTTAAGCTCCCCGTGTACCAGTTCAAACACCTTGCCTTCCACTGCTTAATGAAAACAGCATATGAGGGACGTGTTCCCATTACATATAAATGCAGTGTATCAATACTGCTGTGGGTACTTCTCTTCATGGTTCATGACAATCCCCACATGAAAATCTCGTATCTTTGTAATGTATGGACACACTTTGTTTCAATTAGAATTGTTGTTATTTATTATCTTACCATGTGTGTACTTTCTGTCATGATATAGATATCATATTTGGGTTTTGAAATGTTATAGCAAACATTTGTTTTCATTTTAAAACCTGACGTCTGGCTGTACACAAGGTTAAAGAAAGTTCGCTTGGCTTGTTACTGCTTTACTTCCTAGGCTAATACACCCCAGCATTGTCTTCTGAGTCAGATCATCTTACTGGCTGCAAAGCATGTCACTCATTAGGGGAAGCAGCTGATTGGTCATTGACAGCAAGTGCAATCTCAAAGCAAGACTTGCAAACAGATTTATTTTTAACCTATTGTAGTACTGAATATCATGGTTTGAAATTAAATACATGTTTGCTAAAACATGTGTTTCTTTCTGAACTGCACACTTCAGAGCTATATAGTTTGTATGAAAATGTTTGGAATTATTTTGTTCACTACAATGCTTATAACAACTAGCCTATTACCTGTTATACAGTTCCTTGTTTTTTGAAAATGGTTAGTAACCTATTATTTTAACTGTAGCGTGCACCTGAAAATGAGAAACTAACCAACAAATAATGAGACACAGTCATAGATGCAATTTTGACATAATACATTATATTGTACCAAGATATTACTACTTGATAGGATTTTAGGTCGCAATTATATAAATAGGCGTGAAGTTGTTAAGAATAAATGTAACTAGTTACAGTAACATTTACAAATAATTATTTGTCAAGCTCAGTTTACATTTTACAGAGATTTTTGTTTCAGTTTGGTCATGGCTGCAGCTCAAAATATTATTTAAAGATCCATCTGTCAACCCCAGGGGACAGGGAGACAAATGGGGTTTATTGGTTAGAGGCTGAAATAAAGTCTATGAAGATGGCTTGCTAGTAGTCATGGCAACTGAAAAATACAAAGACTATCTGTTTATGTACCAACTGACAGCATGCTGAATCTCTACTGGCTCATAAACCATCACAGGCTGTTCACATCAGAATTGAAACTTTAAATGCTTCTGGTCATTTTGTTCGGTTTAAAGAAATCAATGGGAAATTGCCACTTTTCCTTGCTTTCCCTGACTGTATGACTCTGCATAGCATACGGCCAGGTGAGCTACTTGGGGACTTCAGAAAACAAGCATAATCCTTACTTTTATATTGTGTGCGCTTGTGTGCAAATCATGGTAAGGAGTAAAATATTTGTATTGGTATAAACTACAGGCAAACTATTATTTGAAGTGCTTCTAATTGTTGTGTTCCTTTCCCTTTGCATAGGGCCCAAGGTGCTAACGCACACTTTAACAAAAGCAGTATTCCAGCTGCTGTTTCTGCTCAAACAGCTTGAAGATTATTTTTGTATAGTGTAAACAAGCAGAACAACGGCTCACTTTTCTTTCCTTTGGGGTGTGAAGCCAAACATAAATATCTGGGAACACATCTTCCAATCCATTAAACACTGCAAATTAATTGGTAATGTGTCTGGAAACTGAATTATTTATCAACACAGGATGAGTACCAGGACTCATAATCTGATTCTCAGGGCACAGTCCAACAAACGCATCTCCAAACCAGGGTCTGTCCTCAAGTCTGCCCTCAGCGGAGAGTAGACCACATCATAAAGCACCAGAGTCACAGATGTGTGTGTTTCTTCAGGCCAGGATGGTGGCTGGTTTTGTGGAAGCTCATAGAGTTGTCATTTTGCATTCCAGTGCATTCCATTCATGCCTTGTTTCCATCTCCCACTGGGAATAGCCTATTTAAGGGTAGCATTGTGGTTAAGGCTAGCTCATCCAGAATGAGGTTCAACACAGGGTTCAATGCAGTGGAAACAAGGCTTCAGGGTAACAGTCCTGTCTGCAGCAGCATTACGTTTTAAGTCCTCTCACTCATTAAAACAATTTGCCTATATTGGAAGAGGGGATGATTAACTTTTCAGTGATACAAAGAAATACATAATTAAGTGGTCTGTGTGGGTTACAATGCCCAAAGCACCATGAGTTTTTTAATGTGTAGGTAGGCCAGTGTATCTCTACTCAAAACACGTTTTTTTTTTATTCTAACTTGGCTGAAGTCACTACCATAAATCTGGATACCGAACCATCTACCTTCTATCATTAAAAGCTAAAGAAAGGAAAAGGAGAAATCAAAATGCATATTTGAGAGGCTTTTCAGAGCTGGGAATTGTCACTACTCTTAGAGATTTAATGAACTATGTCCTGCTTTCAAATTCCTTTTCATAGACCCTCTTGATTTCATTTCAAAAGGATTTTAATACTTCAAAGAAAGGTGGGCAATTTTGTGATTTTAAAACAATTGAAAATCAACCTGATAATGTACTGAAAAATTCTGGCTTGAGAGGCGGGATTTAAAAAATAATACTATAGAAGTATTGTATTGCCTCTCTCTCCTCTGTCCTAATTCTCCTCGACCTCTTGACACAGTCAACCACTCTATTCTCCTGTCCTCCCTCACTGACCTGGGACTCTCTAGCACTGCTCTTTCCTGGTTTCTCCTCCTACCTCTCCGATCGCACGTACAGGGTGACCTGTCGTGGCTCACCCTCTGCCTCTTGCTCTCTTTCGACAGTTATTCCCCAAGGCTCAATTCTGGGACCCCTCCTGTTTTCTCTCTACACCCGCTCACCTGGGTCATCTCATCTCCTCCCATGGCTTCTCGTATCACTTCTGTGCTGATGATGCCCAGATCTTCCTTCCCCCCCTCTTCCCCCCATCTGACTGACATTTCCTCCGTATCTCTACCTGCCTCTCAGCCATCTCCTCCTGGATGCACTCGCATCATCTCAAACTCAACCTCTCCAAGTCAAACCTCCTTTTCTCTCCCCTCTTCCTCCCCCACCGCTATCCTCTCTATCTCTATTCCTCTTGAATCCACCACCTTGTATTCCTCATCATCCACCAAGAACCTCGGTGTCACCCTCGACCCCTCCCTCTCCTGCTCTTAGCACGCGCCTGTCACTTCTTCCGCAGCACCATACGCAGAATTCACTGCCTACTCCAAGCAGCTCCTAGTTCAGGCCTTGGTACTGTCCCGTCTTGACTACTGCAACTCCCTCCTGGCCAGCCTCTCTGCCTCTACTATCCGTCTGCTCCTGCTCATCCAAAACTCCGCTGCTTGCTTTGTCTTTTCCCTTTCTCGTTTCTCCCACACTACACCGCTGTTTCGCTCCCTCCACTGGTTCCCTATCGCTGCTTGCATCCAATTAAAAACTCATGTACTCGCCTATCGCTGTCTCGACCTTTCTGCTCCCTCCTATCTCCAGACTACACACCCTCTCGCCCCCTCCGCTCCTCCACCACTGGTAGATTAGCTGTACCCCACCTCCACTCCCCTGCTTCCAGAGCCTGCTCTTAAATTGCTACTCTGCTGCTGCTGCTGCTGCTTTGAAACTGAAGCACTGCTGCCACTGGCCAGTTATTTGCTTTACCGAAAGTAAAATTGTGCTGCATTCTTCTTGCCTCTCCGAGTCAACCCAGCCTTTCTTTAGGAATGTAGAAGCTACAGCAACTTTAAACAGCCATTGTATTTGACATGTCTGCATATCTCAAAGTAGCGCAAGTAAGAGGTATGGACCAGAGATAATGTTGCTAGCGTAAGAGGTATGACCTTGGTTAGCACTCCTTTAAAATTTAAGCTGGGAAATGGCAACCAGTTTAAATATTACAATGTTTTACTTTCTAGAGCAAAAAACTATACAGTTGTGTTTTATACTGCTCTCAGCCAACTAATTGTAAAGTGCCAAACCAGACATACTGCCGATATATCACTATGCTTTATTGAAGTGCAGAATGATATGGAATGGTGTCATGCATCACATCTACATACATCTGGTATTATGGCATCATTATGACTGATTATGCAAGGCTTAGCAGTGGTGATTTATCTTGTGTGACTGGAGATCCAAATGTGGCACGCATATGGAGTAATACAGAAATACAGGGTTCATACGCTTGTGTTTGCTAAGATCAATTAATATCTTTCTTGCAGGTGTTTCAGCACCGGCCATATCCCTCTTCAAAATGTAATGAATTCTGCCACTAGGAATAAAACAACTGAACACATAACACCTGTCTTTGCACCCTTGCACTGTCTGCCAGTACATGTCCTTGACTCTGTATATCTAAACACACTAATCACCCCATACACTCACTTCTCTCTGACCTTGCTCTACTCTCCATCCCTGTGTATCTAAACACGCTGATCACCCCATATACTCACTTCCCTCTGACCTTGCTCTACTCTCCATCCCCTAGATTAAGCACTCTGGGTGACGAGCTGTCAACAGGCTAGTTCATCCAAAAAGTCTTTACAAAAGTAAGAGCCTGCGCCATCTAGTGATCTTTGGATGATGTTTCTTTTAGTTTAGCTAGCAATACACAGCTGTGCACTGGTGAGTCCTGGCGTATACTAGTACAGTAAAACCTGTCTAATCCAGCCCTTCTACAAATTCTGTATAATTTGGTATAACTTGTGGGTCCCTAATCCCTATTGAAATGAACGGTTTGATTCTGGAATCTGGCATGATTTGTAAGTCTTGCCTGCATAAAATAAATGTAAATCTGACTGCAGTCTGCCACCAAGTCATGTGATTGTTCTTTTCTAAATTGATAATCAAATATGTACATGTCTGTGGCAAAGTGGTTTGCAGTGCGCAGGTGTAGAGGTGATGCGGTGCTCAGTAATGACAAACACAACAGTTCACTGTGAAAAACAGCTCTTTATTTGTGCTGGGTTGCTTGTTTGGCAATACCTGGCTCTACACAACAATGTGTACAGCGCAGGTGAACCACGGTGGTCAGTCCTGAAATAATAATACTAATAACGACACAAACTTTATACACACACGATCACAAGTCCAATAGTGAGTGCTCCTAGGGCAAGTGGTGATTTAACACAATAATCGGTGACAACAGTAGTGCAGTGTAGTCTATGTTTGATGCTGGCTTAACGTGACAGCTCCCGGATATTTAGCCGTCTAGAATAACAAAAAACAACAGTTAAACAGACAGATAAGACAACACTAAGCACTCATGGTACTTTTTCGTTTGTACATCCTTTACAGGTCTTTCCGTAACTATAACAAAGGAACAGATTGCTTTGCCACATCCCGATATACCCTCAGTCACGCCCCCTTCGGTAGCGAGTGCAATGACGTATCCTCCAATCCATGACTGATGCATCACCTACCAGATTAAGGCGATGACTTCTGGTATTGTGACTCCGCCCCCTTTCTGGATGGCCGACATCCAACTGATCCTGGAATGAACTGCCAAACCATCTAGTCCGGGGCACACTGTTCCTGTTATACAGCGCCCTCACAGGTTGGGAGGGAGATTGTCGACTAGGATTCATTCGCTCTCTGTCACAATGTCCCTTTATTTTTTAGGTATTACAGTACCTCTGTAAACCAGCACACTGTATGTTGTGGCATCATTTTCTGGTAATGCTGGATTAGACAGCCTAGGAAAGGCAACTAGAACTGAAAAGCAGCTCCTGAACTCTGGTCAAGGCACTTTAACCCACCCTGTTTAAACTGCAGGAGTCTTAATAGTTCTTTATGGCCATTCTGTGGAGAAGCAGACTACTTTCTCTTAGGAAGGACACAAGATTAAGCTATACAAAATCACTTTGAAAAAAAAAATCAAGATTTAGCACAAAGATCTGAGAAAGGTTAAGAAGTCATACAAGGACTCTTTTGATGAAAAGCTGATATGTTTCATCTCCTGCGTAATTCTCTGTGTGTACTGCGTTAATCCATTTTAATTTCTCTTCTTGAAGTTCAGAGGGTTGAGCACAGCTTTGGTCAGGTTCGAAAGTGAGAGATAGACAGCTAGGGGGAGGGGAACTGCTCTCCCACATTTGGAGTCTCATTTCTTTTTAACACAAAAGGAAGTGTGAAAATCTTGTGTGTAGGTTGTAATCCACCAGTGGCTGTTTTCTTTTAAATTCCCTGGCTCAGAGCTTTTTAGCTGGAATGCTAAATCAAAAGGAATAAAGCCTTTGGAAGTTATTGAAGTTTAGAGTGTCAATCAATACATAATGTTGATTGGGAAGTTCATGGTGGAACCGTAATTATATATACAGTACTGTGCAAAAGTTTTAGGCTGGTGTGAAAAAATGCTGTAAAGTAAGAATGCTTTCAAAAATAGACATGTTAATAGTTTATATTTATCAATTAACAAAATGCAAAGTGAGTGAACAGAAGAAAAATCTACATCAAATCAATATTTGGTGTGACCACCCTTTGCCTTCAAAACAGCATCAATTCTTCTAGGTACACTTGCACACAGTTTTTGAAGGAACTCGGCAGGTAGGTTGGCCCAAACATCTTGGGGAACTAACCACAGTTCTTCTGTGGATTTAGGCAGCCTCAGTTGCTTCTCTCCCTGATGGTATTGCATGATGGATAAGTATCTGCCTGTACTTCTCAGCATTGAGGAGACCATTAATTCTGACCAAATCCCCAACTCCATTTGCAGAAATGCAGCCCCAAACTTGCAAGGAACCTCCACCATGCTTCACTGTTGCCTGCAGACACTCATTCGTGTACCGCTCTCCAGCCCTTCGGCGAACAAACTGCCTTCTGCTACAGCCAAATATTTCAAATTTTGATTCATCAGTCCAGAGCGCCTGCTACCATTTTTCTGCATCCCAATTCCTGTGTTTTCGTGCATAGTTGAGTCGCTTGGCCTTGTTTCCACGTCGGAGGTATGGCTTTTTGGCCGCAAGTCTTCCATGAAGGCCACTTCTGACCAGTTCTCCGGACAGTAGATGGGTGTACCAGGGTCCCACTGTTTTCTGCCAATTCTGAGCTGATGGCACTGCTGGACATCTTCCGATTGTGAAGGGAAGTAAGCATGATGTGTCTTTCATCTGCTGCAGTAAGTTTCCTTGTCCGACCACTGCGTCTACGGTCCTCAACGTTGCCCGTTTCTTTGTGCTTCTTCAAAAGAGCTTGGACAGCACATCTGGAAACCCCTGTCTGCCTTGAAATTTCTGCCTGGGAGAGACCTTGCTGATGCAGTATAACTACCTTGTGTCTTGTTGCTGTGCTCAGTCTTGCCATGGTGTATGACTTTTGACAGTAAACTGTCTTCAGCAACCTCACCTTGTTAGCTGAGTTTGGCTGTTCCTCACCCAGTTTTATTCCTCCTACACAGCTGTTTCTGTTTCAGTTAATGATTGTGTTTCAACCTACATATTGAATTGATGATCATTAGCACCTGTTTGGTATAATTGTTTAATCATACACCTGACTATATGCCTACAAATCCCTGACTTTGTGCAAGTGTACCTAGAAGAATTGATGCTGTTTTGAAGGCAAAGGGTGGTCACACCAAATATGGATTTGATTTAGATTTTTCTTCTGTTCACTCACTTTGCATTTAGTTAATTGATAAATATAATCTATTAACATGTCTATTTTTGAAAGCATTCTTACTTTACAGCATTTTTTCACACCAGCCTAAAACTTTTGCACAGTACTGTATATATATATATATAGATAGATAGATAGATATAGATAGATACACAAACACACACACACACACACACACACACACACACACACACGTGTTCTGTCCCCTCACTGGGTTATTTAATTCTCCCAAGGGTTTTACGCTTTCATTTTCTAGAACCTATTAAAGAATTATTTAAAAATGTCCTTAGAAGTCTCCAATCTTTCTCCGCCAGGCCAGGTCTTCAAAGGAATGCTTGTATTTTTCTACTTTAAAGGGATTATGAATATATTAGCTGGTGAGTAGCCGTTTTTTCTTCTTTTTTTAAGGTTTCCATAATGTTACCTTCTTCGAAATGTCTTGCTGTTTAACTAGTCCAGAACCACCTTTCGATTTAAGGAAGTTTTAGTTTTTAAGACACACATAAATTAAAATGACAGGACAGCATTTTAGAAACACATGCCATAACACTGTCAATAGGGTGTAAGGACACCGTTCTTCATTGCTTACTGGCTTTCATTCCATAGATTAGATAGAGGTTGAAATCTGCATCAAAATCTGTTCCACAAAATTACACATTGTATCAATCTTACCTGGTATGCACTTTCATTGCCAGTATACGCCTCCAATATGCAGTTATAATTATGATAGTTAATAAATTTAATTTTGCTTTTTGAATCTGGTACCACACTAGATTAAAGAAAGTTTGTTTGCCTTGGATTTCCTCAGCAGTGTCTTCAGGGTCAAGCCTTTTCCTGGCTGCAAAGCATGTCAGTCATTAGGGGAAGCAGCTAGTTGGTTAAAGACAGGAAGAAGGCCCTGAAAGGGTGGGGATAATTTCACTCCAAGTGACCATGAAAGTGCAAGACTATCAAAAGCAAGACCTGCAAATCGAGAATTCTTCTGTTTTTAAATGTTAAAAATTCACCCTTAAAGTAAATGGAGGTACATGCAGTGGGAAATGTATGGGATTCTTGTGTTAGGTACAATTCCTTTAACAGCCACCACTCTGGAGTTCAATTACAATTGGATACCGAAGACACTGCCAATAGAGCACCCAATATCAGCTTTCAGTCTATGGTGCCTGAAAATGGCTTCAATCAGGGAGATGCAGATTTTATATGTCAAGGAAAACCTTCTGCATAACACTGTATGTTCAGTTTTATTTCAGATTTTATGAGTTGAGTGTTTGAAGTTATGGATACAATACTGTATATCGCAGAGAGCATGCCCCCTGTATAACAACGTGTCAGTGTCAGTGAAGAGCTTTTATTTGGGCTCTTATTTTATTGGTCTATTCCCAGTTATTTTGTTTTAGTCATTTCTTAGGCATTTTTTCCAATGGTAATCAGCAGGCAAACAGCTGGTACAAAGGGAACCACATCCATTAGATGTAGGAATTACTATGCACAATAAATAGTTCGGTAACTCAGAAGAGCTCAAAAATTGTTTGCAAGTTCACCACTTGATAATGCAATTTCAGGCCTAAATGTAATTCCTTGCCAACACCTCAGTATGAAATAATAAAAATGTAAAAATCTGTTTCCATGGTGCAGATGGAAATGCAGCATTAGTCAGCATACAGTTACTTATATGTGTTGCTGTTTTTTTTATTTTATTGCCCCCATATGGAGCATAACTGTAAATGCATTATTTCAAGATAAATAAACAGTAAATGTTTCCTTCTACATGCATGGCAAAATCATGCTAGAAAACAAAAGGCATACCAAACATATTTTTCCATGGGTCTTGCACATTATATATATATATATATATATATATATATATATATATATATATATATATATATATATATATATATATATATATATATATACAGTGCCGTGAAAAAGTATTTGCCCCCTGTCTGATTTTCTGCATTTTTGCACATTTTTCACATTGTATTTGGTCAGATTTTTTTTGTGGGTTGTAGTAGTATTTAGAGGGAGTCTGAGAGAAAAAATGACACCAAAGTTTGGTGTTTCTTTCATTTGTTTGGTGTGCAAGGTAATCAAACATGCAATCTTCAGGTGTGAAAAAGTTATTACCCCCCCTAGTTAAGTCAACCCAATTAAAGGGATAATTAGGGTCAGCTGTTTGAGTACTTTGGTTAACAACCAGGCCTGATTTGAGCCAGCCCTGCCCAATATAAATCTGACTAACTTTGGCCCTTACCTAGTTGTCAGCACACAGGTTCTGAGGCACATCATGCCACAAACAAAAAAAATTCCTGAAGACCTCCGGAAAAAAGTTGTTGATGCCTATCAGTCTGGAAAGGGTTACAAAGCCATCTTCCCAGGAGTGGCCGTCCTGCCAAAATCTCTCCAAGAGCAAGGCGTAAAATCATCCAGGAAGTCACAAAGAACCCTAGAACAGCATCCAGGGATCTGCAGGCCTCTCTCGCCTCGGCTAAGGTCAGTGTTTGTGACTCCACCATCAGAAAGACACTGGGCAAAAATGGGATTCATGGCAGAGTAGCAAGGCGGAAACCATTGCTCACTAAGAAGAACATGAATGCTCGTCTCAAGTTTGCCAAAAAGCACCTGGATGATCCTCAAGAGTTCTGGAACAATGTTCTATGGACAGATGAGTCAAAAGTGGAACTTTTTGGCCGACATGGGCCCCGTTATGTCTAGCGAAAACCAAACACTGCATTCCACAGTAAGAACCTCATACCAATTGTCAAGCATGGTGGTGGTAGTGTCATGGTTTGGGGATGCTTTGCTGCATCAGGACCTGGATGTCTTGCCATCATTGAAGGAACCATGAATTCTGCTCTGTATCAGAGAATTCTACAGGAGAATGTCAGGCCATCCGTCCATGAGCTGAAGCTGAAGCGCAGCTGGCTCATGCAGCAAGAAACACACAAGCAAGTCTACATCAGAATGGTTGAAGAACAAGAAATTTAAAGTTTTGGAATGGCCTAGTCGAAGTCCAGACCTAAACCCCATTGAGATGTTGTGGCAGGACCTGAAACGAGCAGTTCATGCTCGAAAACCCACAAATGTCACTGGGTTGAAGCAGTTCTGCATGGAGGAGTGGGCCAAAATTCCTCCACGGCGCTGTGAGAGACTAATCAAAAACTACAGGAAGTGTTTGGTTGCAGTTATTGCTGCTAAAAGTGGCGTAACCAGTTATTGAGTCTAAGGGGGCGATTACTTTTTCACACGGGGGCATTGGGTGTTGCATAACTTTCTTTAATAAATAAATGAAATATGTAACCTTTTTTGTGTTATTTGTTCACTCAGGTTCCCTTTTATCTAATATTAGGTTTTGGTTGAAAAATATGCAAAAATGCAGAAAATCAGATGGGGAAATACTTTTTCACGGCACTGTATATCTATATATCTATATATATATCTATATATATCTATATATATATATATATATATATATATATATATGGAGGACACAGACAACATGCCCCACATGTCGACCTGTTCCTATCCAGTTTTAAATAACTTTAGCATAATAGAGGCAAAAGTGTTAAAGGGACTAGGAGCTCTTAAAATAAACAAATCCCCTGGGCCGGATGAGATCCTCCCAATAGTACTCAAAGAAATGAAAGAAGTTATTTACAAACCGCTAACCAAGATAATGCAACAGTCTCTTGAGACAGGGATTGTACCGACAGACTGGAAAATAGCAAACGTAATACCGATCCACAAAAAGGGAGACAAAACCGAAACAGGTAACTACAGACCAATAAGCCTGACTTCTATTATATGTAAACTTATGGAAACTATAATAAGATTCAAAATGGAAAATTACCTATATGGTAACAATATCCTGGGAGACAGTCAGCATGGTTTTAGGAAAGGGAGATCATGTCTAACTAACCTGCTTGACTTTTTTGAGGGTGCAACATTGAAAATGGATAATTGCAAAGCATACGACATGGTTTATTTAGATTTCCAGAAAGCTTTTGACAAAGTCCCGCATAAAAGATTAATTCTCAAACTGAACGCAGTAGGGATTCAAGGAAATGCACGCGCATGGATTAGGGAGTGGTTAACAGGTAGAAAACAGAAAGTACTGATTAGAGGAGAAACCTCAAATGGAGCGAGGTAACCAGTGGTGTACCACAGGGATCAATATTAGGTCCTCTGCTATTCCTAATCTACACTAATGATTTAGTTTCTGGTATAGTAAGCAAACTCGTTAAATTTGCAGACGACACAAAAATAGGAGGAGTGGCAAACACTGTTGCAGCAGCAAAGGTCATTCAAAATGATCTAGACAGCATTCAGAACTGGGCAGGCACATGGCAAATGAAATTTAATAGAGAAAAGTGTAAAGTTTTGCATGCAGGAAATAAAAATGTGCATTATAAATATCATATGGGAGATACTGAAATTGAAGAAGGGAACTATGAAAAAGACCTAGGAGTTTATGTTGACTCAGAAATGTCTTCATCTAGACAATGTGGGGAAGCTATAAAAAAGGCCAACAAGATGCTCGGATATATTGTGAGAAGTGCTGAATTTAAATCAAGGGAAGTAATGTTAAAACTTTACAATGCATTAGTAAGACCTCACCTAGAATATTGTGTTCAGTTCTGGTTACCTCGTTACAAAAAGGATATTGCTGCGCTAGAAAAAGTGCAAAGAAGAGCAACCAGAATTATCCCGGGTTTAAAAGGCATGTCGTATGCAGACAGGCTAAAAGAATTGAATCTATTCAGTCTTGAACAAAGAAGACTACACGGCGATCTGATTCAAACATCCAAAATCCTAAAAGGTATAGACAATGTCAACCCAGGGGACTTCTTTGACCTGAAAAAAGAAACAAGGACCAGGGGTCACAAATGGAGATTAGATAAAGGGGCATTCAGAACAGAAAATAGGAGGCACTTTTTTACACAGAGAATTGTGAGGGTCTGGAACCAACTCCCCAGTAATGTTGTTGAAGCTGACACCCTGGGATCCTTCAAGAAGCTGCTTGATGAGATTCTGGGATCAATAAGCTACTAACAACCAAACGAGCAAGATGGGCTGAATGGCCTCCTCTCATTTGTAAACTTTCTTATGTTCTTATATATATATATATATATATATATATATATATATATATATATATATATAGCAATGGCTTAGAAGCAGACTATTCAGTCCCTATTGCATGATGTGTAGGTATTTTATTCAAAACTGGGAACAGTGAAACTGGGCAGGAGATTTTTCTCCTTGAGGAGATCAGTGATGAATGTGTTCCTCACCTCCATGGGAGACTTGGCAGGTCTGAAATACCCTTCCCTGGCCCCGAAAAACATAAAATTCTATACTGTATAATACACAATACCGATTGCCCAAAGCACTGAAAACAAAAGCCAACTTACCTCCTCTTTGGTTTAGGGGCTACCTTGTTGGCAGCCAGACCTAAATCTGTCTTCCTGAGATGTGACCTTCAGGTCAGTACATTAAAGGTCTAAGCTGAGATCCTGAGGTGCCTCCTTTCCCTGAAGACCAGATCAATACCCTTACATTTGGGCTGAAATGTAAGTTTTGCTGCATCGCACATCTTGAAAAGAGCAACAGTGACAGGATGAGGTGTCTGGGGGATTCAGAGGCTCCTCTCGGACATAGAATTGCACTTTTTGTGTCGCCTCCCTCACCAGACTTTCTGCAGACATGACACACTCATGCTGCTGAGAGAAGCGCGCCCTGCGGCTCTCTTGCCCTTTTCACAACTCTGCAATCTTCATTGCTCTTCAAAGGATCAATAAGAGGAATATAATATACTACAGGGGTGTAGGAGCTTTCAATTCAGGGGCAACATTTTAATATTTAAATATTTAATTTCCATTGATGAGTGCTACCTTCATATACAGTTTGTGGCATTTGGGGAGGGATTTAGGCATAATTCAATGAATCTGTGGTTCTCAGGGCTGTTAGCATCGCAAACTAAAGGCTTTTCAAGAATTGGCTCATTGTCTTCAGTTTTTATTTCTAAAACCGCTACATAATGCAGCGTTTAGGAGTCTTTTCAGAAGCAGCCACCATGGTTGGAAAGTGCCAGCAGTTAGTGCCTTTTGGTCTAAGCAAATGGTCTATGCAGAAACAGCAACAGAGAATTATACAAACCAAAAATCACAGAATATTAAACAAGTGAGGAAATACATTTTCAGAAAAAAATATACGGCATAAAGTTAAGTATCCCTTACATTTGTATTTTATTAGCATTATTTTTTATCATTGAATATTGGGTTTTGAAACATGTAACTTGTGTGAATACAGTGTCTAATTATTTCTGTTTTATAAAAGCAGTTAGATTTATAATACAATACACTCTCGCTATAACGAACCTGTTGGGGTCCAAGCCTTTTGTTCGTTATATTGAGGGATTTGTTATAGCGAAAGGAGAATGAAAATGAACGATAAACTGTTGGAGTAAGTTAATGAGATGAGATTGTGAGTAAAAGTAGAATTACATGTACCTGTTCATCTCATGTATGCAGTATTCTGCCTTTGCTTTATCCTATTCTTTAAAGAATTAAAAGCAAAAATCCTGAATTGAAGCTGAACTTTTATTCAAAATCAATCTGCCATGAATCGTTTCAAAGTGCAGCAAATCTTAATCCAACATGCAAGAATCCCAAACTAAGCTTTTATTCCAAATCAACCCGACATGAAAAGTTTGATATAAAAAGTTCATCAGAGCCTCAAGTTTTTGTTGTTGTTTTTTCTTTAATCAGCTTTGCTTTGCCGCTTGATTGCTGAACATTCACAACAGAAAAAACAAAGAAACAGAGATCTGCCTGCGTCACTACTTTATTTCAAACGATCGAGATAGATTCCAGCTTTGTTGCAACATAAAATGAATTTCGTTTTGGAGGCGTAGTTACACAGCGTGCTTTTTTATTAAGACAAAAGAGTTGACTTCACTGTAGAGGTGACGTCCCGTGTATACAGACCGGGATGTTGACAGTGTGTGTTTATATTAACTTTTTTATATTTGTTTTATTTGGGGTCCAACGGCCAGGTTCGTTATAGCCAATGGTTTGTTATAATGAAGGCCGTTATAGCGAGGGTGTATTATTATTATTATTATTATTATTAATTTCTTAGCAGACGCCCTTATCCAGGGCGACTTACAATTGTTACAAGATATCACATTATTTTGACATACAATTACATTATTTTTTACACATTATTTTTACATACAATTACCCATTTATACAGTTGGGTTTTTACTGGAGCAATCTAGGTAAAGTACCTTGCTCAAGGGTACAACAGCAGTGTCCACCACCTGGGATTGAACCCACGACCCTCCGTACTGTACTGTAGCTTGTTAGGCCTGGCAATTTATACAGGGGGAGGGAACCACGATATCCAATGCTGCCATCTAGTGCGGCTGCAAGGGAAGTACATTTGACACCTTCATGTTCATTGGGTATAGATGGTGCTGTTTATGAATATGCAGTTTGATAGCAAAGCTGCATGTGAGATACGGTATTTAGAAACTACATTGTTCTCTTCTTGTGTCGACTGGGTGTTCAGTTTGTAATGTATCCATAACTTAAAACACAATCATAAATAAAAGTGTCTTATTTTACTCTAGTAAAATGTTGTATTTTACTCTAGTTTTTAAGTTGCCCATTTATTTTTCTTAACATCACTATTTCCATACCAATTTCCAAAGAGAGATTAACAAAGGAAGCTGCAATAGCTAAAGGTCATTTTCTTAAAGAGCTCATAGCTTCAAATATCATTTTATTTATTTGTTCTACCTTTCCCTTGTCTTTTTATGATGTTTTAAATCATTTAGAGTGGTTCTGGGTTCTGATGCTGCAAGAATCAGATCATCATTATTTTTCTCTAAATCTGCCTTTACCTGGCTTTGAATGTGCTTTAAGCTTGTCTGGAGAATCCTAGAAGCCTAGCACTGAACAGACTCCCTCATTCCATTCAAACCATGTGACTTTTCAACTCTTTTGGCCAAACCTACTCTACAAATACAGAGCGGGCGAGTAGGTGTGACCAGACGAAAAGGGCCATTTTGACACACAATTTGAATGGGATGAAGTATATTCAATCCTAGGGAGTTAGCATTTCCCAGACAAACTCACAGAGAGATATAAAATACTGATAACTCAACACTGTGGGCGCGTTAAGTAAGTGAGCCGCTCAGAGTGAGGACGCTCAGAAAGCACACTGAGCAGATTTAAATGACTTAACGCTCTTCTCCACGAGAGCGCTGAGCGACTTTTAAAAATGGCGAATAATAATTATTTGCTTGTTTGTTTCTGAGGCGATGGTAGATGAAATGGCCCCGTGTGAAGTTACTGTCCCCTGCTGTACCTCGCTGGGTTCGGCGCTCTGTTTGGACTGAACCTCATATCTGGCTGTGTTTAATACCGACAATACCGACATTAATAATGAAAATTATGAATAATATTAATACTACAAGCCTAATAATAATACATTAATAATTATAAAACAGCTCTACATTTAAAAAGAAAAATGAAATCAAATGATACAAATTCGAAAACAACAATTTTTACCATCTTATTTAGCCAATTAATACATAACTTCATAAGTAGAAACCAGTTCATCGTTCTTGATATACGTATTTGTCAATCCTGCCTGTCATCTCCACTTGTTTCCTGCAGGTGGCCATTCCGTCCGCTCACTCTGATAAATGCTCAGGAGCGCTCTGAGCGGCTCAGCAGGAGCGAAACTGAGCAAGTCGTTAAGTTGATTCTTTTACTGAGCCGCTCTGAGCCGCTCACTTACTTAACGCACCCTGTATCAACAGAACCCAGAAGCGCTCAGCATGGTTGCAAACATAATAAAAGGCCAAGGGAAAGGTGAAAACAAATAGGAAGACATTTAAAGCGACAGTACTTGCTCTTTAAAACTGCACCCCAAAAAGACCAGGCTGGCTTTTAACAACTCGGTGTGCTACATGTTTAGAACATGTCTGATGGGGTTTAGCTGCTCTTAACACTTTCAGAGAAGTGAGAGTATGCACCCTGAGGAATGTACAACAAGGTGATAAAGAGCAAGGTTGAAACTGAACTCACAACATTTACTAAATGGTAATATTTATTTAGGGACACTGTGGCAGGCTGGCTTGAGCGGTGACCTGGAAGAAACACACAGCACTGCGAGTGAAATGAAGGGAAATCCACAGCAGATTGGGGTAATGAATGTGCTGCTTGTATGGTTTAATAAACAAACAAAATAAACAGTTTGAACAAAACACAAAACACTGGCCAAAACAAATAGACAAACAAAACACTAACAAACAACAAGTACCGTGCTGGTGCTTCCAGCACGAGTAGCAATTGTTATTCTCTAATTCTTGGTTTCTCCTCACACTCTCTCCGGTTCTCTCCACACTGAACACACAACCCCGAGTGAGTGAAACACTGCATCTTTTATGCAGCCATATCGAGACTCGATTGCTAATCAATCATTCAATTGGAATCTCGGTACATCTGCACGTGAACTAATTGTACCTACACAAATGAATAAAAACATTTGTGCTACATAGCCCCACATTATATCCCGTGCACCAATACATATACACCAACATTAACACACCAAACGCAACATAAAACACAAAAATACGCACAGGAGTGGGGCACCCCATCACAGACACATTTACTGTGTGGCTGTAATCTTTTTTTCCAGTTCACTTTTATGCCATGTTTTTTCATTTAATGCTCATGCAAGTTGAGTGACAATGGCGACACCTCGGTTCTGACCTGAACATCACCTGCCTGTCTGCTTCAAGCTGTCAATTGTACCAAAATGTGTTTGTTTTGCAATGAATATCCACTGAGAGCTAGGTATGCAAGTCCACCAAACTTGTGATCTGAGCAGCTAAATTTATACCCAGGCCTCCAGAGGTGAAAGGCCTGAAAGACTAGTGAATTAGATCACTGTGCCACATATAGTGCCTGATAGACTACAGTCACACTCAACACACCTTTGGGGGCAGAAATGACTCTAGTGAAAAGCTCTGGGCTGAACACTGTACTTAACCAAATATAACAGGTGGTTATTTCTGCTCTGTCATGGTCTCGGCCTACAATGAAAAAATCATGTAAGAGCTCCCCACCAGAGGGTATGGAAACTATCCCCTCTGTGCCATTACACAATGCATGCTGGCACCCAGTGGGTTGCAATTCTCTCCCTGACACAGGCTGATATTAACCATCTCCCTCAGGCACTCTTATTTCAAGGCATCTTAAAGGTCATTTAAAAAAAAAAAGTCAGTCTATGCTTGGTCCCTGAAAAGATAGTATAGGTCAAGTTATGGCTTTTAAATGGCTTAACTGTTCCCCCTTCCCATTTGAAAAAATAAGCCTTTCTATGAAGCAGCTAACAGAAATGGCCTTTATAGAGGAGACAAAGTTTCTCAGATGCCAAAAAATCTAATACATGTTGCTATGTGGATGGATTTGTATGGATTGGAAGTGATTTTCAATGAGCAATCAGATCACAGACTTTGAATTAAAATAAAATAAATATGTCTTTACTAACTACAAAACAAAATAGTCCTTCCCAGAGTGATGGGGCTCTTCCTTGGATCCTGCTGTCCTATATGATCTTACACTCTTGCTTAGAATCTATACTGAACTGTAGTTTTCCACAGACCCTCTATAGACTACTCTGCTCCCAGGAACTTCCAGAAGACATTGTCACACCTATTGGATTTAATGAAGATTGCAATGTTAGCAAATATCCAATACTTACAAACAGACAAAGCAGGTAACAACAAACGTGTCTTGGTCTCCTTCCCTAGAATGTTTGATCTCTTACAGTAATTACTATCATACTGTTTCAAAATTAACCAATCACATCCAAGCATTTATGTCTACCAGAGGATACCAGCACACAAAACCATACAGGTATCAGACAATAACATCACTGATGTCATTGCCCAAAATGGTACTATTTTCAAAACTAAGGAACAGGCAAACACTGGTGGTGAAGCTTTCAAAAGCAGACTAAACAGGGAGGCATATGGGAAGAACAAGACACTGTATGACCTAGACAAGGAATTACAACCTGAAGAGGCAAGTGCTAGGCTGTTATATGAGTGGAACACATGAAAAACAGCAGAGGTGCAAGCAGCAATCAATTTAATAAGCAAACATCAGGCACGTAATTAAATCAACAAATCGATGAACTGAGAACATTTTTCAACAGCAAGAAGCAGAACAAATGTGTGGACTTCAAATACTACTGAAAGCAAGCATGTGCATATATATATATATATATATATATATATATATATATATATATATATATGAAGGCTATATTTGCATCCTGAGCCATTCGAAAAAAAAGGCAGAATACTGCAGTAGTGACGTCAAAATGGCATATTCATCTAGAAGATACTTGACCTTTGACCCATATTTGACTCCTGTGCACCCCGACCACTTTCAAACAAAATGTCTAATTTCAAATCACTCGACAACACCCACAATTCGTGGTTTTTAGGCACTTTTAACAAATCTGTCTCTGTGAAGATTTGCAATAATCCTCCACCAATGGCAGCACCAATCAAGCGAACGAGACAAATGATCTTAAATAACATAACAAATATACCCCATTGAAACACCTTTTCCTTAAAAATATGCTATTTTTTGCAGTTCATTATCTACCCAGTTTAATTCACCGTTCCTGAATTATCAAAAATAAAATTATATTTAAGATTCTTTAATATTGACTTAATTTGTTATTATTATTCATTAAATTCACTTGCAATTTGAATCTTAACACCCGTTTATTGTCTTTTTTTATTACAGATACTAATATCCATGTATTATAAAAAATAATAGATGGGTTTCAGTGACTTAAAGGAAAATAATTCCATCTTGGGTTTCTGTTACTCGACCTAATGGTCTCGTAGTTTATGACATCACGTAAACCCTAGATGGAATTATTGTCCTATTACGTCTATCTATCTATCTATCTATCTATCTATCTATCTATCTGTCTATCTTGTGAGATATATTGCTTCTGAACATCCTAAAATAGTGGTTTTATTAAGAAAATCATTGGATGATTGATGTATAGTTGGTTTAAAACAAAAATACACGAAGCACAGTAAATGTAAATAGAGCATACAGCTTTAAGAAATGGTGGACGAATTTAGAAGACTGCTTGAACCTAAATTGGACAGGCATTTAAGATGCAGCTTCTGCGCACTGAGAGGTCCGTGAAGGCTATGCCCAGCCAGAACAAGAGAAAGACCAAGAACATGAACAAGATTTCCATTACATGAGAGTAGATGTTAAAACTTCATACTGATTTGAACTTGGCTCTCGCCAAGATAAGCACCAACTAAGATGTAGCTTTATAGCAAACTAATGTGATCCATCTGCATCTCCATCCATTTGCGTTTCCTTCCATCTGATGATGTAGATATCCTTCTGCCTGGTGTTGATGGCTGAAGTGTAATGCTGGCTCCAGGGATCAGCTTATTTTGCCTCTCCAGAACATCAGCACACACAATTACTGCAATGCTGGCTCCAGGGGGATCAACCACAGTGCGGTCTCCCCAGCGCATCAGCATGACAACCGTCTGGATTGAGCTAAGTAGGGTACTTCTCTGGGGTCTTCGAGTGGGCACCTTCCATCCTCAAGAGGGCTCGACGGTGATTCTGGCACCCCAGCATCACCCACCTCCATCCCCCACTCAACTCAACCCAGCTTACTTACCCGTACTTCAACGTTGCTTTCTTTCTATTGTGCTTGAGAACAAGAACAAGAGAAAGAGAAAGAGAAAGAGAAGAGTAGCATGTGTTAACAGAGCCAGGGGATTGAGAGTGTGTGCACCATGGAGCGTGCGGTAATGACAGTGTAGGTTACCAGCAGCAGCAAACAGTGCTTGTGTCTGTGTTTATGAACAGAGCCAG
The DNA here is from genome assembly GCF_902713425.1 of Acipenser ruthenus. Lineage (NCBI taxonomy): Eukaryota > Metazoa > Chordata > Actinopteri > Acipenseriformes > Acipenseridae > Acipenser > Acipenser ruthenus. The sequence goes on from NC_081205.1 coordinate 18,078,262, forward strand.
GGGATTGAGAGTGTGTGCACCATGGAGCGTGCGGTAATGACAGTGTAGGTTACCAGCAGCAGCAAACAGTGCTTGTGTCTATGTTTATGAGAGAAGACTATGTACTCGATGCGGACAGTAACTTTCCCAAGCGACGTGACCGTGAGTGTGGCCTACCAGCAAGGAAGAACGGGAGAATAAACAAACGGGATTACTTTGGAAAACTCAGCGAAGCAAACAACAAGAAGAAAACTACGACGCAGAAAGGTAATTGAAACCTTCTAAGAATGCTAAACGGGAGTGTGTTTGGGATTTTAGAAGGGAAATGTGTTTAGTTGTTTGGATGGGGAGCTGTGTGTGTGTGTGTGTGAAGACAGCAACCAAAGACTGTTTTTATTCATGCTCGTTATATTACTGTGGAGTACGAGAGTTTTTTGGTTGACTTTTAAAACAACCCGAGAAGGCTGAACGGGAGTGTAGAGTTCAGCCACAGAGACGTTTTCTTTAAAAGATTTCAGCTTAATCACGCACTGTAGGGTTTGCAAGACCATTGTTTACCTTTTAAAACAAAGCGCACAAGGAAGGCTGAACGTGGAGTGGTTGGTTCAGGACAAGCACCATTTTAAAAGTAACTCTGGCACCAGAAACTGTGGTTTTAAAGACCAGGACAAAGAGTAGCCTTTATTGACCTGGTTTGCAACAAGGGCAACAAGGACGGTACACTGTTTAAACTGTCACCAGGAAGACTACAACCACTAAGACTAGGAAAGAGACATTTACCTGGGAGTCCTCCTAGTGGTCAGTGGTGGAAGTACAGTCAAGGTGAACCTGGAAGTAAAAGAACCGAAAGCACACCCAAGAGTGTGTTTTCACTCTAGTTTGGTCTGGGGCTAGCCCAGCCCAAACTATTAAGACAAGGGCTTGGAAGAAGTCAAGACTAGGGCCCAATGAGTGCGCTAGGTTTTTATTTTCTTTTTCACAGTTTTATTTTTTGTTCACTGTAAATAAAAACTGCACTTGCCTCCTGCATGGTCTCTCGCACCAGTCACCATCCTGAACAAAGCCTCAAGGTCACAATATATATATTATATATATATATATATATATATATATATATATATATATTGTGAGCGGGTGGGTGCACACAGAGAAAACAGACAGTAGTTTCCAAAACAAAGCAAGTTTTTATTCCAGTATTCCATAAGGCTTGCTCTGCAATGTCAGCTGCGTTATTGAGCCATGTCCATAAAGAAAGTAAACAGTTCTAACAAGATTTCAAACAAAAACAAACCACCAAAACAAAAATGCTGATGTAAACCAACTGGACCAATAACCACGTCCAGTTGGTGAATAGGTAATTCCACCTGGGGTTTGGGTTTTTTCCAGCTTGCTTGGCTTCTCCTACCCTTACTCTGCAGTCCAGTCTTTTATGGATCCCAGCAGCGGACAGGCCGTTCCTCGTAGCCCCTGTAGAGAACAGGGAATTGCAGATGCAAAGGACCACAACGTTATCCGACACTGGTTCCTGTTATTCTATTCCAGTCTTATTGTAGATAAACCCCAGAGGTTCTCAGGCAGGAAAACAAAACAAACAACCCACCAGACTGCCGGCACATGCTCCCTTTTACCAGCCAGGTATTTGGCTGTTACAGGCTACAGGTGTGGGCCAATTAAGGCCAATGATAGTCTAACAATAGTCAAACCCTAATTGCCTACCTAACCACACCTGCAGCCTGTTGGCCCGTTAACTCCTTGACGTTATGGCAGGCATGTATGCTGCCCACAGGTCCATCTGATCATTACTGGCAACCTCTGTGGGCTCATACCAAGCCTGCCATGAACGACTCCTGGTGGTAAACTTGTGAGCTGGCTCACAATATATATATATATATATATATATATATATATATATATATATATATATATATATATATATATATATATATATATAAGATATGCTTTGAGAAATCTTTCATATTAAAAAGCAAGATAATATAAGGCATACATAGGGCATATAATTCCTACCACTATAATATTGTCATAAAAAATCTGCAATTGTCATACAGCAAAATGGAAAAACAGCAGTTCTAATGCTATAGTGAATCTGCTACAGTACTATCTAACATGGAAACAGCAGTTCTAGTGCTACACTGAATCTGCTGCAGTACTATCTAACATGGAAACAGCAGTTCTAGTGTTACACTGAATCTGCTGCAGTACTATCTAACATGGAAACAGCAGTTCTAGTGTTACACTGAATCTGCTGCAGTACTATCTAACATGGAAACAGCAGTTCTAGTGCTACACTGACTCTGCTGCAGTACACTCTAAATTCCCTGTGTGGTTATTTGTCGCTTGCAGAAGTGACAGGCGAAGTTTACCTACAAAATGAAAACCGAATGAATAGTAGCAGGACTGCAATAGGGAAAGAGAAACTTCAATATGTTCTGTCGTGTGTGTATTTAATAGCAACCATTAACAACATCAATATGTAATACCTATTGATCCCAGACTTTCAATCTACATTTGCTCATTAACTTAACTTATTTTACACTGTGGTCAAGGAACACTGTCAGGTCAATAATCCCTATTAAAGAGGTATAATTTTCCTACTATTTCATTTATTTTCTGTTTAAAGCCTATTATGCGTGTTATGGATGATTATTATATGCATACTCCTCGGTATGAATCACTTTTAATTTGTATTATCTGATACTCTTTTTTTTTATTTTAGTTTAGTTGCCTCAATATTTAAGCCCCTCACTGCAGCAATCCTAACAAAGGCAAATTTGTCTGTAATGTTGCAGCGGAAACCTTGATAACTAATTAAATGGAGGTTATTTTTAGTGAATCGATTCAAGTGTTAATTAGTTGATTGGGTGTATTAACCCTAGGTCAAGATGAAGGATTGATCTGCTGATGTTACAAAGTTGTTTTTTTTTTGTTGTTTTTTTTAAAATTTAGTCTTTGCAAATGATTTTACCCCATTTGTCTCCCCAATTTAGAATTGCCAATTGTGTTATTATTAATCCCGGTTCACCGCTGCACCCCCCCGGCGACTCGGGGAACGGCGGTTGACACACGCGTCCTCCGAAACATGTCCCTGCCAAGTCGTCTTTTTTCGCACTGCGGATCCACAGTGAAGCCACCAGACCTATAGTGCCGGAGGACAACACAGATCTGAATGGCTCCACTGCACACCCACAGGCACCCTATCTGCCACAGGGGTTGCTGGTGCAAGGTGAACCGTGGATTGCCCTGCCGACCTAAGCCCTCCCTACCTGGGAGGTGGTCGGCCAATTGTGCGCCGCCCCCTGGGAACTCCCGGTCACGGTTGATAATGAGATTCGAGCCTGCGATCTCCAGGCTATAGGGGCATCCTGCACTCCACACGGAGTGCCTTTACTGGATGCGCCACTCGGGAGCCCCAGTTACAAAGTTTTAAAACATTTGTATACCCAGTTTCCTTTAGCAAGTGTCAAGTTCACTGCAGTCAGTATACCAAACTGAAAGAAGTCAAAGTTACTTGACATTACTGACATCTGACATGAAAATGATCAGGGAAAAGAACTCAATCTATTTTCATGTCAGATGTTAGAACTTATAGAAAATTATTATAAGAAGCAATTATAAATGCATGTAGGGGCAATAATACTGTAATCATGGGTGATTTCAGTGTTTCCAATATAAACTGAAAATCCAGTGGGATGTAATGTAGAAACTGAACTGATTGATGCAGCAAATGATTGCTTCCTGACCCAGTGTGTCAAAAACACAACAAGGGACAGAGCAATTTTAGATCTGGTGTTCACAAACAACCAGGATATGCTGTGTAATATAGAAGTTGAAGAACCACTAGGGTCAAGTGATCAGAACATGGTTAAATTATTTGAAGGGATGAGACAGGAACTGAGAAACAGACTACGCAGGGAAATTGGAGGATAGGACAGTTGAAGTTCAATGGAACAGATTTAAAGTTATAATGCAAGACATGCAGGACAAGTCTATACCTAAAATAGGTTTAACAATCAGTCACTAAACTGTTTAACAGACCAATAAAAAATAAACAAAGGCAGAGCAAACAATTGGGAAGAATACAGGAGTATGCTTACAGAGGTACAAATGGATGTTAGGAAAGCCAAAACAGATCTAGAAAGAAATACTGCCAGGGATGCAAAACATTATCTTAAATAAAATCTTCCAATATTATAAAAGCAAAAGAACTGTGAAAGAGGAGGTTAAGATATTAAGAGATTAATATGATAACGAAGTTTATGAGCACTGCAGAATATTGGATGTATTAAACAAATATTTTTTGTTATGTTTTCTCCAGAGAGGATACAAATAATATGCCGTCAGGAATCCCAGTTTGTGCACACACAGGTCTTAACGATTTCAGCATCAGTGAAGTAGAGGTATTAAAAAAGCCACCAGGAGCTTAAAAAAAAAAAAAATCACTAGGCTCAGATGAGATTTATCCAGGGGTGCGTAAGGAAACATGGGTGGACCACTGGCTACTATGATGAATAGTTCTATAAAACCAGACGAGGTCCCTAAAGCTTGCAAATGTTGTGCCATTATTTAAAAAGCATGATAAGACAGATCTAGGTAATTATAGACCTATTAGTTTAACTTCCGTAACATGCAAAATGATTGAGACAATATTAAGAGGTAAGCTTGAAAATGAGGACTTTGAAAAGGATTGCAGGGTTATAGTGGATTCATCATTAAAAGTATATTGCTAATGTGGTGAGGCAATTAAAAAGGAAAATATAATTTTAGGCTATATTGCAAAAAGCATTGAATATGAGTCTAGAGAGGTTATGCTAAGATTATACAATGCTCTAGTTAGACCCCACCTAGAATACTGTGTGCCGTTTTGGTCACCTCACTATAAGAAAATACAAAATTGCACTCAAGAAGGTACAGAGAAGGGCAACTAGACTACGGCTATGTGGAAAGGTTAGAATAATTAACTCTCTTCAACCTAGAAGAAAGAAGGGAAAGTGGGGACTTGACTGAAGTCTATAAAATCATAAATGATTTAGATAAAGTTAACCTAAGACACTACTACAAATTTAGCACAGAGAGTAGAACAAGAGGCATACATTCAAACTGAGTAAAAGGAAGTTTAGAATAGAAGGTAGGAAGCAGTTTTTTACACAGAAAGTTATGCATGCATGGAATAGCCTACCAGGTGAAGTAGTAGGACCCAAAACACTGGAAGCATTGAAAGAAAGACAAGATTCTGTGCTTTTAAATTAGACACCCGCCCAGTAGGGGAGAATGATGTGCTGACAAGAGACAAGCCTTGATGGGCAAAATGGCCTTGTCTTGTTCACAAACGTTTGAGGTCTTATGTTCTTAATATACTGTTCTTCAGCTTGACAGACGGAGGGAAGGTTACTGGTTTATCTCTAGTCCTTGATATGTGGGTTGTAGCAGTGACGCAACAGGGGTAAAAATGATTAAAACATTGCATTTCTTCGGTTTGAATTGGGCCTAACCCAATGGAGTTTCACAATGAGAATGGAACAGTTGAGTTATGCGACATCTGAACTTATTTGCATATGCAATGTGCTTCTGACCAAACTGTCACGTAGCATAGCGCCTGTTTAGTTGCTTAACTGTTTGTATTTGCAACCAACACATTGTGAACTGCCAAAAGCTAAATACTGTTAGTATATAAAAAAAAAAACTTATCCCAGTACATAGCAGAAGATGGCAGTCTGTTTCTTCCTGAACAGATTCTAAAATGTTCACACATACAAATATTGATGTTTCTAGCTAATAGCTGAAATGTATTTTGGCTTTAAAATTACATTTAACATCCAAGAAGAAAACCTGCTGAAAGCCTAAATGTTATTTCTGTAACGTTCTGCAAAATGCTTGGCACTACAGTGCTGCTGTAGTATTGACACACAGTCAACACTCAATCAATTAGCTGTACTGTTACTAGTGTAACAGGGTTAAGCTTTCTTTGCACTTTATTTTGTATTTAAAATGATTTCAGATGTTTAGTTTTTTATTGCACTTTGATTATTTTATATTAGTATATTTTGAAAGCACATGTGAATTTATGTAATTAATCTTATTGTATTACTTGTATTGTAACGCTTGAAATGTTTTTGCTTACGATTGTAAGTCGCCCTGGATAAGGGCGTCTGCTAAGAAATAAATAATAATAATAATAATAATAATCAATTAGCCCAATTGTGTGCAGCAGGATACTTTATAAAGCTTCATTAAGAACGAGAGGGAGAGCTGGGAGGACATAACGAGCAGCTCGTGAGAGCAGGGATGCCGGGCTGGGAAGTAAGGGTTCTGGAAACTGCTACTTTGTATATGTGAAGTTTTAGGTGCCCTTCAGTGCTTTACAACCTGTGATAATGACTTGTGAACAACGCTGTCTGTAATTTGTGTAGCTGGTTTTAACTAATATGCCTCTGTTTTTATGAAGCCCTGGAAAATGAGAAATTGGATTTCATCTCTGTTTGTAAATGCAAAAAGAATATTTTATTTGATAAATAAAAACATTGAACTCCATTTTTGCTTGTCCTCTACTTTTCTGGTGGTTCATGTATTGCTCTTTCCCAATAGAAGAACCTGTGCTGTTAAACTAAGGCAATATTGGGAAACATTATATTTGAGTTGCTCTTTTATAGACCTGGTGTAGTCAGATTACTGCACGGCGTAGCGGCGGTGTTTTAGCATTGTTTCTCCTACTGTCGCTGTGCTTAGTCCCCTTATTTGTCTGACCCCCCCCCCCCCCCCCCCACATTACATTAGTAAATAAGTATTTCATTCAATTTCAATTGATTTGATAGCAATAGGCATTGTTTTTAACATCAGTAGAAAATAAAAATGCTTGGAACTTTTTATTTTAAACTAATAGACTTTTTTAGTGACACTCATTCATGGTATCTTTATTAAAATGTGCTATCACCTCCTTTGGAGCATCTTCCTTTGTTATATATTTTTTATATATATGTTATATATATGTTGCATTTTTCTACTTTGATGTATTATGAGCATCAACAATTTACTCAAAGCCTCCACTAGTGTTTTCTACTATTGTAGCAACCTTGACTTGTATAAAGAAGGAAAAACATTGAGTAAAATAGCTCGCATCACTTGATTTTAAAGGTGTGGTATCCGAAGCATAATCAACAAGTATAGAGAAACATCTGTAATTGACAAACCCAGGACTGGAAGACCCAAAAAGCTGTCTCACAAGGACGAGCAATACTTGAAGATAATATCCTTAAGGAATAGAAAGAAGACAAGTGATGAATTGACAACAGAACTGGCAGAAGGCACAGGTGTTGTTGTCCATCCATCAACAGTCCAAAGCACCTTTGACCATTGTTCCATAGTCCAATTTATGTGTTCTTGTGCGTATTTTAGCCTTTTAGTCTTGTTCTCCTTTCTTAACAGAGGTATTCTTTCTGCAACACATCCTTTAAGTCCTGATTTCAAGAGTGCCCTTTGTACTGTTGATTTGATCTCTCCCTTTTGATACAGTATCTGAACTGAAGAAAAGCTGCATTGGCACTTTGTAACACAGACATCTTATTCAGCATTATTTTTTATAATTCAATAAATATTAGGCCTATTACATGGTTCTTTCCTAATGTATTTACTTTTTTGCTGTTAGAGGAGCTGCAGCTTTCTCCGGGAGATGAGACGCTTCAGCTTCACTTCAGCCCCGCTCCGGCAGCCGAACCTGTGGTGAGCCCGTTCCCTCTTCCCCTCGCCCAACCCACTCTCCTTCTCGCCTACTTGTCTGTCACTTCGAACTCCTGATCACTGTTTATCCAGGCTATTTATAGTTTAAAAACTGCTAATTAAAATGATCCACGAGTGGGAATGTTACTTTTTTTTGTAAAAAATATAGCTTTGATTACATGGTGCTTTATGCATGGTTAATTCACGGAAAGTTACATTTTTGCTTCACTATATGTGCATTATAGAGAGGGAGTTATTTTATTTTGTATTTTAGTCAGATGCATTTCAAAGCAAAGACTCAACCATGAACACCAAGGCGTTTTCAAAAGAACTCCGGGACAAAGTTGTTGAAAGGCACAGATCAGGGGATGGGTATAAAAAAATATCAAAGGCCTTGAATATCCCTTGAAGCACGGTCAAGACGATTATTAAGAAACGGAAGGTGTATGGCACCACCAAGACCCTGCCTAGAACAGGCCGTCCCTCCAAACTGGATGACCGAGCAAGAAGGAGACTGATCAGAGGGGCTACCAAGAGGCAATGGCAACTTTGAAAGAGCTACAGGCTTTTATGGCCAAGACTGGTCAAAGTGTGCATGTGACAACAATATCCCAAGCACTCCACAAATCTGGCCTGTAAGGTAGGGTGGCAAGAAGGAAGCCATTACTCAAGAAAGTCCACCTTGAATCCTGTTTGAAGTTTTGTGGTCTGACTAAAATTGAACTTTTTGGCGTAAATGCAAAGCGTTATGTTTGGCGCAAACCCAACACAGCGCATCACCCAAAGAACACCATCCCTACTGTTTCTCATCGGCAGGGACTGGGGCACTTGTCAGGATAGAAGGGAAAATGAATGGAGCAAAGTACAGAGAAGTCCTTGAGGAAAACCTGCTGCCCTCTGCAAGAAAGCTGAAACTGGGATGGAAGTTTACCTTTCAGCATGACAACGACCCAAAGCACACAGCCAAAGCTACACTGGAGTGGCTAAGGAACAAAAAGGTAAATGTCCTTGAGCGGCCCAGTCAAAGCCCCAACCTAAATCCAATCGAAAATTTGTGGCATGATTTGAAGATTGATGTCCATCAATGCTCCCCAAGGAACTTGACAGAGTTTGAACAGTTTTGTAAAGAAGAATGGTCAAATTTTGCCAAATTTAGGTGTGCAAATTTGATAGAGACCTATCCCAACAGACTCACAGCTATAATTGCTGCCAAAGGTGCTTCCTCCACGTATTAACTCAGGTGGGGTGGAGACTTATCCAATTATGATCTTTCAGTTTTATAATTTTAATATATATATTTTTTCTCAGTAAAAACTTGTTCCCCTTAACAGTGTGGAGTATGGTGTGTAGATAAGTGGAAAAAAATCCTCATTTAAATGCATAAAACTCTGAGGCACTGACACAACAAAATGTGAAAAAAGTTCAAGGGGGTGTAGACTTCCTATAGGCACTGTATGTATATATATATATATATATTAGTTTCTCGCTATAGTATCCCTAGCACCTCTTTGTTTTTTTATTTTAGACTGAGATCTGCTTTAAAAACATATGGGGTTCCCTGGGGCTCCAACTTAATCCGTCACCCAGTAGTGGATTGGGTCCTGGGGGCAGCACCTAAGGGCTTAGTCTCCCATATATATAAGCATCTCACTGCACACTCCCCTGCTCCTCTCTCTTGTTCAAAGCTATGGGAGAAGGATATAGCGCAGTGGGGAGGGACTATAGATTGGGAAGCGGTGTGGGGTAGTGTTTTTGGAGCATCTAAGAATCCAAATCACCAATTTATCCACTTTAAAATATGCCACAGAACTTATCTGACCCCTCATAAAAGACATCTTATGGGGCTAGCCCCTCATCCTCGTTGTACTTTGTGCAACCTAGGAGTACCAGGCACACTGATGCATATACTATGGGATTGCCCAGATGTTCAACTTTTTTGGGGGCAGGTAGTCGATTCTATTTCTGCCATTATTGGGAGGCGCTTCCCACTGGACCCTGCCCTTTTTCTCCTGGGTGATGTTTCTAAATTTCCTCTCTCTGAGGATGAGCGTAGACTGTGGCTGGCAAGTATGACTGCTGTAAAGAAAATGATTGTGCAGCGCTGGCTCCCTCCTCACCAACTCTCCTTGCGGCACTGACTACAGGTGTTTTTAGACATTATTTTTTTGGAGATGTCCTCAGCCAGAGTCAATGGAGCCAAAGCTTCCACACTGCTGATGTGGAGAGACTCGGCAAAGTTACTATTGTTGTAACCAGTATGCACTGCTCATTTATTTCTTGTCAACCCATGTAATGAGGGGGTGGGGTGGGGGATAATTTCTCAATAAAAACTTAATTACAAAAAAAAAAAAATAACAAGAATAAGAAGAAAGAATAATGTAAGTTCAGTTCTTGATAATAAGGCTTAATTCTATCCAGGTATCCTGGTGACATATAAAGCATGAGAGTGCTAGCTTCATAGCAGTAGACAGATAATTGTGGCAAATTCAATAGCAGACTTAGAAAGGGCCGAGTCCACCAAAGCCATGATAGGCTAGTGAAAAGGCACACATGGAATGCACCTCAATGTTATTGGTGATTCATCCCACATTGCTGAACGTCTATCCTGACGGACCAGGCGCTTCATGATGGAAATTCCACCATGCTCTTGTGGTCCGCCTGTATCACTATCCTAGCGAGTATCTGTGAGATGAGCTTGAACATTGCCCTCGCGGCTGCAAACCTTATCCAACGTCAATGCCCAGCTGCAGGGCACCTTCAGGCAGCTTGTGCAGTCTATCTCGCATCGACTTGGGGCATTTACTGCAGCAAAATTGTGGCCCACATTTCATTTTCTATTTTGTTGTCCAGCCCCAGTAGAAAGGGTATCTCTACACTAACAGCGTTCACGTTTCTTTAATGCTTGAATGAAGCAGTGAACCTTCCACCTGAAACAAAGTGTATCTATCAAGTGATTCACAGCTACAGGTCGAGACAGTAGTTGCAGACTCAGAGGAGAGCAATCTAGCAACATAAAGGTCCACAGGATACCTCCACTAGCAAAATACAGGTCCACAGGATACCTCCACTAGCAACAAACAGGTCCACAAGATACCTCCACTAGCAAAATACAGGTCCACAGGATACCTCCACTAGCAACAAACAGGTCCACAGGATACCTCCACTAGCAAAATACAGGTCCACAAGATACCTCCACTAGCAAAATACAGGTCCAAAGGATTCCTCCACTAGCAACATACAGGTCCACAGGATACCTTCACTAGCGCACCAGATGATTGGAAACCATCAGGCAATATTGGGTTGTCCTTTTTTTTATAGTGTAGTGATGTAGGAGAGGAGGATTCAAGAATGATACATTTCATCTAGTTTGGATTTCCACTCAATCAAACTCTTCAGCCACTGAAATGGAGATCAATCAAACAGACATCCCAGAGATTGCATTCTCATTGATAAACAAACACAGTAAACACAATTAAAACAGTAAAAACAACAACAATACAAGCTGCACAGTCCAATTACTGTAATAGGGAAATGGTGAACTCAAACAGCAGCTTCATATAACAGTGTGTCCTTTACTAAAACAACACTGCATTCAAACTGCAGTACACAAATAAACATTTTGACTGCTTTATTTTTCTGAAAGCTTGGTTTTTTGCTTTATTAGACAAACAACACGTTTTTTTCAATTTCAAATAGGTTTCTGGCTTTTTAAAAACTGTTCAAAGCATATATGTTGTAACTGTTGATCATAGGAAAGGAGGCTGTGTGGTCCAGTGGTTAAAGAAAAGGGCTTGTAACCTGGAGGTCCCCGGTTCAAATCCCACCTCAGCCACTGACTCATTGTGTGACCCTGAGCAAGTCACTTAACCTCCTTGTGCTCCGTCTTTTGGGTGAGACGTAATTGTAAGTGACTCTGCAGCTGATGCATAGTTCACACACCCTAGTCTCTGTAAGTCGCCTTGGATAAAGGCGTCAGCTAAATAAACAAATAATAATAATAGTAAAAGCACAGCCTAGTGTAATAAAGCCTAGTGGAAGCTAAGCATTGTAATGCTCAGAAAGTATGGTAAAGCATTTTTAAAAACATGGCAAACCATTGGAAACAATGGTACATGCATAGTAAAACCATGGGAAACTGCAAATTTACTGTGCAAATGTACTGTGTATAAGGGATAGAGAAAACAAATCAATAAATATTTCAATCACAGCACTCAGAACAACTAAGAGTGACTGCAAATACCATTGGAGGTAAGATAACATGTAGATATAATTTGACTTGCTCTTTAAATGTGTTTATTTTGTTGTTTTTTCCCCCCATTTTTAAAATTCAGAACACTAAGTAGGCACTGGAATATTTAAAAGGATAACGTACTGCACAAAGGGCTGCTTCATTTGCTGTGTGTGATAGTAATGCAGATAACAGCGTATAACTGGGTACTGTATGTTGGACATTGACAATTTAACTGTGTCCTCTTTCATATTCAGTTCAAACAGGTTTCTATTTCACGGAACAATAAGAGGCCTTTTAAAAAGAGGTAATATACTTCTTTCTCTTTTTTTATATTAAAGGCTAATTGGTTTTCTGATTCATTCCTCATCTCCAGTGACTCCCCCTGAGAGGAGAAGCTGTTGAGAGACCTGCTTTCATTGCAGGTTTAGAAACTGAAGCCTCCCTTTCACATTCACATTCAGCGTTGATTCCCCCCCACAAAAGAAATGCACTGGATTTGAAGAGCTGCATTAGGGTGCAATATTCCCTGTTGAAAATAATACATCCACGATCCAAATGAAACCCAGCAATTATGACAAGGTCAGAGAGATATTAAATACTTTCTCAACTTTGAAAGGTCTGCCTCCACCACAAGCAGTCAGACAGGATTTCAACTGCTTACAATGAATTCAAAGTTATAGCATTAACTAGCAAAAACCTCTGCAGCCTGTTGTACTATGAACAGATTTTAATATCATTTCAATGAATATTCCGGCTCAAAATAAATACATTATTCTAAAAGATGAGTGGCTAATTACAGTATTTTGGGCATTCAAAGATAAACACTGAAACAATAAGCTCCAAACATACCAAAGTTAGAACGCTGGTTAGCTGTTTGAATAGGTTTCAGAAAATCGAAATTCGTATAAAGTGCTTGGGTGGAGTAAAATATGTAACAAATGCCCCATCCCCTGTGGTTCTAAATGTCTTCATCTGTCCCAGCACAGTACTTGTAGGGATAGTGTACTGTATAATAAGCTTTACCTCAGTAACACTACAATCATACTTAGGCGATTACATACAGAGACATCACTTGAACAGTGCCCACATTTAATGAAATCAGGTGATGCAGAGTACAGTTACATAACCAGGAAACAGACCGTTCCAATTTCACCCGAAAATGAAAGCTTAAGAGAGAAAATAAGTAATTTGTGTTGAAGTAGTTCATGCTGCCCAGCTCAATCCTTGTTTTTGATGCAGCCTCTTGTCCTTGGTGTTCAAGTTGCAGACACACACACAACAGCAGTGGATTGGCGTTTTCACACAGATATTGTTAAAAATTCTCACAATGTCTAGTGCTGTTTTTAAAATGGTTATACTCTGACAAAAAGCTGATTTCATTTATGTTACATTTACTGTACTATTAACATTGAAACCAGGGTTTAGTTACTGCCACCTGTTGGACTGTTGCGGGGCTAATTTGCATAGCCGCAGAGCAGTGCATGCTGGGGAACAACTGGGCAGCTCATTTCTAGCCTTGCGCAGCGCTCGCTACGTCATGCAAGAGGCCAGTGCAGCGCCGGGAGTTTGTCAATCTCCCCCTTTTTCCTATATTAACCTAGCACTACTTACTCTCTTTGTCTTGTGTTTATTTTTTGTTTTACAGCAAACGCTCAGACTCTGTCATTCATGCTTCAGCTTAACATCTCCGCTACTATTTAAAACCTCGCTCCTTTCGCTGCAGGCCATTTGTCTGCACAGCGCTGCCACGATAGTATCAGCTATTTTCCTACCTGCTCAGGTGATTCTTGTCATCACTCAGCGTCTCTATTCGTCTGCAGGAGCTCCAACGTTAGTCGTTCCTGCTTCATCCAGTCTCCAGACCAGCTACAGCGCTGTTCAAAGCGCACTTCCATTATTATTATTATTTTATTATTATTTATTTCTTAGCAGACGCCCTTATCCAGGGCGACTTACAATTGTTACAAGATATCACATTATTTTTACATACAATTCCCCATTTATACAGTTGGGTTTTTACTGGAGCAATCTAGGTAAAGTACCTTGCTCAAGGGTACAGCAGCAGTGTCACCCACCAGGGATTGAACCCACAACCCTCTGGTCAAGAGTCCAGAGCCCTAACCACTACTCCACACTGCTGCCCATTACTCTGCTTGGTCTGCGTGGTCAGACCATGGTTACCACGGCAACGCCTCATCGCGTGACTACTGGGACCAGGCAGCATTAACAGGCACTGCAAGCCTGTGCCTCACTACTGCAATCTTCTGGTTCCTGCTGCTGCGCTTTTGCAACTTGGGAGCTTCAACTCACCGAATTGTGACATCTAAATACTGCAGGCTCCTCTTGTAGACCTACGTTAACTTATTTATATACATCACTAACTGTTCTAAAGCAAATGTTTTATACATAGACAAGGATTTTAATCTCAATAACCAAATATACGCTACCCTGCTTCAATGAAGCCAATAGTTTCAATTCCAATCACAACCTCTAGATGGCAGCATAATACCACAAGCGCTACATAATTTAAGCTGGTTTGCTTTGCTGTGAATCTCGCACACTCCAAACTTTCTATCAATTCCTGCAGTTTGTCACTCCGAGGGATTCTCAGTCCCTTCCTGCCTCAACCTTTTTGCTACCTATATTAACTTTTATTCTTCAAATCCAACCCCCTCCCCCCCTAGGACTTGGTCATGAAGCCAAGCTTATCGGCTTTCTTAGATGCTAAGAATCCACCGTTGTATTAATTTCCTGCTTCCCTGCATCAGGCCATTCTTGCAACCTTCTTGTTCCCAGATTCACACTTCCTCATTTGCCCCCAACTTCATCAAGGCATTTTATACAACTTTCAAAGTCACCATTTTATTCGATATGAGCTGCCAGTCAGATACGGAAAACATGTTCTACGATTATCAATGTTTCAGTCAAAGCATCCTCCTACACTGCAATAGACAATACACTTATAGACTGCTCCCGATCAAATCAATAGGTTTTGTAGCAGCCTCAGAGCAATGCATTCTCATCCTCTCAAGTTCTGCAGCGGCCTCAGATCAATGCATTCTTCATCTCTGCCCAAAGGCAGCCCATCTCCGACCTCATCTAAAACCACCTTAACTCTCAAATACCAATTTTCACTGCTTCAGCAGATCTCTGCTCTCTACAGCAAGCCACTGCACACTACTGACAGCATTCCATCGTTTACTCCCTCAGATCTCTGCCTGTTCAGCAGATCTCGCCTCTACTGTTAATCACGCCTCACTACAGCAAATCTCAGCTCCCTTTTCAGATCTGCTCACTATTGCAGCATGCAAAAGTTGCTTTAGTTTACTGTTTAAATCTGCAACTGCTCTCCTTCAGAGCTTCCAGTGCTCCAGCTTTGCTCCAATACTCGGATCTCTAAAAAAAAAAAATAAATAAATAAAAAATATATATATATACAGGGCGCTTGACTTCCTCAGCAATTTAGTCATATGTCTGCTCATCCTCTCAGATACTACAAGCATTAACACATGGTGAGAGACATGGTATTAGAAATCTGTCTTGATTATGAGTTAAGGAGTTCCAATATTGGGAGAATGACTGGAGTTGTGAAACCCAAATGTCCGAATGTGAGTTCACCTTTTCCATTCTAAGATGGTAGCAAACTGCTGATCGATCCCGTATTAACTAACACATAGGATGGTCGGCATCTCATCTCTCTGCCTTTGTTTCCAGAATCAACTCAGCAGTCAATTTCATATATTTGTTCAGCTCCAGCTGCCCTCATCAAACTCTGCAACACCGACATCTGCTGTTCAACTAAATACAACACTCTCCAACCTTCTGCAATCTGCTCGCCACTACATGGCAACAGCTTTAGCCCCAGTGACCAAATCATCGTACACCACCGGATAGAAAACATTTGCAACTTTCTGCACTCAAAACCAAATACATCCCATTCTGATTTAATGAGCAACGGATTCTAGCCTCCATCGCTCCCATGCAAGGGATTCTCTTCACTTCGCCCCCACTACCATTAAAGCCTACATCTCCAGAATTCAGTATTTAAACTGCCTCAACTCCGTCCCTTCCCCAACACTCCTATCTATCCCATCAGTTCGCTTGACACTCAGAGAGATCCTCAAGAGCCCCCCCCCCTCTCCTGCTGCTCAATAGACATCCTTCACTCTTTAATCTCTACCCTCAGAAAAGGCTGTTCTGTCCATGACCTGACCATGGAAGTACTATGTCTAACTGCTCTTGTGAAGCACTTCCTCTGCAGGACTCCTGGAGGAACAGAGGGCACCCTGTGAACTTACCGTGACATCACCAGTCGATTTACCGGTGAGGGGGAACGAAAAAAAAAGCAACATTTACCAGGACATCAAGGAGAATACAATGGATAGACACGGAGCGTTAAGCCATTTCAACCATGAGGTCTTGTGAACCATTCCGTGCTCCCAGATACTGGACTTTGACCCGCTGTAGTAATTTTACTACAGAACACTACACCATGCATTAAAAAAATAAATAAATAAAAAGTTAACCATGTCCAGTGTTAAACATGGTGGAGGTTGTGTGATGGTCCGCAAGTTTCACAGTCTGGTCCCAGAAGCAGACCCCCAACCCAAGGTCAAGTTCCTCCTTTCAATCAACTGGTGTTCCACTAAACCCCACACTCTCTGGCCTCCTCCAGTCAGCCCGCATCTTCAGGGAGAATGCTTTCACCCCTTCCACTCGTTCTTCTTATTCTACCGCCTGGTTTTCCTTCACCACATTCTGTGCCCAGAATCGGATCTCTCTCACCATCTATAACCTTCAGCACCTCCTCGCCTTCATCACATACTTCCAGGCTATCCCTTAACCTGAGCCCTTCCTCAATCAGGAATTACCTCTCAGGTATCCAGCACCAATTCTGCCTCCAGCCCCCCCCCCCCAACTGGGGCATGGAGAAGAGCCTCCTTCCCGTCTCTCCAAGACAACCAATCTCATTGGATATCATCCTTCTCATCTCCTCCCTCTGTCGCGGCTGCTTCACCCCTTTCTATGGCATCGTCATGGAAGCTCTGTCCCTAGTCGCCTTCTTTGGGTTCCTGTGCTGCTCTGAGTTTTCAGTCCCATCAATTTCCAGTTTCCCAGCCATCGGCCTGTGGCTCTCCGACCTCACTCAAGTCCACAGAAATCACTTCATCCTATTCATCAGGACTTCAAAAACAGGTTACATCAAGGTCAGTGCGTTCAGTTTTCAAAAAATTGACTCTCCTCTCTGTCCCAGCTATGCCCTAACCAAGTACCTTGCCACCAGGAACTCTTGTCTCCCTTCAGATCCTCTCTTCATTGACTCTTCAAAAATCGTCTTCACAGGACATTGGTTTGCTTCCCATCTCAACACCCTTTTGTCCAGGCCCGGGCTCTCCCCTCAGTTTTATTCTCCCCACTCCTTCTGGATCAGAGCAGCCACTTCTGCAGCACGTGCCAGAATCAACCAGCACCTGATTAAAACCATGGGGCGCTGGTCCTCTTCAGCAGTGGAGGCATATATCAGGTCATCTCCCACGGACATTGCAGCAGCTCACCAGTCCCTCGTTAGTATGCCCGGAGTGGGGGCGCCCTCTCCGCCAGGTCCACCTGAGGTTTCCTCTCAATGGGGGGGGGAGGGTTTCCTCTCCACAGCGCGGATGGCCTCCAATTCATAGCCCGTCATACTAATCTCTCTTTGTTTTGTTTCTCTTTCCAGCCTTGTCTATCATCTATGTGCTTCTCTGCAGTCTCTTTCCTATCTACACGGTGTGGTTCTGCGGGGAGCCTGGGGTCTTTCTTTTGGGGGGGAAGTGAGTCTCATTCCCCCGACCGACTGGGTGGGTGGGTGTTCTCTTCCTTTGTCTCTCCAATACGGACCCGAGACACTTTTCCGTAACTCTCCACACCACCCAGCTACCAGCTGATGCTGCCTGAGTAGTGACGGGATCTGCCCTTTTGTCCTCTATGTCTCATTCTCCTTGTCGACTAGCAGCCAGAGGATGCTGCCTGACCTGGCCTGGACGTGAGAGCTTCGTCTTTCGTATGTTCTGTCTCTCATCCTCCTTGGTGAGAGTTCAGAGTGCCTTGTTTGTATGTCTTGTCCTGGCTCTTACTCGTCTCAAGCCGCTCAGCAGCCAAAGGATGCTGCCTGCCCGGTCCTTTGAGAACAAAGATCTGTCCAGCCTGTCCTATGTCTTACACTATTGTCACTCAAGCTCGCTGCCCCTCACACCTTTCTTTACTCTCAAGCCCTCGTAGGCGCCCAGTAAATTATTTCATATAGTTAGGTATCTGAAAAAAACTATCAGGGAGTTTCACTGTTGAGAAAAGGTGAAAAACAACCATTGTAAATAAATGGTTAAATGCATTCTTTTGTTTTGTGGTGTCCATTACTGTTTATCCAACCCAATTGAGCATTGTTAAAATGGCCTCTGTATGGTCAATAACAAAATATGCTTATAGATAGGTCAAGGAATCGTGAATGAACTGAAATGGAGAGACAAAACACAAGGCAGAAACCTTGGACCTTCAATGGTGAACATCAGTGGGGAAGTATGGCCACATTATTGTGCATCTCAATTTTGTATTTTTAATTGAAATGTTCTTTTTTACTTGTAGATTGCTAATCTCTTGTAAAATGAATCTGATTAAATCAAACTGACTCGAACTGTCAGAATTAATGACTCGAATTGACTTGAGCCAGATAGGTGACTTGACTCGACTCGAGCTTGGCATGTCAAAGACTCGACTCAGCGCTTTCTTTAATACATGAGCTTCTCTAACCTACTACCTTCCACACTGCAGCCCAGCTTTTTCTTTCAACACTGAACAACAGCCCTGTGTTTTAGTGACTCAGATACTTAAAACTTTCTACACAACAGCCTGCAGTCACAACAACTAGTTCACTAGCTTTATACTTTCAGCACTGCAGTCCAGCCTCTCAAATTGAATAGGGTATCAAAATCCAATTTCCATCTTAAAAGCTTGCCTGCAAATGACAAACTATTCTGTAAGCCAGAACGATCCTTTCTGTGATGTGCAAATTCTTTGTAAAGTCTCTTTGATCTGCCTTGCGTAATGCTGGGTAATCTTACATTTAGCATGATGCACGGGCAAAAGGCTTTGATTAAAAAAAAAAAAAAAAAGCATCACACCAGCAAAGCAGAGTCACTTCTTTGGATTTCTTAACCTTGAGATGTGAATGCGTTGCTCAGCACCTCTGATAACAGCTGCAGTTCACATCTTGCATCATTAGAAACAGGAGAATACACAAATAAACCATCTGTTTCAACATTCAAGAGAACATCTTTTAAGTGTTCTCCACTGGCTCCCTTCTCTGTTGATAGCGCTGTTTGTTACTAAATGACAGGTTTGCCAGTAGCAGCCCTCTTGAAGTAACAGCACTGTCCACTTGTTACATGAACGACAGGGCACTACTGCCGTATGATTAGCCTCCTAACCTAATGGATAGGGCACTAGCCTCTGATCTCCGAGGAACTAAGATCACATCTATTTTTTTTTTTTAAATTAATTCATGCTATATAGTACTGGTAGCCTTTCTTTCCTAATTGCATCAATGTAGAGCTGAGATTGTGATTCTTTTTAGAGACAAATTTAGCTTCAACTCTGTGCTAAAATAATTTGCATTAGTCAGTATGTGAATGCAGTACAGTACAAAAATAAATCAGAGATAAATGATACAGACTTGTTATCTGTTTCATATTAGTTTATTAGTAGTAAACCAAACATAGGAGTTTATACATATAAAGGTGGCAGCCTTAGCAATATAAAAAAATTGCACTTTGAAAAACATAAACTGTCACTGCACACTTTTGAATCTAATGCTCCTTTTTGGGTTTGTATAAGCCTGTGCATATTTAAGTCAGCTTGGCTGTGGCAGGGCTGAGCCCCTGCACCTGTAAATATTATTATTATTATTTATTTCTTAGCAGATGCCCTTATCCAGGGCAACTTACAATTGTTACAAGATATCACATTATTTTTTACATACAATTACCCATTTATACAGTTGGGTTTTTAGTGGAGTAATCTAGGTAAAGTACCTTGCTCAAGGGTACAGCAGCAGTGTCCCCATCTTGAATTGAACCCAAGACCCTCTGGTCAAGAGTCCAGAGCCCTAACCACTATTCTACACTGTTGTTTCTTGTCTGGGTAATTGTAAAAAAGTGTATATATTTAGAATTTAAGTTTGGCAGGGATGGGGTTAAAATCTCATCCCTGCCAAATCCATGTGCTGAATGTGGCATTATGAATTAAACCCTGGCCACATGCTTTAAAAGGGTCTGGAAAAGCGAGCTCTATTGTTCTTCTGCAAGCCTGGCAGTGAATGGGAAGAAGTCTTACGACGGTGTGTTTAACCAGGGTGAGCTACAGGCTATCACTATGTGTAGACCAGGATAACTACAACTTTAGAAGAGGAGTTAGTTTAGGGGATTTTTAACCCCAACCAGTTTATTTGAATGTGTGTTGGGGGAGAAGGTTCCTGGAATGAGACCTTTCTTGTAGTGGGAGCAGTGCTCGGTGCTATTGTTTTTGTTAGCTGTGTTTTGTAACAGTGTTTTGTTTTGCCTTTTTGTATTTTTTTAGTTTACACTTGTGTGAATGTCCTTCCCCACAAGCAATACCACTGTAGCTAGTAAACATTGTAAATAAATCCTGCACGACTGAATGGCGTGGCAAGGAAAACGTCTGCATATCTCCTGTCTGTCAGCGAATACCCACACCCCTATCAAACTTCCTGTTAGATTGGCCAACAAAAAAAGCATGTGTGGTTATAAAGAAAAACAAAAGTGCATGTCAAACAACCAAAAAGGTGACCATATGGCTCTGTGTTCAGTGGGACAGTTTGGGACAGGGGACAGTGCCTCAGTTTCCCGCAGATGCTTCAAATCCAGGCCAGTAATTTGGGGGGTGGTGTCTGGCCTTGTCTTTACCTGCTTTTCTGAAAGTTTTCACGACTGACAGGAATACCTTCTTTTTGGTTTTAAACTTGCTGTCAGCAGAGATGTTAAAACTTCTACTGTTAAAATATCTATTTAGTTCAGCTCAGCGTTATAAAACTGGAGACTGAATACTGGTCCCCAACTGAACTTCTTGCTCTGGCATAAAATTCCCTTATGTTGTTGAGATTTTTTTGACTTATTTCCTTAAAATTAATGTCCATATTTTTTTCTTTAAACCAGTCTTTAAGTACATTAACAGCCCATGCTATAGTTTTTAGTGTTTTTTCAATTTGTTTTCTTCCATTTAATTTAGATATGTCTACTCTTGACGGTTGCTGGTGCACTTATTTTATTTATTTACTGCTGTCTTCACTCAAAAAGTTGGTGTTATACCAGTTACTGTATCTGTTTTCATCCCCAAATATATTGGAAATAGGTGGAATGTCACTCATTTTTGGCAGTGGTTTTGTAACTAATAACAAATAAAATGTCAGTTTGTCATGGAATTTAGAATGCAGTGGTGCGTAGTGATTTATTTAGTGTGAAGCGGCTCATTATTATGCAAGCCATGCTATACGTTATATATACGCACAGTCATGTGATGCTGTTTAACCAATCAGAGGTTGTTATTTTTCCAAATCGTGTTATAAATATATATTCTGCTTAAAGTTTCTGGGGTTTGGTGTTTTATCCCAACTTGCATACTCTCCTTTAAGAATTCAACTGATCCCTGTTAAGCCATTCGTGAATATCAATCTCAATTTCATGTACAGGTTTTTTTCTGTGAAACAACTAAATGGGCTTTTAAATTAAGTCTTTTTCATTTAAAAGCAGAAGCAACCAATCTTTATTAATGTAAATACAGTTAAGCATAACGACTGTAATAAAGTCCAGCATAAAATACTTTATTGTTCATTATAGCTTCAATAAAGATTAGTCACTTGTTAAAATGATGCAATCTCGTTTGTACGTTCTGCTTGTAAATGAATAATTAAGGCTTGGCCTATTTTAAAAGACAATTTAGTTGTTTCAAAGCATAACCCTGTAAATTAAACCAATATTGCTGTTAAAAAATGCCCACTTGTATTTTAGATACCAAAGGGCTCAACAGGGATCAACAGCATTTTTAAAGGCGAATAGAAAAGACGGGGGAAAACCCTATATATAACTATCTTGAATATGTATTCTGCAACTTAATTTGCTGTCTTTCCGTTTCTGTTTAAGTAGATATTTTAAAGCCCTAAATTTTCACCAGTTCTTCCACTTCACTGACAAAGTCAATATTTATATTTCTCTTTCATAACGTTACCTTATCTTATCTGTAAATAAATACACCAAAAAATAACTATCCATGCTTTTTTAGCAACTCATTAATCATAACATTAATTCAAATTGGGCTAATGACACTGCCTTAAGGTGTTCTATTCTGTAATTTAAATACTGTCAACATGTGGTAATAGTACGTATGGAATTGGATTTGTTCAACCAATTAAAGTGGTTTTAGCGAACAAAACCACTTTCATAAATCTTTCCTGTTAAGCAATTCCATTGACTAATAGGTCTCAACTACACAGCTTTGAAAGAAACATGCTATCACAAACAAATATTTTCAGCTTAAAACATGACATCTGTTACTACACAGGGTAATAGAAAGTACTCAGTTTGATTCCCTTCCCTTCCAGGAAATCTGTTACACTTGGGCCACAGGAAGTGCATGTGTCTTTGGGGTCAGGCATCTTACTGGCTGCAAAGCATGCCCATTATTATGACCATGAAAGTGTAAGGAAACTAAATTGTGTACATGTTCTGTGTGAAGGAGCACACATGTAACTAGGCTATTTTGCTTAATCATTATCATTAGACACAATAATGAGGCCACTAGTATTAGCAGAAATACTTTTAATAATTAGTTACCTCGTCTCTGGGAGGGCATCTTACACGGCGCTGGTGTGCTTCTGAGATGCACTCCCAAATGCCTCTTATATATGGTTGTGATGTCATACCAGGAAATACACACAGACTCAGTGCGGGTTGAAGCGATGATGCGCATATTTAATTATAAAATAAATGGTTAAAACAAAACACTTTACAAAAACAAAAGGCACGATGGCCAAAATAAACAAGCACTTTTTAACAAACAAGTACCTTGCTGATCGAAATCCAGCACGAGTAGCAATTGCAGTTTATGTTTTCTCTTCGTTCCTCCTCTGAACAACCAACCCCGGTCAGCAAAAGCTGATGGTTTTTATAACGTGGTCGAGGAATGAACTGGCTATCAATTACCTTGTTTATCCCTCGACCACATTCTGCACAGGGCTTCTCTCATACGCGTGGTCAACAACCAATCTGTCAATAATCACTAGCAGCCGAACACACATTCTCACGATTTTAGCTGGATGGGGCATTTTAACCCCATCCATGCTGTAAAACAACAACAACCATAAAACAGTGTTTAAACACAAAACAGCACATTTAAACAATAATAATCCACACAAACACAAAATACTCACAGGGGTGAGGTGTACCTCGCCACAGCAAGCTGCTTAGTTTAAGAAGACAAAGGGAGAGCAGCAGGTGCGTTTAGCTGCTACAGCTTTCATCAACATTGGAGAAGTGAAATCAAGATTTACTGTAATCGAGCACTTTCAGATATACAAACTAAAATATTTGTAAAAATGTTACATTAAGATCAACAATAGTGATTACTGTTGTTGTTTAACAGCTGCTCGTAATTTAAAAGTCATAAAGAAAAAGTTCCAGCTAGAAATATTAAAGGTACTAGGAGCTCTTAAAATAAACAAATCCCCTGTGCCGGATGAGATCCTCCCAATAGTACTCAAAGAAATGAATGAAGTTATTTACAAACTGCTAACCAAGATCATGCAATAGTCTCTTGAGACAGGGGTTGTACCGACAGACTGGAAAATTACAAACGCAATACCGATCAACAAAAAAGGAGACAAAACCGAACAAGGTAACTACAGACTAATAAGCCTGACTTCTATTTTATGTAAACTTATGGAAACTATAATAAGATCCAAAATGGGAAATTACCTATATGGTAACAGTATCCTGGGAGACAGTCAGCATGGCTTCAGGAAAGGGAGATCGTGTCTAACTAACCTGCTTGATTTTTTTGAGGACGCAACATCGACGATGGATAATTGCAAAGCATATGACAGGGTTTATTTAGATTTCCAGAAAGCTTTTGACAAAGTCCTGCATAAAAGATTAATTCTCAAAATGAGCGCAGTAGGGATTCAAGGAAATGCATGCACATGGATTAGGGAGTGGTTAACAAGTAGAAAACTGAAAGTACTGATTAGAGGAGAAACCTCAAAATGGAGCGAGGTAACCAGTGGAGTACCACAGGGATCAGTATTAGAGCTTCTGCTCTTCCTAATCTGCATTACTTAGGTTCTAGTATAGTAAACAGACTTGTTAAACTTGCAAACACAAAAATAGGAAGAGTGGCAAACACTGTTGCAGCAGCAAAGGTCATTCAAAATGATCTAGACAGCATTCAGAACTGGGCAGACACATGGCAAATGACATTTAATATAGAAAAGTGTAAGGTACTGCACGCAGGCAATAAAAATGTGCATTATAAATACCATATAGGAGATTGTGACAGACTGGCTCGCAGTGGTGACGTCACGGACCAGGAAGTAGAAACCAAAACAATGGATGGGCGGTTGAAGCTCAGTGCAATGGCACTCAGCGTATTTATTAATAAACAAACAAAAGATTTAAACAAAACAACAAAACACAAAACAAAAGGGCATGAGGGCCAAACGAATCAACAAACAAACAAGTAAGTGTCGTGCTGGAGAATCCAGCACGTTTTAGCAATTGTTTTTTTAAATGTGACTCGCTCTCTCCGCTCCCCGTACTCTACTCTGTACACCCAACCTCGAGTGCAGAGAGCTGCAGGTTTATATACTCTGGCCGAGGGATTAACTAGTTGTTAATTATCTTATTATCCCTCGGCCAGAGTCTGCACGCGTTTGGTAAGGATGCATGACTGTCAGCTAGTTAAATAATCAGTAGCTGATCAGCCATGCATCCTCACAGGGTTTTTAAATATAATAATAAAAGACGCGGCGCTTTTATCCGCGTCGCTAACAAAAATACAAATAATAATAAATAGGGGCGGGACACTCCGCCACAGAGATACTGAAATTGAAGAAGGAATCTATGAAAAAGATCTAGGAGTTATGTTGACTCAGAAATGTTTTCATCTAGACAATGTGGGGAAGCTATAAAAAAGGCCAACAAAATGCTTGGCTCTATAATGAAAATTGTTGAATTTAAATCAAGGGAAGTAATGTTAAAACTTTACAATGCATTAGTAAGATCTCATCTATGTTCAGTTCGGGTCACCTCGCTACATAAAGGATATTGGTGCTCTTGAAAGAGTGCAAAGAAGAGTGACCAGAATTATTCTGGGTTTAAAAGGCATGTTATATGCAGGCTAAAATAATTGAATCTATTCAGTCTTGAACAAAGAAGACTACGCGGTGATCTGATTCAAGCATTTAAAATTCTAAAAGGTATTTACAATGTAGACCCAAGGGACTTTTTCGACCTGAAAAAAAGAAATGGAGATTAGATAAAGGGTCATTTGAGGTCTGATGTAGGGCACACCGAGATTAAGTGACTTGCTCAAGGTCACACAATGAGTGAGCCTGGATTTGAACCGGGGCCTCTTGGTTAACCACCAGACGACACAGCCCCCTTGATGATCCTTATACAGCCATTTTAACAAAAGTATCAGAAGAATGTGAAGTGTTGGGCTTCTCTAAAGTCAATGTGCAAATGGAACTGATTGCCCTGCTATATGACTCATCATTAAAGGCAATGAGAAATGACATAACAAGCCTTGCAATTTGCTCTCTGATTCCTGACCAGAAATACCCAACAACAAAGGACGCTGCTTTGAAGGTCCTTTCATCATTTGGATCCACATATTGCTGTGAAAGTGCTTTTTCCTCAACAAAGCAAGCGGAATCCATGCATCGCAGTACTGAGACTGATTCACACCCACATCAGTTATTAAGACTGGCAGATAGTGATACATTGCCGCAGTTCTCAAATATTGCAAAGGAGAAAAAGAAAACTCAGCTACCCCATTAAACAGGGAAGCATTTGCACATAGTTATTTGAATGTACAGTTACTGACAGCAATGCAAAAGGAAACTTGATTATCATAAACATACACTTTGCTGATCTAGCCTGTGTTACATACAGTCTGTGGTGAAAGAGAATCTGGCAATTATGACTGAAGAGCTGCTGCTGAACTCCGATCAGTGCACCTGAGCACAGAATATATCACAAATTGAACTCAATATTTGAAGCTACTTGCATTGTCTTTCCCATGTACAAGGCCATTTCCAGTTAAGCTTTTCTTTTCCTTATTTCTTATTACCACCAGTGGCCTTCCTTCGTGTTCCGGTTCACTTGTAACACTGCTGACAGCTCCAGCTTGTTTGAGGCATATTAATTCTTCTGCTTCTGTACTGGATGCCCAAACGAGTTGAGCAGTTTCCTGACTGACGCAACACAAGGGACAGGGGAAGTGAGGACAGACTGTGACTTTGTGAAACAGTTCAACGTGGTGAAACTTTTACTGAGAGTAATAGCCTTTTTAAACAGATTTTTAAAAGATGCGGGGGAGTTTTTCATATATCTAGGTAACTGCTTACACTGTACAATTGCTGTACCTAACTTGGTTAGGGCATTCCTAACCACAATAATACGAGTATCAGAATATGGGGATATCTGGAGTAGCATGTCTCTCTGTCTGTCCTTTCATATTTTACACAAACATTTTTCAAGAAGAGTAAGTAGTTTCAAATGTGTTTACAATTCCCTTGCTGTTGTATGCTGTTTACAATCATTCCCAGTGCTACTGGGTTCCGATGGTCCAATACTAAGTTCTTTTCATGTTTCTCTAAATATGCCTTTGCCTGCTCAAAACCAGATTGTAAGGAGTTTCTGTCAGGACATTTTTTATTAATTGAGGTAATTTTTGGGGGGATTATTGCAAACAAAAATGTGGGACAGAAAAACAATGATGCAAAGCTACTTTACTAATAATGACAGGGTTGGAAAGACCTGCACCTTAACGCAGAGTTTGGTTAACACGTGGAACACAATAATGAGCTTGCATTTTCTTTTTTATCCTAGATTCCTATAGACATATTGGATTGTATTTGGTATATAACAGATTTATCAATTTTACCTTTTTAATAGCCAGGTTATGAGGGCCCTCTGTATGTTTGTGTGTGTGTGTGTGTGTGTGCGTGTGCGTGTCTGTGTGTGTGTACTGGGTTAGTATTGTGTTTAGAGAAATGCCTGAAATACACAGGAACTAAAGCATCTAATCTTCTTAACATGCAAAGAATTGAGCAATCAGCGTTTGCATACTTGCTGAGGCAAAGCAATATAAACAGACTCCTGGAAGAATGTTAATAGCTTGGGGATGCAATGTGGGCAGATCCAGCCTATGCAGTGCACAGTATGGGGAGATTTCTACATAAAAAAAGAAATGCAAGAGAAAACATATTGCATTAACAGAGAACAACCAGAGATATTCAACAGCTGCCGAGCCCCTGATCTGAATCTGAATGTTTCGACCGAGTGCACAAATTATGTTTCAAGGTTATGAGAACAAATGCCCCAGTTGAGTGAACTGAAAAAAACAATAGGTTTTTAATGTGAAAAAAGCATCTCCTAGGGACAGCCTAATCCAATCCCCCAGTATCAACTTGTTTGTTTCATATCCATATTAATACGAAGAGGCACACACTTATGTGTGGTTTATTTAGTTGATTTATTCATTTTTTTAAAGCAGCACTGCTCTTTATTTGAAAGCCTATACAAATGTTTGTAAAAACAAAGCTGCAGCCTTCCTTCTGCACTTAGCATTACTGCCTCTTTTCTATTGGTCATTTTTACTGGACCCCTGCAACAAAGATGAAGTCCTCTTGTTTTTTTGTATTCATTGTAAATATACAGCATATCTGTTTGCAATCTCAAATACAAAGCACCTGGAATGCATTGACTTGTTACAGCTATCCGCATGTCTGACGGCTGTGCTGCAAGTACCTGGCATGATGTGCCATTAAGCATTGCGATTTCTCTTCAGCTTGTTTCATCTAATTTAGCTTCCTTCTCATTAATTCTGCTGCGTCAATCCCCTAATCAGATTTTTGTTTTCGACTATGTAAGGGTCCAGTGCTTTTCAATGAGTTATTATACCCAATGGGTTGAGCTGCTATTTTTACATCTCACAACTGCAGAGGCTGCAAAACAGATGTAAAAGCGACACATTTTGCAGAGTTCATCCCTCTCTCAAAATAGCTACCTCACTCTAATATCTCACTACCATTTTCCAGTAAGATATTGGAGGAAAGATAAACCTGCTCTTACTCAAAAAATACATTTTAACCAGAGATCTATGAGATACGTTCCTTTTAAACAGCTTGACAGGTTATTCCAATGACAGTTTAATCAGCAAAATCTATCCATTAACATCGCTTCAGGTATCCCATCATCTTCAGTTAAAATCTGTTTTTTTTATTTATTAGTTAACAAGCTTTGCATATATATATTTCATGAATCTAGCTTTGATCTCGTCGGGACGTTGATATCTCCTGATATGTTATAGCCAATTGGGTTTAAGGGAGATGGGTTTAAAATGCAGCTGCGTAGTTTAACTGCAGGTTATTTCTGTGTATGTTGCACACTGTTTCAACCTTTAGGTTTAACAACATTTTTATGACAAGTCATGGCACATAGGAGAGACAGTAACATTATTGGACTTTTCATCAAAGGCACAGAAAAGATTAAATAAGAAAGTCCTTAACACTGGTGCAATGCATTTTCAGCCCAGCGGACTCCTTAAGAAGCATGATTCTGTCTCAAGTAGATGATCTGGGAGTTTTGTTTGCCAGGTGTCCTCCAGCACATGCAGGCACTGTTTCTCTGCACTGGTTGTGAAACGTCTTTATCTGCTTTTATCTTTCTAATGAGAATTGATACAGAGCCTTCCGCTTGACAAGCATGATGCTCCAGATTACTTCACCCCCCTCCGCTCCCCATTCTTCATAGGTGCATTTATTTATCTATTTAACTTTATTATTAAAAATGTAAGAATATAAAACATTTTGGGACAAGAAGATGCTGTTTGGCCCATTGAGGCTTGTCCCTTGCTATCAGCACCCTGTTTGTCTCCTAATATGGAATCGGGTGGTCAGAATGTATTGTTTTAATTCAGTCTTTATTTGTGTCTGCTTGTCCTACTAAATTTGATTAAGGTCCCTTATGTAAGGTGCCTTATGTAAGTTTCCCATAGCAAAAGCATAGCAACGTTTAGTAAAGCATAGTGAAAGCAGAGGTATAGTAAAGCATATTAAAAATATAATGAACCATGGAAAACGGTGGTAACTATATAGCATAACCATGGAAAACACATTGGAAAACTGCAAGGTGAAATTGAATATAGTAAACTTTTATATGGGGTTAACCTAATCTGCATCTTGGGAGATTGTATACCCATTTAATACACCCCCCATTACCTGTCCAGACTGAAGAGAAGTGCTTTTATTAAAAATATACAGGAACAGTGACAGCGACTGCCCAGCCTGACCTGTATTTATTACTTTGTGTTCGAGATTTGTTCTGTTTAACCTTTTAATTTCGCTCTGCGAGCAAGTCTTTTTGTTAAAACCTTTTATTTTATTTTTGTATTATTTAAATAAAACGGCGCTGCCGCGTCTTTTGTTTTGAAATCTGCAGTGTCTGGTGTCAGTGTTTACGTTCCTGCTTCAGTCTTGACGTCACCGAGCAGCCACCCTGTTACACTTACCTTAAATATATAATCTGACAAATAATTTGAATAATGTGTTGTCTTTTGTTGACTATATCTGGTTGCTCTTTTTTATGTTCTACATTCTTTTTCATTACTGTTTTTATTATTATGGTAAATTACCGTGCTTATTTAGGCACTCTACGGCTTTAAAAATAAGTAATCCTTATTGTTAAAGGCACAGTAGCATCTGCAAGACGGGCGAATCAGGTTTTTTCAGCCGGGCGGCGACAGCCACTTCGCCGGGCGGCCCATCCGGCTGAAAAGGACTGGGGAGAACCCGGGCATTGGCAAGATACCATCAGAGTCCGAACTCTGTTTCAATGCCATTTTCATCGACTGCAGCTTTACAGCTCTTGCTGCAATTTACAGGTAAACTATTTTTAGAGATGCAGGATTAGTTAGCAGTTTCCCTAAACCAGTGTTGTAGTCACAAAAATTGGGATTCGAGTCAAGTCAAGTCACTGGGGTGTAAAACTTGAGTTGAGTTTTTGACGTGCCGAGTCACCTATCTGGCTCGAGTCAATTCGAGTCATTAGTTCAGATTAATTTTACAAGAGATTAGCAATCTACAAGTAAAAAGAAAACAACTTTTCAATTAAAAATAAAACTTTTAAAATTAAAAACTGAGATGCACAATAATGTGGCCATACTTGCCCCACAGATGTTCACCATTGAAGGTCCAAGGTTTCTGCCTTATGTTTTGTCTCCCCATTTCAGTGAATTCACGATTCCTTGGCCTATTTATAAGCAGGTTTTGTTACTGACCATACAGGGGCCATTTTAACAATGCTCAATTGGGTTGGATGTACAGTAATGGATACCACAAAACAAAAGAATGCATTTAACCATGTATTTACAATTTTACTGAGTGTTTTTTACACCTTTTCTCAACAGTGAAACTCCCTGATAGTTTTTTTTTTATATAACTTAACTATATGAAAGGATACTTTGTGGCATTTAATTTGACATTTGATATAGAGATCTTGCTTCTAGGCCTTAAAACATAGCACTTACAAAGGAAAACTGCAACTGAGATGAATCATGCTGCTGTGGTCTGGTCTGCCCATTTTCCTTTTTATGAATGTATTCATTGAAAAAGCAAAACGTTTTAAACCAAACTAACTCTAAAACATCTATCCAGGATGCAAATTCTGATCTATCAAATTAATCAAACACGTCTAGAGCTGATTAACTCATTTCTGGAATTCTGGAATACAAAAATGACTGCAACAGCTTAATTGATCATCTGTACCGTGTGCTATAGTGTGCTATAGTGCCAGTGGTTGTAGAACCATGCAGGGTTTTTGTGTGTTAATTTCTTGTACAGTGCATTATTACGTTAAATTTCGTGTACAAAACATTTTTTTTTTAAGTTTATATGCTTGTACATGAGTTTAGATTTGCAAGTGGTAGTTTAGATTTTAAAAACAATATTTTTTGCAAAATATGTTTTTTTTGCCAGTTCTTTTGTCTTTAAATATCATATATTATCTTTAAATATATTAAATCAGACAACAAACACTAAACCCCCTTTCCACCACATTTAAGTTTTAAGCTTATGTAAATAAAAATCTATTGATTGGTAAGAAATAATAAAAAAAAAGATCAAAAACGATTTACGTTATTTTAGACCCAGTTTATTTGAGTTTGGCATTTCTCAGTGCTGGCAGGATGCATACTGCTTATTTCTCTCCCTGTCTACTCCATAGTTCTTGTGAACTCGACGAGCGCAGTACTCTAGATTTACCTGCCATGCTGCTGAGGCTCTTCTCTCTGTCTGTATTACCTCTTTTCCACTGTACAGCCGAGCCGTGCCAGGGATGTACTGAGCCCTCACGGTGCAGTTAAGGGGAGCCTGGGTTGTTTTTCCACTACAGAGCTGAGCCTTGCTATTCAGATCACACGTAATGAAAGACACTTGTTATTAATTGTTATTAATTAACTCAGTTTGCCAAAAGATGCGCAAGCAAATGGTGTTCAAAGATTAATACACCAACGGTACAGCTGTATCTTGTATCGCTATATTTTGTAAATATATTTAGGAATGTCTTTATAATCAACACATTTTACTGATTATATCGACTTACTAAAGTTAAATTAGTTCTGTTGAAGGGGAAAAAAGGTTTTAAAAATATGATTTGCCAAAGATTAAGGATAGTTGTTTTTTCTAGTTGTTTTTTTGTTTGGGTGCTTTAAAAAATAATCTGTGTGAGCGCAATGAGGGCCGTAGTTGTATGTATGGTGCAGCTGTACAGTATTTTGTTTGACTATTTTTGTTAATAAGTTTAGAATTGTTTTATTTTCTTTAATATATTAATATAATAAAGGTCAAGGATGAGAAATTTGGTAGAATTTTGTGTTTTTGAATGTCAGTTAAGTGTACTGTACCCACGGTTTATGTCCATTTGCTTCAAACTGTCAGAAAATCAGGAATAAACGTTCTCATTTCTGATGCACGACTCCAGATCTTCCTGAAGTAACACTTCTATCTGCCCACAGAGAAACTAGAGCCTGCACTTCCTCAGCTTCCTGAAAGCTGTACTTTTCTCTCATCACACTCGCTGTCCGCCATGTTTGTTGTTTTTCTTTCTGGAGTGTACTGACTGATGCAACATAATGACAAAAATCCTTTACCGCACCCCTGGCTCGGCTCGGTGCCGGATTCAGATGTCTTGTGAGGCTCGCGTTTCACGGTTTGGTACTTGCTCGGCTTGACAAATAGCCAGTGGAGAACCACCCATACCCGTACTGTACCGAGCCCTCACGGGTTGGATATGCCAGTGGAGAAGGGGGATATGTTGTCACATGTTCCTCTCACTCATAAAGAGGCAGGCTTTGTACGCATCAGAAGAAGGGCAGTTATTGAAAACGAAACTGATCATGCATTTTATTTTATCATAAAGACTGACGAGTCAAGTGGAGACTTTTGGGTCAGGACTCGAGTCGAGTCAAGTCTTTTCTTGCAGGGACTCGAGTCGAGTCGAGTCAAGTCATTACAACTCTGCCCTAAACAATGCACTTCCTGGAAGTACTTTAGGTTACAGAAATGATCAGTTTCTAAGCCTTATTCTCCAGATAGTACAAGTATACTTCCTGGGTCATTATACCTCAGCAGTGTCTTCTGGGTAACAGCATGTACAGTAACTGTCTGAAAGCATGCCAGCATTCAGGGAAAAAGCTGGTTGGTTAATGACAGGAAAGAAGCCATTGAAGGGATACAATTTCACCCACCAGGTGACAAGCGTGACACTAATTAAAAGCATGCCTTGCAAACAGAGATTTCTTAAACCAAGTTTAGTTCCAGATATCATGCTAAAAAAAAAAAAAAAAACATTTCTTTCAAAGCTTCATATTTGAGAACTACATGGTGAAAGTAGTATGGCAGAGAAAATGGATGAAGCAATTTTGTTGGCTGCATTCACTTTAAGGTGACATAGTACACGGGCCTTCCACCTAGTTACCATGGTTACAGAAAATCCAGCCCATACGCACCCCAGTGACAGAGGAGCACAGTCTGCTTATATACATCAGGCTTGTCCACTCCCGGGGCTGGCACATGTAATACCATCAGTTTGCTATTTCCAGACCAGCATCACAGAAAGAACATGTAATCGGTCTGTTGAGTTGTTTGCTGCAGCCCAATGTATAGAAATACTGTGAGACTGAATTATATTGTTACATTTTAAATAAAGAAGATTACTCATACTATATAGTACTGATAACCTTACGTTACATCAATCTGGAAGTCGAGAGCTGTAAATCTTTTTGTAGATTAATTTTCCTACAAACTGTAAAACACCAATTGAAAGATATGTAGAAAAACAAATGGTTTGACTAGAAGTCTGTATCATAGTGGATGAGCTTTGTGTGTATTTTTATGTTAGGGGCTTGTTGTTGAATCCTGTCATCCATCTCTCCTGTATTTCATCTTGTACTTAATTTCAATAAGACAATTTATTGGAAATCACCTGGGGGGTCAAATCAGCACCTGTAGCATATCATAAACCTCAATATTCCACGGGAATAACTTAAATGTTTGACTTTTTTTTTTTAGTATTTCAACATATATAAGAGCTTCCACAGAACACAACCATCTCTTCCACTGCTACCACTTCATCTCAACACTGTGTAGGATGAAGCCTCACAGTTTAATTACTGAGCTCTCTGAAACCACTATTTTCTGAACGTCGGGGGCAGGCGGCGGCTTTTGTTTTGTTTGTTTTTGTGCGCAGGAAAGCGCTAAACTACAGTGTCTGTGTCTGGGTCAACTATTTAAAGAGCACAGCCCAGCCTTGGCTGGGGGCTATATCACATTGTAAAGTCAACTATTTGCTGTAAATCTTGCCTCAGGATTTGTATACCCTCTAGGTGCCCAGTTCCCAGCCCATTACTGGTCACCAGCTCACCAGCAGTTGCTGGCATTTTCCAGAGGGTAACCATTAACAAAGCAATATTTCTTACCTCCACTGGGGGCAGTGTTGGAGTCAGCCAGGTTACTGCTTACCCTCAGCTGTAG
Organism: Acipenser ruthenus; assembly: GCF_902713425.1. Lineage (NCBI taxonomy): Eukaryota > Metazoa > Chordata > Actinopteri > Acipenseriformes > Acipenseridae > Acipenser > Acipenser ruthenus. The sequence goes on from NC_081205.1 coordinate 18,112,554, forward strand.
AGACATGACAGCTCTATAGTGTAAGAGAGGAGCTTTTAAAAAGTTCCCAGGATGTGATAACTAAAACAGAAAATGACAACATGAGTTGATATAACTATGATATTTCACACCCCTACCAAGTTGCTCTCTAAGGTTGTAACATTATTAATTATATTTAGGTAGTGTCTAGAGTGATGGTATTGTGTACTTTATATTAAAAATGCTTAGTCACAACAGAGAGATGTGCGCCAAATTATTATGAAGTATATACAGTAAGACCTTGCTTTAAGGCTGGCTCAGTAAAAAAGCCACCTCAAAATTTAAGGTCACATTAAGTCCAGTATTAAGGCCACCATCAGCAGTCCCAAACATATGAAGACACTGTTAGATTACCTCTAAAAAATAAATACTTTTCAAAAGGTAAAATTCAATAACAAAAGTTTCAACTAGAAATCTTTTGCAATGTCTTCAAAAATGTATTTATATTAATAGAAGCACATAAAACTATAAATTAGAACAGTTTGCAAAGAAGACAACTAAAATGAGTCATATCTTAGTAAAATTGTTTGACAACTATTTGGATTGTGCACCTTCAATATTAAGGCCACCCCCTATAAAGGCCACATTTTGTTGGTCCCTGGACTGTTCTAATAGGTTTCACTGTACTATAAATAATATGTATACAGTATAAAAAATAATGCTAGGCATTAGTTGTCAGATTGAATTAATTGTCTTTCTTTCATTAACATATTATTTACAGAATATTCCTCACACAATATAGTATTGATAGTAGTCTTTCCTGACAATTTCATTTTTCATCGTCTCTCTTAAACTAATGTTGTTTCAGGAAGTTTCTGTCCATAGCAGTATACTGCATTTTCAATACAATTCTCTATACATAAACTTAAATGGCATAAAACCTCTCAAAGTGGTCAACCTACATAGACAAAGATGAAACCAAATGAAATCAAGTAAGAGTTACAGCAATCGATAAGCAAATTAACACAACTAGCAGATATGAAGCGAGTGTCTGCTATTTACTCAGTGCAGCCTCCATTTTGAAGTGTCGTTAGTTTAGTTTTGAATGTATTGCTAATGACTACAGAGTTCCTATTGATTTTGGTTGTGGCTTGAGATACTATCTTCTTCTTGGGACTATTTCAACTCATAGTGTGCAGTTAAAGCCCCTTGCCTCCCTTCAGGCATCATCTATTTCAGTAATGGTGACATTATTCTCAGTACAGCTATCGGAACCATTTGCCAGTGTCTCAACACATTAATATTTATAAAGGGAGTTATTGGGTAAACTATTAGGAACAGATAAATGGTATCAACGATACAAATTAAAACATTAATACATAGAGTGCAAGTGATGCACTGTGTTCTGTTACTTATAAGGATTGAGTACACAAATTCTATTCATTTCAATTGTGTTGCATAGCCTGCAAAAAATTTGATTAAATAATTGAAAGACCAGGGTTTTTTTTTCTATGGTCCACTTAATCTCCAGTTCTGAATCCAGCAGAGTGCCATTGCTGGGCTAAAGGAATGGTTTAATCAACTTATACCCCACTAGGATAATTGTTTTCTCAAATAATAATAAAACAAGAAATTATTTCTTTCCTGGTTCCAAATAAAGCATTTGGTGATAGTATATATCCTTCTACATCCTGGTGACTTTTTTAAAAAGCGCACCCGAGACCACTATGAAGCTGTCAATCATGTCTCAGAGGGTACATCAAAGTGTAGCTACACACTAATCCCATAACTCATAGAGGTTGTGTGATTCTTTTCATTATATCAAATGGCCATTTTTGAAAGAAACACAGGTTATAATAAACTTGCATTTTTATTTTAAAACATGATACTGTATTTAGTACTACACTTGGTTAAAGAAATCTTGACTCGCCATGCTTTCAGTTGGTTGTACTTGCTTCATCACTTGAAGGGAGAAATTGAGGCTACTGAATGGGTCAAGCAAGTGCAACTAACTGAAAGCACAGTTATTGTTATTGTGTCATGTTTTCTATGCATAGGGTGATATTTGTACACAGGATAAGATGTACTGAAGGTTTTGACAAATCCTTAACAGTGATGGATTTTGAGATTGGTTGTTTATTAAACATGATTTATTATTGTTGGCAGGCCCGCCATCGCCTCACCACCTCACCTCACCCCCTAATTCCCTGTTGTATTTTTAGATTTAAGCACAAAAAATCTAAATAGATTTTATTAATCTGTTTTAACCTGAGGAAAACGTTTTAAACCATTAAAAAAGCCTTTTAATTTGCAAAAATCTACTCATTATTTAACAGGGAGCCCATCTTTGATTAACTGTGCACACTGAACTAACATTGAGTTTCAAAAGTAAAAAAAAAAAAAAAGATTATAGTAAAATAAACATCACCAATTGCCGACTTGGTTGTACAATATGTTGTTACCAAGACACAGTAGCACAATTGTTGTTTTTTTTCCTCCTCGATTTGTGTAATAAGTGTAATAAGATTAGACATAACAAAATATTTTATGCTTATTGCAGTAGGATAGCGCTGCGGGCCCAGATGTTATGTGGCAGAAATGAGACTCAGAGACAAGGAAACTGCAGTTCAAGAACTTGTGTGCACGTATATTAAACAAACACAAAGAAACAGGGCACGGGGGCCAAAACAAAGGTTCAAACAAAAAGATTAGTTGACTGTTGGCTGGGAAATCACCTTCACTACATGTAGTCAAGATAAGATCATAAGAACATAAGAAAGTTTACAAACGAGAGAAGGCCATTCAGCCTATCTTGCTCGTTTGGTTGTTAGTAGCTTATTGATCCCAGAATCTCATCAAGCAGCTTCTTGAAGGATCCCAGGGTGTCAGCTTCAACAACATTACTGGGGAGTTGGTTCCAGACCCTCACAATTCTCTGTGTAAAAAAGTGCCTCCTATTTTCTGTTCTGAATGCCCCTTTATCTAATCTCCATTTGTGAACCCTGGTCCTTGTTTCTTTTTTCAGGTCGAAAAAGTCCCTTTTGTCGACATTGTCAATACTTTTTAGAATTTGGAATGCTTGAATCAGATCGCCGCGTAGTCTTCTTTGTTCAATACTGAATATATTCAATTATTTTAGCCTCTCTGCATGTGACATGACTTTTAAATCTGGAATAATTCTGGTCGCTCTTCTTTGCACTCTTTCTAGAGTGGTCCAGTGGTTAAAGAAATGGGCTTGTAACCAGGAGGTCCCCGGTTCAAATCCCACCTCAGCCAGTGACCCATTGTGTGACCCTGAGCAAGTCACTTAACCTCCTTGTGCTCGGTCTTTCGGGTGAGACGTAGTTGTAAGTGACTGTGCAGCTGATGCATAGTTCACACACCCTAGTCTTTGTAAATCGCTTTGGATAAAGGCGTTTGCTAAATAAACAAACAAATAATATTCTAGACGAGGTCTTACTAACGCATTGTAAAGTTTTAACACTACTTCAAATTCAACACTTTTCACTATATATCCGAGCATCTTGTTGGCCTTTATTATAGCTTCCACACATTATCTAGATGAAGACATTTCTGAGTCAACATAAACTCCTAGGTCTTTTTCATAGATTCCTTCTTCAATTTCAGTATCTCTGTGGCGGAGTGTCCCGCCCCTATTTATTACTGCGTTCAGTTTGAGAATTAATCTTTTATGCGGGACTTTGTCAAAAACTTTCTGGAAATCTAAATAAACCATGTCATATGCTTTGCAATTATCCATTGTCGATGTTGCATCCTCAAAAAAATCAAGCAGGTTAGTTAGACGCGATCTCCCTTTCCTAAAGACATGCTGAATGTCTCCCAGGATATTGTTACCATATAGGTATTTTTCCATTTTGGATCTTATTATAGTTTCCATAAGTTTACATATAAAAGAAGTCAGGCTTATTGGTCTGTAGTTACCTGGTTCGGTTGTGTCTCCATTTTTGTGGATCGGTATTACCTTTGCAATTATCCAGTCTGTCGGTACAACCCCTGTGTCAAGAGACTATTGCATGATCTTGGTTAACACACAGGTTACATTTGCCAAACTCCCTCCCCCACACAAAGGATTGCTCCTTCCTTATATACACGTGGCCATTATATACACATGGATATTTTTCATGCTCTGTTAGCAGATTTGCTGTCAGTCAGGTCTGTAGAAAGCTTGTAATTATTATTTTACTCACCAAATGATCATGTAAATAAGAAAAAATTAAAAATAATAATTTTGGGGGGGCTTCTGAGCTCAGGCCCCAGTAACGTTGTCCTCCACCCCCCTACCCCCCCACCCCCCCTCCCCCCTCGTCAGCACTGATTGTTGCTATAAGTAAGTTGAATTTTGTACTTCTAATGTCTCCTGTCTTGCATGGGAAACTGACTGCAAATGTGAACAAATTTATTTCCAAACGACTCCCTGGTAATCCAAAGAGGTTCATTTTCAGAAGCATCGAAACAGCTAAACTGATCTTTCTTCAGTGCACAACTTACAACTTACTTTTGCGGTTACAATCAATTACTGTATTTAATGGTTTTCAAGATTGTCTTTGACACCTGATTGCTGACATTGAAGGATCCCTATTTGTCTTAGCTTCTTGCTGCAGTTTTCAATTTTCAATATATACATTCATATAAAAAGATGAATGTAAGGTTAATTTAACCCTTTGCGGTCCATTTATTCAGGCGTCTCAGGCGAGTCAGGTCCAATTTATTTTCACGCGTGCAGTTTATTTTAGAGGCAGTATTTTTTTAACAGTAAAACAGGTGTAAAAGGCCCTGCATATCAACAGGACACTCAGTACTGCATCTCCAGCCCCGCCCCACCCCTTGTTTGCTGTATTTTTCACATACCTCTTCATAGTCATGCATACTGATCATCTCCTGGTCACTCGTTTTATCACCAAACTCCTCAATAATGCGATCGAAGTCATTATTTCATTACTATAACATCTCGAAAAGCTCTGCAAATATCAGTGATATTCTTTGAGTGCTGGATGTGGAAGAAACTATCTTGTTTGTTTATGGCCGTGTTATCTCTGTGGTGCCAGGCTATGTGTATTGCTCAGATCTGCCCCTTTTTTTCAGCTTCTCTCGGCTCCTATTGGTCTCACTCAGCCATTGAATGGTTTTCTCAGCTTTTTCCAGAGAAAAAACGACTATAGATCTGTGTTTTACGTCTCTTTGATGATGTCGAACAGGGTCCGACATCGGATTGGAAAGGGAAAATTGTAATGTCGGACCTGGTACGACATAGGACCGCAAAGGGTTAAGGATTTCACCCTTCTTATCAGGAACTATACAAAGCAAAGCAATAAGAATAAAGTAATGATTTTCTTACACCTGCCCTTCATGCTCTGAATCTGACAAACAAATTAAGTTATAGAAGTGATTGGCACACAGGTGAACTACACTGCCCAGCCACTTTATTAGAAACTATACCCAATATCTAAGATCTTTATCAACAGGAATAGTTCCTGCTGCCTTCAAAACTGCTTTGGTTAAGCCTTTACTCAAAAAAATCTAACTTAGATTCTACTGACTTGAAGAATTTTAGACCAATTTCTAATTTGCCTTTTAATTAATAACAACTGTCTTTCGCTGCGTGTGACGTCATAGCATGGCTTGGCTCTGCAGTGGAAAAACAACCCAGGCTCCCCTTAACCACACCGTGAGGGCTCGGTACGGCCCTGGTGTGGCTCAGTTGTACAGTGGAAAAGAGGAAATATAGTCTGGGGAGCACAGGTTTGCATTCTAACTGTGCAAAGTTGCTGGTCTTCTCTGGGGATTCCAGGGGGTGCTGCTTTGTCTCTGGCACTCCAGCAGGTTAGGGATGCAAAACCAGCAGGGACTGTTTCTCCTTATTGCACTACAGTGGACCCTACAGGCCAGGAGCCTGGTTAGTTCAAACTGACCTCTGCAGGACTGATCTTTTTCATCCAGAGGCTGGTAGCTTGCCAACATCTGCTCGCTAGTTCCTGGGTGTAAAGAAGCAATTGACTTTGTGGTGGCATTGGAGAGTGCCCACTGACCTTCAGTTCTCCTGAGCTGTGTGGGGAATTGCTGCGGTCACGGTAATAGGACATTTGAAATTGGGGAGAAAACTCAGGGGTCAAATAATTGAGTACTCTAAATTAAAAAAAAATAGGCATAGAGTTGTGCCTCTCAAAGTAGAAGTAGAAGTAGAAGCAATACAAAGTCAGATAGGAATACTAAAATAAACATTAAGAATATGAAGACATTGATAAAGACTTTTGTCTAAGAACGTAACTAGTTTTTTATAGTGATGGATGGAACTTATATCCAAACTGCTTCCTATTCATTTTCAAGGCCAGTCATTAAATGGAAGTAGGTCATGACCACTATCTTTGAAAAGACAGAGTGCCGACGCTGTAATGATGTCCTCTGTGTAAGGTAATGGCTGCAGATACTAGAATACATGTGTCTTAAAACCTAGGTTATTTTGTACAGTATGAGGTTTTGTCTCCTGTATGGTACATTAAAATTGCATTTTCAAATTTTTAACTGCCCTCACCATTTTAGTAAGTGGTTCCTAAAACAATTACTGGATGCATATATATTTGTATTATTGTCTGTGTTAAGGTACCTGCGTTCAGTAGCTGCTCTTGCCTGCCGTAGACAAATATTATGTAGGCTAGATCAGGCAAAGTGTATTTATATAAGAGCCAGCACCATCTAGTGCTCAGTTCTGTATCACAAGCAGTACAATATGAAAATGACCAATCATTAGATGGAGCTGGCGCAAAAAAATCTATTTAAAAAATGAATGTAATTTGATACTACTTACTGTTTAGTTGTCAGCAGCATACTTCTTGTCTGCCTAAAATCAATGTGAATCTGACTGCGCAGTCTGCTACCAAGTCATGTATGGTACATCTACAGTAAAAGCCATGTTTACATAATGGGGAAAGTTAAATTTAAATAAATACAATACTTGAATTATATAGGCATACCTGTACTGTAGTAAAGTAGTTTGTCATTTATACCTTTTTTTTAGGCACAACATTATATTTTACAGTACCTCTGTAAAATCCAGATGGATAATTCTCTATTCCCAAGTGATACCGGATTAGATAGATTTTACTGTACTATATAGAAAGTGAGTGTAAGGTGGGTCTGATTACTGTAACATTGTGGCAGAAAAAAAGGAGCTTGAAAAATATCAACAGCAACAAAGGGACCTGAGGCAGCCTACTGTATATACAGTACATACAAGAAAAACATAATGACCCTAGATTTCCCCATAAGTCTTGTCGCTGTTATTTATACATTTTAGTTTTAACTTTACAAGAGTCGCTACTGTGACTATATTATACACAACATAAAAACAATTGCTTTTAAAATAAATCATCGCTGTCCATCTCAATCATCTCTGACACTGACTGCAGATCCCTAGCGTCTCACAGCTCTGAACTGTGGTTTAGTTTCTCTGCCTTGATTTGAAATCGAAAAAAAAAACTCGGGGCCTCTAGTTTGATATGAACTCATCCCTTTGAAGACAGCCAGACTCAATTATGCTTACTATCCCCTTGTCTTCTGTGTATGGCCCAAGAGATCTCTCCTCGCTCATCAGGCTCGACTTTTATTTTCGTGGTGGCCTTCATGTTCATCTTAGCCCAGGTTTTTATCTCCCTTGAAATGGGGAGTTATCCTTTTGCAGTATCATTCTGGCTCACTCCCTTGTTTATAGTTGCATTAGGCAGCACAGAATGTGTCAGAGAGAAATGAAAATAAAAAGAGGAACCATACCGTGAGGCAAATGACATGAAGGAGTGGTGGACCATCACACAGGATCTGTTTGAAGAAAGGGCTTTGATGATGTGAGTATCACATGGAGGAATGGCATTCCCGGGAGGAATAGGAAACAGGAGTTGTTCAGGCACTGTGGAGGCTGAGCTGTGATTGATCCTGAATCAGCTCTGCCAAACAAAGGAGGGTTTATTATCATCACAAGCAGTGGTATTAAAATCTAGGCTGAAGGCCAACGCAACCCAACACGTCCATTCCCCTGAAACTGCCCTTTTTTTAACTAAACAATTTTAGAGTTTTACTTTATTACTTTTCTTTTCCTCACTTTCCTATGTGACCAACTGTGCCTAGTGACAATTGACCTTTTAATACAGGTTATTGTCCAATATGTGCAAAATCTGCAAAAACACAGAACACATTACAGAGAGATTTAACATTGAAGACATTTCTTTTAGCATTTCTCAATTTCAAGTTTTATTTGTGTACAATTTGTATGGTTACTGTAAAAAAATATTTCTAAAGCGCTACGCACTTCTGCAATGACAACATGCTCAGTGACCCTTGTTGATTAATGGTATGCTGAAGTCCACATCTAAGCAATGTGAAGTCCCATTTTTTACTATTTAGTTGAAACCATACCATGTTAGAAATGACTCAAGGTAGTAATATTTTTTTTTTAGTACTGTATACATTGTAATAAATCAGTTCCAATGTTTTCTTACTTGGAATTCATTTCTGTAAACAGAGCCTTAACAAATGATGCATTTATTGGATATTTTGTTTTAAATAAAAAGCAGTAAAGACTAAATAAGTAAAAAAAACTGATTTAGGGACCAGTACTGTAGCTCAAGCCTGGACTTCAGTCATGTATCTCTGAAGCCAAGATTTTCTGAGACTGGGATCCGGTGTATGGGGATTTCGTTTCTGTAAGAAATTGTCCCAGTGCATGTGTAACATAGTGGAGGCTAGATGTGAAACTAACTGTAAATAATGCCATAAATCTTACATTTTAGCATTTCCATTTGTTACTTAGGTCTCAACTTAGGTGTGCAGTTTTGAAAGAAACATAGTATAGAAAACATGGATTTACATTTAAACCAAATAGCTGGTATTTCTTTAGGTTAAAGAATGTTCTCAGTTTATATGTCTTTCTCTCAGGAAATCTGTTACACTTGCACTTCCTGATTTATTTAACCTCTTGTGTCTTCTAGGTCAAAGCATGTTGCTGACTGAAATCATGTTAGGCAGTAGGGAAGCAGCTGGTTGGTTAGTGACAGGAAAGAAGCCATTGAAAAGGTGGCAAAAATGTCACCCTCTATGTGAAATGACCAAGGAAGTGCAACACTAACTAAAAACATGGCTTAGAAACAGAGATTTCTATAACCATCTGATGGAGAACCAGATATCAAGTTTTAAAAGTCTATATTTAACATGTGTTTCTTTCAAAACTGCACATGAATGAATACAAATACAATGAATGAAAGTGCACAACAGGTAAGATCTGTGGAATTATTATTATGAATTATTTGTGGAAAGCAAGGTGGCTTTAGAAATGACTGTTAGGGGGTGTGCAACTGTAACTAGGTATTGTAAAGCGCTATTGAGCAGATTTCATCGGTGATCCGAGTGAGCATTCTCTCTCTGAGCCACTCAATTACTTAACGCACCCACTTATGCAAAACACACATAATAGGATAATAAACAGGTAAGGAATTACATTTTCTGAAAATATTGATGGAATGTTGTTTTCTTTTAATGTATTGTGACAGAAATACAATGATTCTTGGTTGTAAATCTCCCTCCCGACCTGTGAGGGCGCTAAGCACCGAGAACAGAGTTCCCTGGACGGGCTGGCCTGACAGTTCTTTCCCAGGGTTCAAGGGAAGTCAGCCAGCTAGAAAGGGGGCGAGACTCCGTTGCAATAACACATTGACCCGGAAGAGAAATTACGTGGCAGCCGCAGATTGGAGAGGCGGTTGCACTCGTTTACCAAGGGGTCATGTGTGACGGCATAAAAGGGGATGGAGAATCGTATACTTCGCATTTGGTTTGAATTGCTAGAACCGAGAAGGACTGTGAGAGACCCGTATTACAAAAAGTGTTTCACCCACAACAAGCACTACAGCACGCACCCAGGACTGGTGACCGTGTCTGTATTATTGTGGGGCGGATATTGTTTATTATTTGGGACTGCAATCCCCTTATTTACCGCGTGCAGTACACATTGGTGTGTATTGCTGGGGGATTATTGTTTGGTCACCAGACCTGGAATATAAATAAAACAATTACTTTCCAAACCAGATTACAAGGCTCTGTCTGTTTAATTACCGCACTGCATCACTCCTGCACCTGTTCTCACTCAGCCACTTTGCTACATGTATGAACAGGGATTTTAAACTCTTTGAAACAATTATTCCACCTTATCTTTGCAGTGAGAGACTGAGTGACATCTACACAAAGATAAATGTCACTTGTTGATTTACTTCATTAATTACCCGCATTCAGAGCCTACACACTGACAAACCAACTTGTTCTATTCGTTCCTCTATGATATGTGGGCTCTTTGTATCCTTACACCATATTAGCATTCTGAGGATAAACCAAAAGACATAATTCTGTGAAGTCTGAGAAAGAAAGAGACACAATGCCAAATTCGGGTTCATGGGTATATAACAGTCCCAAAAGGCTGAAACTACATTGTATATTTCGTATATGATGTATAAGTTGAAACTGAATCAAAATGATTTTAAATGGTAACATGATCTTTTAAAAACATGTCTGTATTCTAAAACACTTAGCCGAGAAATATGGTAATGTACAGTAGTTATCATGTCTTGTGTAGGTCTTGCCCTACACAATACACTTCAACACGAATGCTGTGACTCCCATCAAGTAACCATGACTACACAGTGTTCAGTATCACTTTATAACCTTTGATAGTTTGATATAACCATTTGAAGGTATCTGTCCTCTGAATAAAACCTAGGTCAACGTATTTGCCCTTCAATTGAGGGATTTCGGTGTACTCAATTCAGGCAGCAGTGTGGTTAGGGCTCTGGACTGTTGACCTGAGGGTTGTGGGTTCAATCCCAGGTGGGGGACACTGCTACTGTACCCTTGAGCAAGGTACTTTACCTAGATTGCTCCAGTAAAAACCCAACTGCATAAATGGGTAATTATACGTAAAAACAATGTGTAAAAAATAATGTAATTGTATGTAAAAATAATGTGATATCTTGTAACAATTGTAAGTCGCCCTGGATAAGGGCGTCTGCTGAGAAATACATAATAATAATAATAATACTTATTTGGGATAAACTACACTTGCTGTTAATATGATCAAATGAAATCCTTACCATGCTGTTAAAAATAGGATTAATTTGAATAGCTACATCTTGTAAAAACTTGAAATGTACCTTTCTGAACCACAGCCTGGAATGGTAAGTGCAATAAAAATGTTATTAATTGAATTATTAATAATCCGTTAGTTCCTTTTTAACTGCACATTTATCAGTTTTACCCTGACTTTCACCTCCTGACATAAGAAACAGATGTTACCAAGCTCCAAAACCCTGTAGCCTTGGACGCCTCTGTCTGCATTCATCTAACATCTCACCAGCAGGGGTCGCTGATGAGGTGAACAATTCCTTGTTTGTCTTTGATCCTAACGCCACAAGAGCTCAATGTTCCTACTCATATGACTCACCCTGCACTCCAAGCAGCCGTGCTTTTACACTGTAAACGATTGGGGACCCCCTCAATTGCAGTTTCCTGTCCTATAAGTGTCATAGCATCACTATTCATATACAGCAAACATCAGCCTTATTATTTTTAGGCACTATTTTCATCACTCCAATTCAAACACAATTTATCACTGAAGAGTATCAATTAAGGAGAACATTTCATAAATATAGTCTTGAAAACCACTTATACTTCTCAGGCTATTCTCCTGGTCAAAAACACATTTTTGTATCAATATACTCTATATAAAATAAATTGGATTTCAATCAGTGTCAACATTGTGGCGACCAATCACAATGCAATAGGTCTCCAGGCGCTTGCTTTACACGTACAGTCAATTATATGTCTTGCTGCATGTGACATGATATCTTTAATCGAATCAAGGTCTGTGTTGCAAAACCCCAAATCATCACTACACCTCGTTACTCATTTCATTTTCACAGTACATTGACAGAGTCTCTTCTCTTTGACTTATGGATCCTGTGAGGGAAGCAATTCTTACAAGTGTCTCTTAAATGTTTTATTGCTCATTTTTATTTTGGACCAATGGTAAAATATATGTGTTGTCATTGAAAGTTACATCATTGAAAGTTAATGACGCATTTCATAAACTATTAACAGTACATTTAGACAACATGATTGAATAACTGAAACCACTGAGTGTAAATGATGTATATTTCTGTTAGAAATGCTGTATAGGAATTATACTACCTATATATATATACACTGTCTGGCTAATTTATTAGGACCTGTACCTAATATCGTGTTGGGCCATTGTTGCCCTGGTCACAGTCTTGACACGATGGGGTAGACTCAAGGTGCTGGACAGTGTCTTGAGATCCATTCGGTCAATAATATTTCAGAATTGTCCCTCTGTCCATTATTAACTGTCTTGGTGACCATTTTCCCTTTGTTTTGCCATTGCTGAAGACCAAGATCTTGGAGCAGCAGCCTAACCAACATGACTGCCTTTGCTACTGTGGCTTCTGCTTGACTTACACTCACTATCATGTCTCTTTCAAATACTGTTCGATCTTTACTCAGTTTTGGTACACTGCTGCGACAGTGTCCTAGTGCTGTAGGGATCACATGTCCCGTCACATGATCAACTCATTTGTATCTCAAATTCAAACTCTAATTCTGATTACATTTAGCGGTTTTGCCCCACTTGGAATGACATTATCAGAAAATAAGCAGAGGAACTCAAGACGTTTCCCCATTTAGGATCAAGCAAAATCTCTGTTTACTTTGAAAAATAAAAGACAATAATATGCCTCTTTTCTAACAGGAACATGATCAATAATCAATCTCTACCTTCTGTTATCTCCTATGCTCTTCAAAGCTCACTGACTATGTAATAGATCTTTATTGCCGACCAGGCTGTTACTTATTTATAAACAAACACAATCTAATGGGTTTTGTTTCCCTAAGGGGGCCAGACAAACCATTTCACTGCTTTCTGCTAATAAGATTAATGAATTTTTGCAGGTACTAATTACTGTAATCGATAGATAAACTGCACAAAAACATTGCCAGAGGAGATTGCTAATCAGCTTGATTAGAATTGCAGTTTTTTGCTCAAGCATGCTGACAGACATTTGAAGGACAGTGATAAGGTCACTGTTATCATGTAATATGGAAGGAATATTCAGAACTTCAGCTGTTACTGTGTGATGGAGAACACAGCATTTTGTTTTTATAGATCGCTAAAGAAATATAGCTCTTTTTTTTTTACTCTAAAATAATGACATCAATTGGTTTTAACATCTGAACAAGATTTATTTTAAATACCTAAGGAATTAGTAGATAGAAAAGATAAACTTTTAGGTTTACTTACTTTGTGTTTTGGGAAACAGCACCAGGAAAAAAAAAAACAAAACTTGGGCCAGAATAGGTCAGGCGCATGCCTACATTCTTATAAACAAAGTATGGGGCGAGAACAAGGCCAATACACGTGTATGATAGGGGGAATGAACAGTAAATGTACTATTGTTTCATGGTCATTGTAAATAGAATATGTTTTTTGCATAGTGAATGGTGAATTGAAATAAGTATTAATGTAATGAAATAACCAGGTGACCTTTTGTTGTTGTCATTTTTAAGTATGCATTATAGTTAGCATGTTCCCTAGGGAGGGGTTAACTGCGTACAACCTTATAGAAGTCAGTCAGAGTCCTGCTCAGAGAGAGAGGCTAGAGGAGTTTCTTTCACAGGAAAAGCCTGTAAAAAGATTTAAACTTGCTTGAGTAATATTATTTTTTGTTTGCTATTTACCTGTAAATAGTTGAAATGTAAGTTCCTCATCACTCCTGACTTTTGTTCATTTATTAAAATGCACAAGCAATGCATTCATTTCACTCACATTTTTTTTGTGTGAGAAGAGTGGGGGAAAAAATGGACAACTGAATCTTGGGGAACCGCACCACAGCCCAAAATAAGTGGGATAACGGGCTGGAGGACCTCCTCAGTGGCCTTGAGGAGCGAGGATGGTGCCTTGCATTTGGCAAGTATGGGCACACAGTGGTATGCTGCCCCCTCCAACAGCAAAAGGAGGAGCTACAGAAGGGGGAGACCGAGCATCCATAGCCCAAGAGGGGTAAGCCAGTGTCCCAGAAGGGGAAGCCTGCATGTCCAGAGCCCAAGAAAGGGAAGCACCAGTCTCCAGTGACCGAGGAAGAGCTGCATCAGTCTCCAGAGATAGGCGACTACCTACTGCTCCCGCATCCACCGCCAGAGGGAGACTACCTGTGGCTCCCACCTCCACCGCTAGAGGGAGACTACCTCCTGCTGCCGCCTCCACCGCCAGAGGGAGACTACCTGTGGCTCCCACCTCCACCGCTAGAGGGAGACTACCTGCAGCTCCCACCTACACCACCAGAGGGAGACCACATGTTGCTCACGCCTCCACCACCAGAGGGAGACTGTCTGCAGCTCCCGCCTCCACCACAAGAGGGAGACTACATGTTGCTCCAATCGCCTCCCAAGGATCAACTCCTGCCCGAGCCTGCATCGCCTAGGGCTGCCGAGTGTGCACTGCCTAGGGCTGCTGAGCCTGCAAAGCTTAGGGCTGCCGAGCCTACAACGCCAAGGGATGCCACATCTGCAACGCCTAGGGCTGCTAAGTCTGCATCGCCTGGGGAGGCCAGTTCACCTTCCCCTGGGGAGGCCAGCATTGCCGTATAGCTGAGTATCATCAGCTTAACAATAGAAGTTCACGCCATGTCTGCGGATCATGTCACCTAAAGGTAACATAGATAAAGAAAATAACAAAATACCTAAAATGTAGCCCTGTGGAACACCACAGACAACTTCAGACAATGCTGATTTCACCTCCCGAACTGAGATGAACTAAAACCTATCGGAAAGATATCATCTAAACCAAGATAGGACACCCCCTGACAATCCCACTGAGCTTTCAAGATGATTTTATAAGAGGGAGTGGTCCACACTATCAAAAGCAGCACTTAAACATCCTGGCAACAGCAAGCACCTTAAAAACTAAACTGCTTCAATAATTGAATCTTCATCGAACAGACAAGCCCCTGATGGCTTTATAGCTGCTTCTCTTATTCTTTTTTTTTTTTTTTTAAGAATTTTAAAATGCAATATATAAATTGGGATTAACCACTTCAACAAACAATACATGTTACAACTTTATGTATTCCCATTGTACAACATTTAAAGTGTATGACTCAAAAGTTTTTTTTTGTTCTTTAAATAATTAACCATTTGTGTAAAAACTACTTCCCCTACATTTTATTTTCATCATCCCACTTTAGATCTGCCTTCATTTCCATCTAATTGCACTCATTATTAACCAAATGAGCTCTCTTTGTGCTTCACTTAAATCTTTCAAAATCCCATAAAACTGAGTTCTCATTTTTTTCCACGTCAAGTCCAATGCTTTTCATTTTTTCACACAACAGCATTATCCTTGTTGCATTCCAGAAAAATATTCTAGTGTTTTGTACTGATCACAGCCATTAAAAGGGCATTGTTTTATTTTCACAAAACAATTCCAGGCCACCAGTGTTCTCACAGATAAACATCGCATCATTGTTAAGCAGTTACATCTCTCTTTTACTTTCACCCTATTCTCCAGAGCTTTATCCATGTGCTCTCATTCATACAGGGCTGCTTTCACATTCCCCAATCAGCCCTAAACTAACATTAGCTACATTCTTCTTTCCCCCCGGAGTTACCATAAGCCTTGATGTCATAAGACTCAATTTCCCAATTAGAGGCATAATCACCACACCCCCTAACATTAATACATAAAACATTAATCAAATGTTACTTTAATAAATTATTATCATTTTTTCAACTGATTCACCACTAAATAACCATTTATATACCACAGACAAACATAAACTCAATCTTTTTAAACACAACAGTCTCTAACCAAAGCTATCTAATGGCAGAAGTCACAATGTCACACTCATTCCCAGTGTTGAGCCTCACAGTAATTTACAGACTGCAAACCAAATGTTTCAACTCCCCTCTCTTACCTCTTTTTTTAGCATCAGCAAAATGAACATTTTCTTACTGCACCACCGGCCTTTTTTTAGAAGGACATACATGTGTTCAAAATGCAAATTGCTGTGCAATGGCTTTTCAAGCTCATGTGCAGAGTAACGTCAAACTCAATCAGAAAATCTGCATTACTTAGTTTCTTATGTTTTTTTTTTTTTTTTTAATCTCAGAAGGCACAAAGCACAAAGGGTACAGTTTATTTATTAATCTCTTCTTCACCTTCAGTCTCCATTTCTGTCAGGATTATTCCCTTGCAATTTAAAAGTGCTAAGAAATTGTTCACATTGAGAAACTAATTTAGTTCCATTTATTGGAATTTACTTTATTGGTTTCTCTTTGATACCAGTGGGAATATTTGAGGCTCAGTGCTAGAACTGTTTCATTCACAATCACTATTAAGAGAATTCCCTTGCTGTGAACAAGCTATATGAATTAGGAATGTGGATGGCAACTGAGGTATTATTATTATTATTATTATTATTATTATTATTATTATTATTATTATTATTATTATTATTATTATTATTGAACGTTCATATCTATAATTTTAGGAATTTACTGTACAGTCATATAACAGGTTTTTTGGTGACATATAAATTAGGAGTACGCTAGCTTTCGAAGGAAATACAGCCATATTATGTTCAGTTGGATGTACATTATTCCTTATATTATTATTAATATTATCATACTAATACATTGTTGTGCAAAAGTCTTAGAATGTTGCATTTTTCTATTCTGATGCATTATGAGCATCAACAATTTACTCAAAGCCTCCACTGGTGTTTTCTACTATTATCACAACCTTGACTTGCATAAAGAAGGAAAAACATTTAGTGAAATAGCTCACATCACACGATTTTCAAGGTGTGGTATCCGAAGCATAATCAAGTACAGAGAAAAATCATCTGTAATTGACAAACCCAAGACTGGAAGACCCAAAAAGCTGTCTAACAAGGATGAGTAATACTTGAAGATAATATCCTTAAGGAATAGAAAGAAGACAAGCGTTGAATTGACAGCAGAACTGGCAGAAGGCACAGGTGTTGTTGTCCATCAAATCACAGTATGAAGGTCACTCTTGAAATTAGGACTTAAAGGATGTGTTGCAGTAAGCATACCTCTATTAAGAAAGGAGAACAAGACTAAAAGGCTAAAATATGAACAAGAACACAGAAATTGGACTATGGAACAATGGTCAAAGGTGCTTTGGACTGTTGATGGATGGACAACGACACCTGTGCCCTCTGCCAGTTCAGAGCTCAAAGGCAGTGTCCCAGTTGCCTGCAATGCTATTATGATCTTGTATATCATTCAGACAGATTTGGTCAGCAGTAAATAAAAAAAAAAAAACCCTTTTTATTTCCAAGATAGCTGTAAAGGTCATAGAGTTACCTTACACTCACTGCAACTAATTCTCAAACAAAAATGTGACCCCTACATTGGGCTAATGGCAGAGAAAGAGAGACAGCTTTGAAATGAAGATTTGGTCTTAGTTGATCTTTCTTGCACACAGCATGCAGTCAGAGGAAATCTGCTTGAGATACCAGGAGCAGCTTTGAAAGTCTGTTCAATATTCGCACACACATCCCCTCGTCTGCGTTCTGCGGAGGAAGGTAATGTGAAACGCATTGCAAGAAATGGTGGGAATTGAAATGTATTAAAAACCCACATTTCGATAAGATTAGGATCATTGTCAATATCCCTTTAAAGTCGTGCTAACCCAGGCTTTAAAATATTATCTCTACATTAGCCCCCAACAAAGATGCAACCGAAATACCAAGACGGCGCTGGTCCTGGTATTCCAAGATTATTTTCTTGCAGAAAAATCTGAATATGGTAAAATTGCAAAAAAAATTACTTTGTCATTTTACTTAATGTGAGACAATCTAAGAACCCAACCTTAAGTCTGTATCTGAGCTGGATGCCAGCGAAACATATCTCAGTGGCATCTCCTGCAGTTCAGGGAGGGAGTTACTTAAGCTCAAAGAAATGAATTTGCATGTGTCATATATAAATGTATTTTTTTACAGACTTTGAACACATTTGCAAATGGTTTATTAAAATGCAAATGTGTTTAGCCTAGGGCCTTTCTCAAACACCCTGACTAAAAAAAATAAGGAAAATGAGAAAACAATTGAACACAATACAGTAGAATGTGAGGGATGGAAACTCAGGAGCTCAATTCAATTTGAAACATTGAACAGGGGGTGCAATGTTATATTTCCTTGTTCATGAGCCCATCCCTTCACCATCTCCTATTGACAGACATGTTTTTAACTTCTGACCCGGAATACACTGTTGAGATAAAGTAAGGTATAAGAACTGAAAACTTTTCTAATTTAGTACCAGATATCCTGTTTTAAAATCAAAGTGCATTTTTGATATGTGTTTCTTTTGTAAACTGTACATTTGATACCGATGTAGCTCACGGAAGTGCATAACGGGCAAATTATTTTGTTATTTTGTTGTCACATTAAGTAAGTGTGAGGCCAGATGGGGTCCTAATCTGCTGCACAGGAAGGAAATTAACTTTTAGTGTGGCAGGTTTAAAGGGCTTAATTTAAGCCCAGTGATAATAAAGTAAACAAGTTGCAGATCCTCACTGGCGATTCCACAGGGAGCGTAACACTGGCTTTGATGCTTACGAGGGTTAGACAGTCTGCTTCTCCTCACTGTGCTGCAGCCAACCTTTCTGGCAAGGCACCTGGTGAGCTGCTGCTGGCCTTTGTCCTTCTGAGACCGGCACAGTAGTTCCTGGGTGTAAAGAGGCCATTGGTTTTGGGTTCAGAGGATACCCACTGTCCTTAAGTTCTGCTGTTCTGAGAATTGCTGCAGTGAGGGAATATAACTGGACATTCTTAACTGTGGATACAAACAGGGGTAAAAGAATTGGTCACTCGAAATGAAAAATAACAAACTCCAAAGTGAGAAGGTTGTTGATGTGAGGCATAAGCCATGAAACCTTTAATTAGCAATGCCTTGCAGTCTGGCTTTGCAAAGTACATGTCTTGGCTCTGTGACTTTCAAATTGAAATCAAGAAAGCTAAGCTGGTAACCCTGGAAACATCAGATGCAGAATTACAGCATAAAGGTTCAGGCATATCTGTGGTTTTTTATCAGTGCTTCAGAGTTTACATTCATATTTACATTCATTTTAACAGCTATTTTCCCACAGAAGTAACACAGTGTATGGACTTGTAACTCGCAACAAAATAAACAGACTTTTTATGTCTTTGAATATTATCTGTGTTATCTGGACTCCACCATAAGATATAATTTTAAAAAAGACAACCAAAAAAAAAACAGTTAGACTTTTCAGCATGTTTTGAAACAATACATTTACAACATCAGAAAATATAAGTATGATCGCCCTAAAAATGTAAGGCTCAATCTGTCAGAGAAAAAAACATGGGTTTGGAACTCAAAGGTGCCTGTGCAAGTACCTGTATTGTTCCTTTGTTCTCTCACTAGTAGCGGCACAAAGGGAAATGCAAACTGGAAGTGACAAAAAAAACTAATACAGCAGATCAAAATGCAGAAGAAACACTGTTCCGTATTAACTGGGAAGGAAACACTGCATTTTATTATCAAATAAGGAACAGTTATGTAAATATGTAGCTTAATGTAAGAAAGTGGTTCCGATAAAATGAAGCATGTGCGTGACATTTGTTGGACAACCTGATTCTATTTGCCTCATTTTTATAACATGTTGTTCACTGATTTTTAACACAGTATTTGTTTTTAGCTTTATTAGCTTCATTTGTTCAGATATCTTCTCTGACCTCTACTAGCATCTTCAGAACAGCCACATAACTAGATAAGCTTGCAGATTGCATCATGGGATCTCATTATAACCCCAGTGTATTGGCCAGAGGAAAACCTAGCAGGACCATTACCAACATAATAGATTTCAAACAAATATTGCAAACAGTGATCCTGATACAGCAACACACTCCAGGGCGGGTACAGATATCATACCATGGCACTGCAACAGGTAAACAGCACTGTGTACTGATTTAGACGATGCACAGAAGTCTTCAGTGCAAGTACAGAGAAAACAAGCTTCTGTTGGGCTGTGATTATGACAGAAGTTACAATCTTCTATTACAAGTTAAATAAATGACGTGTATTAAGCCCCGCCCCTTTAGATTGTTCAGGACTGGCTGTGACAGTTTGGCTCAGTCTGAGAGAGTGAGAGCATAAAACTGCAGAGTTGTAAAAAAACAACTGTACTATAACAAGCCTTGTTAGGTTAAGGTAATGTGCATCATCTGTGTTGGATGAAACCGGACCATATGTAGTGACTATGACTGAAGCATATGCACTTAATCACCTAATTAATGAGACAGTTGATTGGACACTGGATATGGAGTGATTTCAGCTCTTGACTTGCAAGCTTGAATAAAAGCAATAAAGAAAATCACAGAAAAAAAAAAAACAATATGCCACATCTGTCAAAAGAGCAGCGCCTTCGTGTGATCGGCATGTTGGAGGCTGGACTAGGGTAACATACTGTGGCTCGCTGTCTTGGGTGCTCACAAGCCAGAAATTTCAAACCTGGCGAGACGGTATAACCAGACACACTCTGTCAATGACAGGCCACGCACTGGGAGACCAAGAGTCACAACACCTGCCCAAGGTCGACAGATCATTTTGCAGCATCTTCATGGTGTCAGTTGTTAATCAGCACAATAAAAAGTCACTGCACCTGCTCTAAAACAGAGTTTGTCATTTTTCGATCACATCTAGTGAATTTTATCCAAATATAAGTGATGTGTTTTTTTTGATGCTCAACTATAAGTGATACGTTTCTTTTGATGCTCAGTATAGTATAGAGTAGACAAGTTGAAATAAACAATACCATTGTTATTAAAGAAGTAATTCAACAACAGTTAATCAAGGGTATAAAACAGGTTGTTTATTAATACAATTGTTGAAAGAGATTTGATGATCCAACAGTGATCATAGATATGAAGATTTGATACGGTTTATTAGATCATAGTTACATAACAGTTAATATAATAAACAGCATCAAATGTTGAAATCTGTCATAAATACAAGAACACAAACACAGCCAACTTGTCATGGGTTAATTGTTTCTTGTAATTAATGGTAACAATAGTTAACTGCAAATTATGCAGGTATTCTCTGGTCTAAATGGTAATCTAATAAAATACACATTTTTACTGTGATCTGCATTAGAAAATGTTATAAAATGGCTTGGTAAATTAAGTACTGTGATTGGCTGAACAAGATCACATGACCGTGCGGTAATAATTGGCTATGACATCATAGACCAACTTACTTAGCCGATCTATTAATATTACTACACCTTAACAGTAACAATTATCTAAACAGTGTTTCTGTAGGTAAAAATGTCAACATACTGTACAACTGAAACAGCATTTACATCACTCAACAATTTTTTTTTTCATCTCTGTCACTAAGAATTACAGAAAAAATGGCAAATATACTGTGTCAGAGAACAGAACAAAGAAAACTCCGAGGCAAGCAGTAGCAGTAACACTATTCAAAAGCCATCTGAGAAATCACCGCGCAAGTCTCACTCAGCATGTAATATATACGGTATATGCAGCAGCGGCATCTACTTATTAAACTAAATATCGCCTTATAAAACGGACTAGCGAGTATGCAATGTTTAAACTAGACACAACAGATACATCTTACCACTACCCTCCGATTTCAGAAACATATTTAAAACAAAATTAAAATCTCTCCTGCTCTCTGTTGACACTAACCATTCGGCTTTTAAACAAGGTCGGGTTCGGCATAGAATTCTATTGTGCTCGCCGCGGACGGGAAGGACTGTGGCACTGCGTAAACTGACATGGAAGTTGTTTAGTCCACATATCATCTAATGCTGGTTTACAATCTAGAAATTATGCCAGTTACCGTCCATCGGTATGAAAACAGCCTCAGAAATTATTGGTCAGCTTTTCTTGAAGACCGCAAAGCCTGAGTAGAATCATTTCCTACAAAACTAATCAAATAAATCCACTTGGAAGATCCTCCCTCTATGTCAAGTCTGCTTTCAATTTCCAAATGCCATTTCATCTCTAAAATTTTACTATAAATGGCAATGTTCAATGTATTGTTTATGGGAAATAAAAAAAAAGTTAGTTTCTTAGTGGAAGTATACATAATATATTTCTTATTTTTTTCCTTAAAAAAGCTATTTTGTGTAATTATTTTCAAGAAGAAAGTGTAGCCATTTTATAAGCAAAATAACCCACTCCAGGGTGTGCAGTAAGACAATTCCTACCGCACTTCCTGGGTGGGTTATTTCACAACGCACCCAGGGCGTGCGGTAAGAATTGTCTTACCACACACCCTGTCGTGGGTTATTTCTTACATATGCTCCCAAAATTCAGTAGGCATTGTTCAACAATGTTAAAAATTATAAGTTTTAAAACCTACTAAACCTAGCTAAAGGGACTTCAATTGCATGCTGTGAATCCTGCTGTTTTCTATCATTGGCCATAAACTCTGTCATACTGATAGCTCTCATTTTGAATTTACAGTTGTAGCGGGAGATGGATGTTACTCTTTAAAGTTATTGATGTTGTAGGAGTTGCCTTGACTGTGGCACTGTGACACAACAAACTTCAGCCACAATTTGATAACTAGATGATGTGTACTGATGGCTTAAATTAAGAACTGCCATGAAAGTTGTGATATCCTGGGGAAACAATTATTGACAGAGCATCGATTTGCATAAGTCTGAAAGTTCTTATTAATGTTCTATAAATTAAAATGCAATTCCAACATGTTAGAAACCCTGAAACCCTGACAGCTGTTTTGGGTAGACACACAAATAAACAACTGAATCAAAACTGTGCCTGATGTTCAAGTGTGTTTCATTACAAATTCCAGACGCTGTACAATCATTTCATTCTTGTCCTCAAACTCACAGATATAGGTGTACCATTAAACATGTGGTCTAATTATCATAGTGCGATTGTTTTTAAGAAGAGATTACATTACCCAGCTGTAATTACAAATACAATTTTGGATACTATATATTAAATTAAATACTTTATACACTCTGAATGTATATAATGAATGTATCATAATATCATATTTGGTATATAACTGTGTGGCAGGCAGAATAGTGGGTGTGTGGGAATGGAAGGTTGGCATCTAGCATTGTTAAATCTGTCCCTGCCAGCAATCACAGGTGTGGCCGCTCCCCAATTAGTTAATTGAGTGCTAATTGGGGAGTGACCACATGTATAAAAGGAAGGATAAAGCCTTTATCTGGTGGAGTTTGGAACTGTGTTTGGAAGGTTGGAGTGTAGGCAAATGGCTAGCCTACAGCCATGTATTGTTTTGTTAAAACCTTTTATTTTGGCCCTTGTGCATGTTTATTTGTGTGTTTTTGTCTATTTAAAATGTGCAACAGCACCTGAACTGCAGCTTTTCTTGTCTCCGAGTCTCATTCATGACTCCGTCCTGCCACAAACTGCAAGGAAACGCTCAGGTGCATGATTCAAAGTGTTGATAAATGAAATGAAGAGAATACTTGCGTGCACACACACAAATGATAAATATAGGCTGAGCACATTTACCATTGGACAGTCTCTGAGCAAGCCTGAGCAAGGTGGCGTTTTGAGGCTAGTATAAAAATGAGGGGTGTGCACTGGTAATTCCCCCCTGAAACAGTGAGTTTGTTAGATGTTTTCTCTTGCAAATCTTACAACGTATTATTTCAGGGGCAGAAATCACCAGTGCACATCCCTAGTGGACATTTTTTATACTGGCCTCATTACACCTTGAACAGGCTTGATCAATACTGGTATGAGGCTGTTGACATATCATAAACCTTTACCTTCACACTGTATAGTGAATATTTAATTTGAAAGGTCTTTTCAGCTAATCAGAAAGGTACACTTAAGTTTATCCAATGAAAATTGGGTTCAAACAGACTTGTTTCATCTGGTCTAGCCCACTTTTCACAATTGTGCCAGTGTCAAACCTTGAATGGCCATTTGTAACTAGCTTTGTTGAGGCTATGTATCCAATGCATTTAAACTGGGATATTCTACTAGTGTATATGTGCCTGGGAGTAGCTTTTTGGGGATCTCAACAATTATGATAAGCGTGGATCATCTGCCAAAACACTGTCAATACAGTGTAGAGGCACCTTAGGCAGCCAGGCTGGTACTTTTTAATCTTTGGGGGTAAGAATCTAAAGCAGTCTGTTCTCCAATCTCCCACACTGTTCTTTGTGTCAAATCAGGAATTTGTAGATTTAGATGCGGAAGCACCTGCCAGCCGAGCATCAGCCATCAGCCCTTTCTCAGAGTCTGTGAAATGTGCTGACTGTCTTGTGTTGAGAGTGAAACTGACTTGCAGCAGGTAGATGCAGCTTTTATATATCATAGAAATAAATGAATCAGTCATGTGAGGGGCGGCCCATTTACAGTACACAAACTGTGGGCTAAATATTGTTATTTTTTTCAATCACCTGACTATTTATTAAAATTATACTACCACATGCAGAGCATTCTGTTAATTGATTTGGATTTTTTTTTACTCTAATAAGCATCCACAAGTCCACTGCTGTTATGCTGTTAAGATTTTAAAAGCAGTCTGTCAGAAACAAGTTTGTATGCCGAAGCCTGCAGACAAATATTCTGAACTTACCTGCCTGATCTTTTTGTTTTGCTAATATTAATTTTACTTTCTGCCACAAAGCTACAAGGGAGATGGACTTACTGTTCATCCACTTCTTGTGTCTCAGATTTGGCCCCACATAGTTTCCTATGGAAAAATTGGCTTAATCAGAGTGATAAGGCTGTAGAAACTAAGTTTTAGTGAAAGGCAGGTGGGCAGCGTGAAGGTTAACAGCTGAAAATATTCTATTCTGGTGTTTCCCTAATAAATAAGCCTGCCTGGGATTTCATTTGGTGTCTCAAATGAACAAAGTATTGCTTGAGTGGGCACCTTAATACAATCTACCTTTGCACATTAGAAGTGTGTTTCTTATAAAGGGCAGACCAATTTTTCAAATGGATTCTCACTTACGAACAATGAAATCCCACTTGCGGGAGTAAAAATCTGCATCAGGCAAGTTAAAAAAAAAAAATACTATTAACATACCTTCCTCTGGTAATTGAAACCAAAATAAAGAAACCCACTGGGCAGTCAATATCTTATTAAACTGCCACCCTCCAGATAATCAGCAGTAGACTTAATATGCAAAAAAACAGTTGAGAAACTGCTGGCATTTGTGGGCTTACCTGGAGATCTTGTGACCCATTCTGAGCCCTATTCAAAAACTGGGAATTAATGAATACTGTATGAAAGGATTCCCTTTCTCCTTGTAATTGTGCTATAAAGGTGAGGTATATGGAAATGTCATCTGATACCCATGTCTGGGCAGTACTACAGATAATAACAGCAGGCATTTATTCCAGTCCCCACTGCAGAGACTATTTTTGGGTGTCAAATGAAGCACACATATCCCAACCAATCAGTCTGCATTGGTATTAAATGGATAACATTTGGCTTATTGATGCACTTGTGTGATGACCTGTTAAATTCTATATTTTTGAAGAGGGAAAATGATCTATTCAGGGAAATCAAGCGGTCATTTTGGCTCAAGTGGGACACATTCTGGGCAGGAGTTTCCACTTTGTAGTTGATGATGATCAAAACCACAAGTGCAGGATAGGTGTGTGCATGAAAAAAGAGCTGTTGGACTCATGCAGATCCTCATGATGAGAATGTGTAAAGTTCTAAAAATACTAATTTTGAAGACCTCTGACCTGTTTATTTTTTCTCGATGTGGAGGATGACCTAGACAAATAACATTAGCATCATTTTAAAACCCTGTTTTAAGGACTATAGGAATCTGGTCCACAAGCTCAAATGACCACAAGATATACAATGAACAGGGGTATGGTTGAGGTTAAATGGGCAAAATGGCCCATCCACGTTCTAAGAGGATGGTTATTAGGAATTCAACAGGCAACAAATGCCAAAAAACCAATACAAGTGTATGCGTACTGTGTTTGTGTGTGTAATATACTCTATTAAACCATGAATAGTTCAGCTCTGGAAGCCTGAGGCAAAAACAAGAAGTTTATTTGTGGTGTTGTTTTAACCCTGCCACATACCAAGCATTAACAGCCCATACAGAAATTAATGTTGTTACCAAATTTTATCACAATTAGATAAGCGTTTCTTTAGATAAATGTAAAAATTCAAGTATGACTTAAGGTAAAGACAGGTGAACAATCTGCCATTGCACATTAAAAGGGTGTTTCCAAATTGCGATGCGATACAATAACTTTTGTAAACAATGTCTTCACCATGTTCTATCACAATAGTATAAGCAGTTATCCTGATGGATATAGAAATGTAAGTGTGACTTACAGACAGAGCAGCGCCTCCATATATTGCAAGATTCTTGTGTAAAAGAATCTCCTTACCAAGTTCCATCGTAATTGATAAATATTTTTAAAAAAAGTGTGTTTCCATGCAAGCCATTTGGGTATTATTTAACATAATGTTAATAGATACCTTATTATAAATCACACATGAAAATCCAACCACCGTTAAGGGATGACATCCTGTGTATAGATGTCATCTCTTCAACAGTACATACAATACAGCTTAGTTCTAAAGTTGAACACTTTCCTATGTTTAATAGCACGTCATAGGCACATAACATGAATTACAATACAGTAATTGTATGGCCACACACGTGTAGGCAGCGCTCTGGAGGTTTTGTGCCATTGAGTAATTTACTATCCACTTTAGACACTATGCAGCATATCAAATTTAGTCCACTTGATGTCTGGTTTGTTTAGTTTGAAACAATGTATCAATTTGCTTGATGTTCACTTATCTGCGACCAAAAGGACTGCGTTTGTTTCGATGCAAGCTAAAGTTTGTTTTTTTGTGGTGCTTTTCCATTTTTTTTAGAACCGAGTTCGTTTGTGTTCACAATGTGTTTTCAAGTGCACTCGTTTCGTTTATTTGGTGTGAACTGGATGTTTAATATATCCTGCAAGGCATATTGAAAGATGGCAGCTGTTAATGTATTGCTCTGGTTTTTAATAGCATGTTTTAGATTCTTTCATATTACTGTTGAAGAAAGCACTGGGGGAGCATTTCGCTAATTTAATGAATACATTTATTGAATGCCTAGGAGAATAATGCAGTTTATGCAGTTACGCATGGTTCTCCTACTGTCGGCATTAAACAAAATCATTTGAGAAAAGACCAGTTCGGCTTGGATTTTGGTGCCTGACAACATTTCTACCAGAGCTTCGGTTTCTCGCATTGTCCATGTAATTTAGAAAAATTGGGACGTTTTATTTTCTTCAAATCACTGACGCCGAAGCAACCCTGAAGCCAATAAAACAAAAGTATATAATAACATAAAATTAAACATTTATTTTTAACACAACATAATAAATTAATCTGCTATTAACTTGCTGAGCACACTGATACAGTTTTGTACCACTAATATATATATATATATATATATATATATATATATATATATATATATATATATATATATATATATATAAAACAAGGCTTGGGAAAATAACAACCTGATTGGTTAAACAGCATCACATGACCGTGCGTATATATAGCGGATAGCATGGCTTGCATACTAATGAGCCGCTTCACACTACATACATCACTACGCACCACTGCATTCTTGATTCCATGACAAACTGCTATTTTATTTGACATTAGTTACAAAACCACTGCCAAAAATGAGTGACATTCCACCTATTTCCTTTAATATATTTGGGGATGAAACTCCAGATAACTGGTACAACACCAACTTTGAGTGAAGACAGCAGACCACCTGAAAAACAAATACAAATAAAATAAGTGCAACAGCAACTGTCAAGAATAGACACATAACAGTAGATGAGGAACAGCTAAATGAAATAGAAAAAAAAAGATTGAAAAAACACTAATAATAATTAAAAAAAAAAAAAACAGCATGGGCCATTAATGTACTTAAAGGCTGGTTTAAGAAACAAATATGGACATTCATTTCAAGGAAGGAAATAAATAAATAAATAAATAATCAACATAAGGTAATTTTATGCCAGAGTTCAGCTGGGGACCAGTATTCAGTCTCCAGTTTTATAACGCTTTGCTGGACTAATAGATATTTTAACAGTAGAAGTTTTAACATCTCTGCTGACAGCAAGTTTTAAACCAAAAAGAAGGTATTCCTGTATAATATATATATATATATATATATATATATAGAGAGAGAGAGAGAGAGAGAGAGAGAGAGAGAGAGAGAGAGAGAGAGAGAGAGAGAGAGAGAGAGACATGATTTAGGAAGTTAAATAGAATATTACATATTAAACACATACTTAGAATGATTAAACAAGTAATCCAAAGGTTTCTTTATTTTATTTTTCTATAAATGACAGTGCTGTCAACTTTTGTACTCATACAAACTAAAAATATATAGAGGCCCAACATTTAAAATACTCTTTTTATGCATGTACCTTTGATACAGTTTTCACAATAACATTTCAGTTAATATGCTTTAACTATGAACAACTAATGGGTCATGCAATTAAACTTTTCTGTGCCTATGCAGCTATGTCGGCAGCTTAAAATGTGCACAAAAAGACATAAACTTAGATTTATTTGTAATTAAATATGTTTGTGTGAATCACACTGATGTAATAAAAATGTCTTTCTTGTATGGATGACACTTAAACTGAATTCCACATATCTGATTATACAGCTATGGCAAAAAGTTTTGCATCACCTAGAATTTTAGGATTGAGACATAATAAAAATAAAGATAAGATAATTTAGATATTTTATTTAACATCACGTAATAAAATAACTAAAAAATGATATCGAAAAAGTTTACCAGAAGCCATAATAGTAGTACAGTATTTCATGTTAGATTTCCAAATGTCACATTTTGTTAAGTAGGCCTATATGGAAACCTACAAAGCTGTATGTAATTTAATATTTTAATGTAACATTATTCAGCAGGTTTCATTCGACTTTAAAATTAGTAAATTCAGAAGGGTGATGCAAAGCTGTAGGTTAGTCCTACTATTCCACTTGTTCCGATCAGTTAAACCAATTACTGGGATCATGTGTGTGGTACACCGCAATCAGGATTAAGTTTGTACAGATCTACAGGATCTGCAATTGACCCTATGTGAGTAAAATGTATTTTGTGTGAGTGAAATGCAGCATTACCTTTAAGTCACGAGAACTTTCAATAAATCCTGTACATACTTTAATGCTAACTTATGGAGTATGCATTAACTACAACCTAATATTTTACTGTAATGTTACTTTGAACTACTGTATCAAAACTTGGTCTTACAATAAAAATTATATATATATATATATATATATATATATATATATATATATATATATATATTTGCTTTATTGATCACAAACAATATGGCTGTGAAATAAACAAACACAGAAACATAACTTGTTTTGTTAATTCTAACACTGCAGATGGAATATACTTAACAAATGATTATATATATATATATATATATATATATATATATATATATATATATATATATATATATATATATATATAGCCGTGATTTCGGAAGTTAAATAGAATATTACGTATTAAACACATAATTACAACGATTAAACAAGTAGGTTTCTTTATTTTATTTTTGTATAAATGACTGTGCTGTCAACTTTTGTACTATCAAAACCGGGACGATCTAACAATTTTACTCTTTCTGACCGGGACAAAAAACAAAGGCTGAAAACTGGGTCAAGGCCAGTTTTCTCGGGACGTCCGGTAACCCTACTCACGTGTCTGTTGTGGCTTGCTTGTCGTTGACTGACAATAAAGAAAGTTTGGAGGAGCCATTTCTGTATCGTTTTTATTATCCAAGTTCTGTATTACCTGCCACCCAGTGTCACACAGGTAAATCAATTTCATGTTGTTACATTTCCCACAACCATAGTGCTATCGCTCGGGTTATTTTCAGTTGTATCTGTTTGTCTGTCAGTCATTCAATTCAGAATCTGCCCTTCCAGGTCCCATTTCTCTTGCAACAGCTGAAAATGCTTTGGTATTTTTTTTGGGGTTTTTTTTTTTGAAAGCACAGTAACTGCGACTGTTGCAACAGCAGTTTAAAACAAAATAGTACATTGTGTGTGTGTGTGTGTGTATATATATATATATATATATATATAATGTGTATATATACAGACACACACACAAAGCAGAACACGAAACACCGAGTAAAAGTACTTTCACAAAAATAGTGCACATCCCCGTTTTTTTGTGCTCTCCCGAAACTCAAATAACTTCTTTACTCGTGTATATTTTGAGACCTATATAGTCAGTTTATTTATAAAGTAATTACATTAATCAACTGCCTTTTACATTAGAAATATAATGTATTACCACCACAACACTTTTAAGTCTTTCCAACACTTTCTCACTGCCGACAGTTCCTCAGGTCCATTAAGGACCTCAGTAGGTTTGCCCATAGATGTGCCTGACAAAAAAAAAATAAAAAAAAATCTGTCAAACGACGGTAAGAAAATAACAAAGCGACATCAGCAGAGTAGCTAACTGTGTGCAAAATTACACTGAAAAGCAGAGGTTGTTCAAACCGACTGTACCTCCTCTTTCCTACATTTGAGCAAGGCATATTAAGAGACAGTCTGCTTTTTCACGCTTAGGAAGTGACGTTGGAGGTACGGAAATATTCCTTTGTTAAAAGTTTATAAATGCGTCCACTCCTATTTAAAGCAACGTCGGCCATTATTAAACCTGGAGAGGCCACTACGTAAAGAAACGCTGTGGACTTGCAATATCTAGGAAGGGTAAGACTGTATCGTATTACAAGCAACTGTTTTGGTATGAACAGGGATTCAATTAATTTGTAACCCAGCCCATTGCAAAGCTACTCTGAAAAAAGCTTTGTTTTTTTTATTGTTTGTTTTTGTTTCAGTTTTTTTTTTTTTTGTTGTTGATTTTATTTTTATATTTTTATTTGTATTGACTAAAAGCTATATATTGGAGAAACTTCCATCAACCCCCTGCAGGACTGGCAGTGTGAGATTGTAAGCTTGCACAGTAGTGTGTTCATTAATTCATACAGAGACTGCTATGGAGCTGTGACGTAAGGTCCTAATTGACTGTGAAAAGAGCAAGAAAAGCTGTTTTGAGCACTGGAGGCTTGTGCAACAGCATGTCTCTGCGAGTGGAGACGGTGAAGAGATGGCAGGTGGAGCTGAACCCTGCCCAGGACTGGTTGCAATATGAGGTGGGGGTGGATGGCTGCTATGTGGTCAGGATCCAATGTGGCCTATGCAACAAGCACAAGGCAAAGATCAAGGATCTGCGCAACTTCAGCCCAGCCTTTGTCAATGGGATTGAGGGCGCTTCTTTGAAAAAGGACAATGTCAAAAAGCATTTCCAGAGTGAGATGCACCAGAAGGCCGCTGCCCTTGAGAAACTCAGCGGAAACGTCCCTAACTTGCCGTCAGCACTGGCCCAGTCCATCGAAGAGGAGTACCTCACCCGGCTCTTCGATATAGCCTACACAGTCGCCAAACTGGAGCTGCCGCTGGCTAAGTTCTCACAGATTGCCAAGTTGGAGGTCCGACACGGGGTGGACCTGGGGCAGATGTCTCTCACTGAGCAGAAATGTAAGGAGTTTCTGGAGTACATAGGCAGGTCCACCAAGGTGGAGTTGATCCGCGCCATCCAGGAGTCACCCTATTTCTCAGTGCTCGTTGATGGCTCTGCAGAAACTGGAGCTACAGAGAAAGGCATGATCTATGTCCTCTATGTCGATCACACTGGCTTGCCGTGCGTTCGCTTCTTTGGTTTCCGTGAGGTTGAGCATGTGCATGCTGACTGCCTGAAACGAACTGTGCTCAATGCTTTCTTGGAAGAAGGCATCGACATTGAGAGGAAGCTGGTGGGCTACCTGGCCGACAGCGTCACCGTCAAGGCCGGGGTCGCCTCGCTCTTGCAGAACGAGATGCCTTACCTCATCCACATGAACTGCATCAGTCACCGCCTAGAGCTAGCCATCAAGGAGATGTTCCAGGGCACCAGCTTTGATGATGTCACAGAAATGTTCCTCCTGCTAGCCAGGCTGTATCGGACTTGCCCCGGCCGCATGCCAGAGCTCAAGAGCTTGTCCCAGATCATGCAAGAAGGGGAAATCAAGTCCCACCAGGCTGAAGGAACCCGTTGGGTGCAGCACAAACAGGGGGCCACCAAGGCACTCCTACAAGCCTATCCTGCTGTTGTGTGCAACCTGGCCAATATGTTAACCCAGACTGTCCTCCCTAAGGAGAAGAGCATCTTCCAGGAGTACTTGCAGACGCTGCGGAGCTTGAAGTTCATCCTCCATCTACTGTTCATGTCGGAGATGCTTGAGCCGCTCGCCAAACTCTCCCGGTCTCTACAGAACAGTAACGTAGACCTTCTCGACACCGCAGCCCTACTGCAGAAGTTCTATGTCACCTTGGGCCGTATGAACAATGGCATCCTGCGTGGGGCCCTCAGTGAAGTCTTGAAGCACACAGAGAAGGACCCCCAGTCGGTCTTTTTCGGTGGGACACGACTCCAGGCTGACCTTGAGGAGGCCCGGGCCTTCAAGGAGAAGCTTCCCTCCTACGTGGCGGCCGTGTCGGACTGCATCCTGCAGCGGTTCGGCAGCCTGCACCACATGGAGCCCATCCAGTGTTTGAAGATCTTGGAAGTGGACCTGTGGCCGGAAGCCCAGGAGGATCTGGAAGACTATGGGACCTCTGAGCTCCAGATCTTCACTGGCCACTTTGAGAAGCTGCTCTCCCTCAACCATGTGGACAGAACCAAGCTGCCGGAGGAGTGGCTGCAGTTCAAGCAGTTTCGTAAGGAGAACCTATCCCAGGTTTCTAGCCAGCAACTGTGGCAGAACCTTCTCACCAGCCAGCAGAGCCGCTTTCCAAACCTTTACCATGCGATCTACATCCTCCACTGCTTCCCTGTGTCCAGTGTGGTGCTGGAGTGGGGATTCTCAGCAGTGACCAGGCTAAAAGCCAACGGAAGAGGCAAAATGTCCATCAACATACTGGAGTATCTCACCAGGATCTCCGTTGAGGGGCCTGAGCCCGACATGTTCGACCCCGGGCCGGCAGTCAGCCTGTACTGCTTTGAGCAAATGGGATTCATCACCGAGCCTGGTTTCAAAAGAACATCGCAGTACGCTTTCTCAGATGAAGAGCCTGAGTCTCCTAACAAGAGACAAGAGGTTTGTTTCTTTGAAGATCAGTACAGTAGTGATGATTAAAATTCCTGCCCCTGGTTATGCCCCTAGTTTATAAGGCTTTTTTTTTTTTTTTGGCAATAATGATGCTTTTTTAAGTTGCAAAAGGGCTTGATTTACTAAGCATCTGTACACAACATTTGCACCACTTTTTCTATAAGGAAAACTTATTACTGATATATTTTTAGTTTGTATTATTAAAGTGCTAGTTGTTGTTAATTACATATTTTTGTGATAGACAGTTGAATTAGAAACTAGTGTCCTAAAGGGTAATTATTAGACTTTGTTTCTATCTAATAATTTAGTGAATTGTTAATCTGTCATTGTAATTGCCAGGACCCCTTGGAAATGAGATGTATATCTCAAAGGTTCTATCCTATTTAAATCAATACATTAGAAAAAAAACTCAAACTAAAATTGTAATTATGTTCACTGTCAAACGTCAACAACAAAATGCAAACGCTATGTAGAGGGCAAAGCAGGGTATGTCATAAAATACAATTGATATGTTTTGTATGCAAAATATTATTAGTTGTCTCACATTTTCATTTTGGATCCTATTAATAGTGACTGATAGAGATTTTAGAAATACTAAAAGAAAAGTAATAATTTAATGACAAAAGTTTCGACTAGAAGTCTTTAGAAAGACATTGGTGACACTGAGAAAGACCTCTGGTCGAAATGTTTGTCATTGAATTTATTAAGTTTCTGTTAGAATTTCTAAATGTTAACAATATTGAGTGTTTAATAGTTATACTTAATATGGTTTTGTCTATTTTATTTGTATGTCAAAAGAATGTTACCTTATTAGCCAATTGTGTAAATCCAGTGATTGGAGAAAAAAAATAAACACCTGCCATAACATTGTTAATATGTTGTTCACTTCCATTTGCTATGTTGATGTTTTTTAAAAAGCAGGTGTAGGGACACCATAAGCAGCCTGAAGGCACTGATTTGACCTGGCAAGTCTGCATCATGTTTAGATTGTTTTGGACAGATAATGACCATTTCTTAATGCTAATTTGTGTAGATTGTGCAGAATCACCTGCCAATTGAACAGTGACCATTCGCTTCCTATCGGCACCTGTGAATAAAACAGCTTTTATATAGTACAGAACACAACACAGTCACCTTTATTAAATCAAGGTGGTCCTACAGCATATTGACAGTGTTATGGCAGGTGTTTCAGTTTTGATTTGGTGTACAGTAACAATTTCAGTGGATATGCCACATTTAATGTAATTTAGATTATTTTTTAGCATTGGCATATAAGATGCTACCTACGTAACCTACATTTTTACTTTCCTTTATCTGTAGAATATCTGGGTAAAGACTTCATAGCCAAGGCAATTTCTTTTTAGTTTTTTTTTTTTGTTTGTTTTATATATATGTGTCCCAGAAATGAATCAGGGTTTATTTCAAATCTGTGCATATCATTTATTTTCCTGTTTTGTTTTCCTTAAATATCATTGGGGATGTTGGCAGGGAAAAAGCCAAGATGTTCGTAACCATATTTTAATGGTTTTGTTAACTGAATTGAATTATAGTTACTAATGGTACCAGATAGTACTAGAAGTTTAGTCTGTAGTAATAATGAAGTAAAATACTTTGGGCTGGTTTCACAGACCCTGATTAGCACTAATCTTGGACTACTTCACCTAAATTACTATTATGTAGTCCAAGACTAGTGCTAATTTACGAAATGTAAACATGGTTTGAAAAGTATGAACATAGAAAATACTCTTGCATTTGAGGTCCTTTTGCTTTCTAGGTCATCTGGGTCTAAGTAGGACTGCCCTATGGCATATAAGTAGTTTTAATACAAGGATTGGCTTTCTTTAGCATCTTGAAGTCTGAAACTGTTAAGAGTTTATCTTGCATTTTTTTCAATGTATTTTTGTGTACTGGATGTACATACCTTGTTAATAAAACCTTTCCTTTTCCATATACAGTCTATTGGTATGACTGTTAGTACAGGTTCATGTATTGGCATTACGTATTAGGAATCTTGTAATTTTAAAAATAAAAATGTTGCATAGTCTTTTAAAGGGGTTATAGCTAATAACGTAATAAATCTTACCTGTAGTTTTAGATATTTTGAAAGCTTGTTCTAGCAAACCTTCATTTTTAATTAAAAAAGTTTAAGTGCCTTAATTTAGGTACCCTTGCATTTTACCTGGTATCAGATGTCATTTTCTATCTAAAAATACATGTTTGCTATAAAATGTTCTTTTAAAACCACACATTTTAGATGGTTTGTTGGAATTAGTAGCTAGATCCCCTTTAAAGGTGTACCAACCAAGGCACTAAGTGTAATCAGATGTGGCTCTATTTACTGTAACAGAGGGAGTGAATGGAAAAGCCAAGGCCATTCCTCACACATGTATTGTTGTGGCATGTTAAATGTGCTGAAGAAGCAAGGCCCACTTCAGCTTCACCCTGTCAGAGCAGCCTGATCATGGTTTGTTAATTTCTTCTCTTACAACAAACTCAGACCTAAAGGAGCTGGAGAAAAAAACAAAAAAAACACGCATCATATGTAAGACCCATCTGTGTTAATGACATCGATCCTGTAATATGTACCAGATGCATCTCCCTGTTGGACGTTTGCTTATAAGACTGCACACAATTCTGATGTTTCAGGAGGGATAGTATAAAAAATGGCTTCACTACAAATTTCCACCCTAGTACAACTTCACAGCAATTAGATCATTGTGGAATGGTCATGTATCCCTCCATTACAATTTAAACACCTTGCAGACTCCTCACATCCTGGCTGCCCATGCTGGTCACACGCCTTATTGATAGCATTTAAGTGAGTATGTCTATATTTCGTCCAATTCTGGATATTAACATTGCATTTACACAAAATTTAACTTAACTTGAAAGAGTATGTGCTTCCCTGTACCATTAAAAGTAAATATAAACTAACACTAAGTTATCCTGGGGTATGGTGATGCCTTATTAGCTGCTGTTGTACTGGCAAGTTCATTAGTGAGTGGAGAGATGGAGGAGAGGGGATGCTGTATGAAATGATAATGATGATGCAGATATCTTATTATTTATTAATAGGCTGTGGGAAAACAATACATAATTACCTCTTCTTGGGCCATCAACAGTGAGGACAAAATAATGAGCTAACAATTATTTTAAGTGTATTTAAAGTTAATGATGGGGTGATAGACAGCATGTATAATAGATTATGCACAGTGATGATGTTTACCTCATGCAACTCAGAAAATCCCTTGACTGTTGTGTGATCAAGGTTTTTCACTCGTCTGAAAGCTAGGTGGTGGTGGGAGTTATCATAGACCGAGGAGGATTTGTTGTGCACTGGCTTGTCTGAAAAGCATTCATATTCTTTCTTGCATTTTTTATATATGTCAAGAAGTAATGTAAAAAATGTTGTTACACAATTTACTTGGCTAACTTGGCCCAAAGTTTTCAGTTACAGTGAGTAAATCCCATTAAAGATTTCAAGATCCGCCAAGTTTGTGAAATAAAAATTGAGGGACAAGTCGTTTCTTATATCTTTAAATCTTTGTCATACTTTGCCCCTTTAATAGATACTACATCTTTCTGCATCTGATACTGTTGTATGTGTGTTCCTATATGATATCACATAGTATAAGTATGACACTTAAGGGTACATTTCCCTTATCTAAGGTATTGATTTCAAGGCTTTAAGTTGTATTCAGGAAAAATCTTAACAACTCGTTCAATGCCTCCCAGTCCCTCAGCTATCACAACTAGGCTACACTGCCACCCAGTCCCTGCTCTCTAACCCCTAGGCCACACTGTCTTCCATTCCCTTAGCTATTATAACTAGACCATACTACCTCCCAGTCCCTCAGCTCTAACCACAAGACCAGACTGCTTCCTAGTCCTCCGTTCTAACCACTTGTCCACACAGTAACCCAGTCTGGCAGCCACATTACCAAGTCTTTTGCTCAGATTATTACATCACACTTAATACCAGCCCCCTGCTCCGACCTACAGACCAGCATGTTTCATTACCGTCTGCAGCACACTGGATGTAAATGTGGATTTCATTACAGTCCCTGATCCAGCCTTTTCTGATACTACATTATTCATCAGGAAAAGGCTACAGAATGTTTTGTACCCTGGGGTGGTTGTTTAATATCCATTCCATTCCTCGTTCCAGCGCGGGGGAGGTGGCAGAGCACTGAACCAAATCCTGATGTCAGAACCAACTGCTTTAATAAAACTACAGCAGCGAGCATATACATAATCCACTGACACCAGCAGTCTGCAGAAACTGACTGTGAGGAAAATACTGTTTTCATAGGGAGCAGAAAGTAATCTATACTCTGGAATACATACATTTCATATTTGTTGAAACGTGTTATTATAAGCTTGCAGCACACACACACACACACTTTCTATGAAAGCTTGTGACTTGATTGATTTGGATACTTTTATACAGCTTCACAATGGGGGGGGGGGGGGACCAAACACACACTTTTTATTTTCCTTTGGAAGAACATGCCCATCTTTTACACCTTGGGCAATGCATACAGTCGCTTTAACTGGTTCCCACAGGTCTGCAGGTGTTACAGGATCCACTATCTTCAGAGGCAGTGTCGGGGTTTTTCTCTGTGGTATACTTTACAACTGCTGGAGGTACAATTAGCCATCAATGTTGACTTAAGTAAACCATACTGGTCCCTTCAGCTCTTTGAATATATAATTTATACATGCCGACGATCTAGTTATTAATGCTGTGCAAATATTAAATAGAATTTCCTGTAAACCTTAATTACCATCAAAACAAACTCCAGCGCCTCCTTTCCCTGGAGGGCAATCAAGCTGCCAGGCGGAAATCTGGATGCAAACACCATTAGCACTGGGCAGGCAGGTCTATATCCCTGTAGCTTTACAGGATGTGGTCTCACTCCACAGGAGTGATGGCAAAGCCTTTTTATTGCTTTTAAATTGGGGCTGCAATCCAAGCTTCTAGCCTCTTTCTCTCCATCATACTGATGTTCTTTTTTTTCTTCAATATTACAGTTTCTGAATTGTTGAGCCCTATATTCAAAACATTAGCGTATTCAAAGAATGCTGTTTTTTTTTTTTAATTTAGTAGTTGCCAATTATTTTTATTTAGCGCAGCTCACTGCTACCATCCCCACGCTGACTCGGGAGCGGCGAAGACGAACACATGCTGTCCTCCGAAGTGTGTGCCGTCAGCCAACCGCTTTTTTTCACACTGCAGACTCACCATGCAGCCATCCAGAGCTACAGCGTCGGAGGACAACGCAGCTCTGGGCAGCT
Organism: Acipenser ruthenus; assembly: GCF_902713425.1. NCBI lineage: Eukaryota > Metazoa > Chordata > Actinopteri > Acipenseriformes > Acipenseridae > Acipenser > Acipenser ruthenus. Next base: position 18,151,163 of record NC_081205.1, read on the forward strand.
TACAGTCAAGACCGCAGGTGCCCGGCCAGACTACAGGGGTCGCTGGTGCACGGTGAGCCGAGAACACCCTGGCCAACCTAACCCTCCCTCCCCCAGGCGGTGCTCGGCCAATTGTGCGCAGCCCCCTGGGTGCTCCCGTCCTCGGTCGGCAAAGGAATAGCCTGGACTCGAACTGACAACGTCCAGACTATAGGGCGCATCCTGCACTCTCAGGAGCCCAAAAGAATGCTGTTTGAAATGTCTACATTAATTAAATAAAAGAAAACTAGAAATGCAGATCAGCTCATCACTCAGATTTGACCATTACATGCTACAGAGCCGAAGCATACCATTCCCCAGATACAACACCTGTCTCTACATGAATACAGTCTTTCATTAAAACCCCCTTTCATTTATGACATGTTTTGCTTCTTCAGAACAAGAACACAATTTGTACCCACCTTTTGACTGCCTATTTCTCTTAATTTAAAAAGGCTGTTGTTCATGTAATTTTAGTGCCTACATCTGTTCAGAAACATGACAATTACATGAAGTAGCAAGCTTGGTCCTGTAGGCAGTTCCAGTAGTTTTTCTCCACCCTTATTCTATGTGCCTCTAGATCAACTTTAAAAAAGTTCTTCCACGAGTGTCGTTCCAGTTTACTTCTTCACAGGGCATCTTGCACGGCAGTGTGTATTACAGAGATATCACAACAGGATAAGGAATAAACGAAACACTGTGTGACACCACTGAGAGTTACATCATTGAGAAAGAATGCTCTTGACCTGTTTTATAATTAACCCCACTGAAACCACCATTGGCTGGTAACAAAGGTACACACAGTGTGCCTATCTCCTAAGACTGTGTTGCTGGGATCAGGAAATCAGCCCACAGACCTATAAAACCTCCAGTTTTAGGGCAATTTGCAGCCTTCCCTGGTTGCCCACTTATAAACTATTTCTCATCCAAGTGGAACAGTGATCTAGTGCCCCTGTGGGCAAAGCATTGCTACTACAGGCCAATTAAAGGAACAAAAAAGTGCACCATGGAGAGAAAAATGCTGTAATATAGAGACTTAAACACCCTTGGAAAGGCAACTTATCATGGAGATAAAGTGAAGGTATCTCTACTACTGACACTGCTGTTCACAGAACATTCATCTGACATTCAAGAAGATTCATTACTTAGTAATGTTGCTGCCTGGGAAATAGAGTGCTGTTACACTACACTGTAATCAATGTACTTCTACTAGCATGTAACTGGGATGTTGCAAAGCTGTTTTGTATCATTTGGTTTAAAAGCTATAGTTTCCCACAAACCGGTTAAATTTTACACTGCAATATTATTCCTGAGTGGCTGTTTATTGCACTCTTTCATAGTTAAACCTTCTGTGCACTCTGAATCATCAGAAACCACCACAGTTGGCTTTTTGTTTACATGACCTACAAGGTATTGTTTTTTTAAATGACAGTTCAAATTCAAATATCTAATTATATTCCCTCATCGCAGTAATTCTCCACAACAGAGAAAACACAGATTGCCTCTTTACACTCAGGAACACGTGAGCAGATGTCAGCGAGCTACCGGCCTCTGGAGGACAAAGGCCAGCCCTGCAGGTGTCTGCTTGAACTCGCCAGGTGCCTGGCCAGCAGGGTCCATGCTAGTGCGATGCGGAGAAACAGCCTCTGCCCGTTTTTGCCTCCCTAATCCATAAGAGTGCCAGAGCCAGTGGTACACTCCCTCTGGAATCCCCAGAGAAGACAGGTGACTTAGTAAAGCTAGGATGAAATCTAACATGAAATGTTATGCTACTATTATGGCTTCCGGTAGACTTTTGCAATATCATTTTGTAGTTTACTGATGTTAAATAAAAGATCTAACATATACCATGGCTGTGCTTTCACCAGGTGAGCCACTTGGGGATCCTCTACAGGTAGTTTTAGCTGCAGATAGACACACTTCCTGCCTCCTTATAGCTGGTCACAGGCACATAATGCAAATTGAACAGTCATCTACCTGCTACTACCTGCAGCAGTAAGAAGTTTGAGATGAATGCAGTAAGTCAGCACTGTTTTACCTCAGAGAAGCAAAAGTAAATTTGTGTAAAAAGCTGATTTATCCATTATCTTCATTTCTGCTGTTTTGTATACAGATAATGTATACTGATACAAGAACACTTAGAAAGCTAGTTTTTTCATCATAGGCTTGTGAGGTAAACCATCTTAAACCCACTGATAAAACCATGTTTGGTACTGAAACTTTAAAATACTGTATCTTCAGGAATGTGCATACAAACCCTAAGAACAAGTAGCTTCAAAGTACATTTACTTTAGAGTTTCATTACAGCTCCCTTGCCGCCTTTGTATGATGCTTGCAATCCTTCTGAGTGTTTTGTACTGCGATTGCTCAAAGATTGTGTTTTTTTATTTTGTTGATAAGGCTTTGATTTGTTTTAGTTTATTCACTTTGTGCCCCTCAAGCCTAGCCCAGGTATATTTCAATAGCGTGAGCACTAGAGATGCAATAATTAATTAGTGCATTGATTATTGATCATCCGTCCTTAAATTTCCAGAGCTTCAATTGCATATTGTTGAATTGGTGCATCAAATTAGAGCCTGGTTTGCACTAAAACACTGATAATGTAGTTATGTGCTTATATTAGTGCTAGTAGGGTAGGTACCCAACATCAGCAGTGTTTTTAGTTATTGGAGCTACTGATAAAAATGTTTGTTCTTGAGGTTTTGAGGTTGCCTATTGCACCAGTAGCAAGCACTAATACAAAGAGTGCTAAATATCCATACTCAATACAATATAACAATACAACCAGGTGCTTTGAGTTCAGAGGCTGTTCTTTAGTTCTAGCTGCCTGCTGCAGACATGTATATTTTTTGGCTAGACTGGCACCTTCTAGTGCACTGCAGTGTATTGCCAGAAAAAAACAAACAAAAGGAAACTTGATACCAAGTGGCAAATTGCTAGATGGCGCTGCTACATTTTTTTTTTTTTTTTTTTTTTTATAAAGACACTAATCTATCTTACATTACAAATATTGAACAGCAGTTTCTAAACTCAGGTGAAAACACCTTTATACTGTAAATAATAATAATAAAAAAACACTTTCAGAATAATGATAAACATCATAATAATGTAAGGGAATGATACAAAAAAACATACATTTAAAGCTACTCTTTATTAAGTTAGGTTAATCACAGAATGTATCAGTTCTGTATGGAGTAGGTTTCTCAGAGTCTAATCCACTAATCAGAGTGCGGAAGGGCTGAGGCTGTGCACAGGTGTCTGTATAGTTTTATTTGTGCTTTGTTTATTTTATCTTTTGTGTTTTTGTTTTTGTTATTTAGTCTAGGACATGCTAACTGCTGTGTTTGGTTGTGGGGTAAAGTACCCAGGCTGGGCGTCACTATGAAAAGGAGCACCCCAAATACACCTCGTGCTACTAGCCGGGACAAAAGAGTCTTGCCGGGACCTGAGCAGTTTGTCAACTGCAGCTTTTGTGTCTCCCTCCCTGTCTGTCAGCAGATAACGCACACTCCCTGCTACACAGAGGCTAGCACACTTTTGGTTTTGGAGAACCCTTGCAAAACATAAGCAAGAAAGAAAAACTGTACTGCATTAAAATAAAATGTTTGATGTATTCTGTCTGTAAAAGTCATTGCGTATCTGTGAATGGTGATGCTTTCTTTACATGCTATATCATTCTCTAATAGAGGTATGTATCATTTGTATCGCGATACAAGATCAACAGCACAATGAAAAATAAGTGTGTTTTATAGCTGTTACGAATACATATTCTCCCTAACAAAATAGTCCACCAGTAAATGATCATTTGATCTTTTTATGCATCATAGAAATAGTCCATTAGGAACACCACATTGTGAGTATTGTTACCCCCTACTCTTCGGACCCCAGTTTGGGAACCAATGCACAAATACACGAACATTGTAAGTAGGCGTCCTACTCATCAAACCTTTCTGTAAGGATTCAATATAGTCACTCAGCCTCACCTCAATGATAACATGCAATCCTCCTCCCCAGCCAAGGAGTTGTTGCTCTGATTATCTTCAATAGGTCCCTTACGACACTAACCAGTGTCATATCTGACCTTTCCAGGGGATGTCGGCTCATTTATTCTATCTGTGGTGTCCTGCTTTCTATTCCTTTGGCAACCCTTTGATTTGAAGGTTGGAACAAAGTAAATGAGTGTTCAAGAGGTAGGTTAGCGCTGAAGCCGTGACAGTCCAGCAAAGGAGAGCTTGCTTAACCCCTTGTAGAGAAATCCTTCAGTGCATTTCAAAGTTCTTTACACTATAGGTCCGTCAAACATAGGGAATATTCCATACCGTAGGAGAGTAAGGAAGTCATGTGCATTGTTGAATTAGCTTTACAGCATATCCAAGTGCAGAGGGACACTTTTTCTGTTGCTCATTTCGACAAATATATTAAATTGTATTACATTTTGTATTCGACTGTTTTTAATTAAATGGTCTAATTGTTAATTTGTGTATGTGTGTGTTTGTGTGTGTGTGTGATCCTTGTGATGAAAGGTGCTACAGAAATGCGGACTGTATTGTATTTTATTGTCTACATATTGAATATAGTTATCATTATACAGGTATGGCCAACAGTTTGGCATCACCTAGAAGAGAGACATAATTTAACCCTTTAAAGGCCGTGATCGTGTAAACACGATCATACTGAAGTGTCTTTCTGGGCCCGTGATCAGGTAAACACGATAAAGAACGCACTTCGGTTTATTAACCTACTAGGCCACCATACTTTGCCATACAGGTTCGAAACGCATAATATTGGATAGGTGAAGGATTTCATTTCACTCCCTGATATTTTTTTCACTGAGACGGGCATTTAGATTTTAAAGGCTGGAGAAAGTTTACAGCATCTAGAAACAAAACATCACAGGAACTTGTTTAGAGATAAGAAAGAAACAGGAAAATACTGTAAATCTGATGTATTTGACTTCTAATTATATTAGAACATTTATTCTGTCTCATGTGTTTTAATATATATTATTGCGGCGGGTGTAGGCAGACTGGCTTTGACCGGGGCTGTATTGCATTCTGGAGCTGTTGACTTGTGGGACTGATTGCTTGCACCATGCGGCAGGGTGCTGGGATTTGGCGCTGGATCAGGCAGTCTACACAGGGGTCGCCAGGTGCTGTTCACGTGAACTCCATGCGGTACAGGATTCTGATTCGATGAGGAACATGATAATCTGTTACATTGTTGCTAGTTAAAGGTCAGTCGGCGCTGATTGGTCAAAGCCTCACATACATACAAGATGCCCCAAGAGGGCAAAAGTCACTCAGGATTAGGGGATAAAAAACAGAACAGAAGCCCAGGGGTTACACAAGGGTTCAATGGTCGCCCATTTACAGAAGCCCAGGTGTAGTCACAGGGATTAAACAGGCGACCCCTTCTAAAAATGCAGGAGTTCTAAGAGGGGTTAGACAGGCAACTCTAGGACCATCCAGCCACCTCCGGTACAACCCGACCCCCACCACGAAATCCAGTTTGACCCCCTCTTCAGCCTACCCACAGGAAACAAGGGAACTTTTGGAGGAAGGAATTGGGTTCAAAGGGGGAGGGGGCCGTTGGCAGCAATGTGTGCTTTTCACAAGGGGGGAGGTGTGTGGCAGGGCGGAAGCGGAGTGGCCACATGCATAAAAGGAACCAAAAATCATTTGTTTGTTGGAGTTTGCATACTGTTTTGAATCTTTACAGTGCTGGCAAATGCCCAGCTTGTATTGTTTTGTTTTGTTTGAATCTTTGTTGCGGTCCTAGTGCCTGTTGTGTTTGTTCCTGTTGGTTTGTGTAAACATGTGCATACGCACTTGAACTGCAGCTTTCCCTGTCTGAGTCCCATTCCTGTCACTATCCTTTCACACTTGGTTATAAGTCACATAGTCTTATTGCAGCTAGACCATTGGAGTGAGTTTGATGTACAACATATGACGTGATTTGGTACCATGAAGAAACTTTTTATCTATAGCATAGCACTGACTCTGAAAATATCTGAACAGCATAAAGTACAAGCAAAGAACAAAACATCTTCAAGGATAAAAATGGGGGGGATCAGTGATAACACATAAAATAAATGGATTGTAAAACCTTGTTAACACTCCTTTAAAATGGAATTAAGCTCAAGGTTTCCAAGTAAGTGAAAAGAAAACACTGGTCACAGCTCCGGAATACAAATCCAACTCCCACCCCCCCATACGGAAAAAATATATGAAATACATTTTACTACCTTTAAAATGTTAAATGGATAATATCTGAATTTATATATTATATATATATCGGCCAATTTCTATATATTTCTAATATATAGAAATCGGCCGAATTTCATATATGTAACAATATATTATTATATGAAAAATATATGTAGTAAAAAATGATATATTATTAATATACAAAATTTAAGAATATATTAAACATGTTTTTATAATATAATAATCACATATGAAATACACACTTTATATATATATATATATGATATTAAATCTAAAAATGTATTTATTATATATAGGCTTGCTACTATTTGCTTTTTATTTTTTTGCCAAATCGACGTTTATTTTAGAAATAATTTACCATTTTTTCAATTCAAGTAGAGAGATCAAGTGGGTCTTGAGAGTTGATTTGAAGCTAGCGATTGTGGGAGCTGCAATCACTACAGCTGGGAGAGAGTTCCAGATTCGGGGCTATGAAGCTAAAAGAGCGCTCTCTGAGTGTGGTGCACTTTTACTTGGGTATAACAAGCAAGCCTGAGTCAGAGTGGAACGGAGACAGGAATAATAAAGCATAGGCAGGATGTGCACAATGCAGTTCATGTTGAATGACAGGCCAGGCTCTGGGGTAGATGTACTAAAGTGTTGCGTCTGTCGCAATCGTTGCAAACCACATGCAAACCAGTCGGAAGTGTAGCGTGCAATGTACTAAACAAACGCAACACTGTTAACATCATTTTAACGAATGCTTTGCAGCAGCAGTTCTTATTTGCTCGTTAGCCTTAAATGAATATGTAATTCTGGGCGTTCCTGCAGAAATCCGCAAAAACAGGGTGGAGATGTGCAAATGAGTGACCAAAACTACTGTAATGAGATGTACTAAAGCTGCAGGCAATTGTGACGCTTACAGTTGCATCAATTTGTTAAGAACTTTTGAAAGCATGTTTTAAACAGTCATTGTTGTTGCTGGCATTTCCCAGTCCGCTTTTTCTCATGTGTTGCCAGTTGTGCTCAATGATTTTCTGAGACGAACAACCAAGTACCTAATTTTCACTAAAGTCAGGGTGTACTTACAAGCCTTGAAAACAAATTTCTATGACATTTCTGGTTTTCCCAGCATGTTGGGAGCAATAGACTGCACACATGTGCCATCTGTATAGGACCATGATCTACTGTGTGTTAATTGTCTAGGCTAGTAAGTAGACCAAGTTAAAAATAATAATTAAAATAAAATAAAAAACCCTAAACTCATCTATTTTCAATTTAAAATAATATTTTATTTGCATTGTACACTAATATGTACAATGCAGCAGCATGATTTATTTTATGTTACCAGTAGGCTAAATTGATTTAAATTGAATTGTTCAATTGATTTCACTACTGTACTGTATACTGTATAGGCCTACTGTACAGATTTATATTTTAACATGTTGTAATGTGCAGCGTACCCAAAACAAATTAGTGTTATTTCAGCGCAATGATTTATATTTAAAATATAAAATACACTTATTTTTGAGAAAAAATAATTATATATAGAATATAATATAGTTCTAAAATTATAACAATTTGTTTTATACAGAAAAAGCAAGGATCCAACTACTTTGTCAGCCAGAAAAAAACAACAGGTTCTATGGCATTCACACTCACAGGCAAGTTTAATTATACAGTAGAAATATTACTGAACATGTATTTTTTACAAGGTAATGAGTGTATGGTTTGGATACAGTTTTTGTTTGAACTGACGAACGAAGTGTTGTGTAGTTAACACATTTGTAATCCATTTCAGACATGTCTTGTTGATTTGGTCAGCAACCGCGGAGCATCGACCAGTTTAGAAGATACAAATGTAAGTAAGACTTATACTTAAGTGCTAATGCATAATACTGCTGTAGAAATAAAGTGTATATTTTCATCCTGAGATCCAAAATGCAGTACAAACTGAAGAAAGAAACACAAACTGTGTTCGGCAAGGTCCTGCCCTCAATGCACTGCTATCGGATAACAATGAAACGGACTCAGAGGAGAATGTAAGTGTAAGTATTGGTCAAACTTTAATACTGCATTTAATCCTGTTTTACTGCATTCAATCCTGTACTTCAGAATACTGTAATCTGCCAAGTGTTTAACCTGTAGTACTTTGTATTTAATCACATCCTGATGTAACTATCACTATTTAATCATATCCTGATGTAACTATCACTATTATCTGCTGTATTATTGAATTGTGGTTTGTCACACTTGTACTTTGCTTGAACAAAAGTTATTGTATTTCTTGCTCTTATTGTATTACTTGTATTGTAACACTTGAAATGTATTTGCTTACAATTGTAAGTCGCCCTGGATAAGGGTGTCTGCTAAGAAATAAATAATAATAATAATAATAATAAATAATAATATTGTATTTGTAATATTTGTCAGAATATTTGTACTATTTTTGGTATATAAAAATAATAAAGTCTCTGTACATACTATTATGGTGTTTTATGGTCACAGACATTGAGAAATTTGGAGAGGTTTGGAGTGAAAGACTTAGTTTTGTTCAATCTGAACCATTTAACTAGAATAGAAGTTTGTGCACTATTTATATACTGTTGTTCGCTCTTAGTTGTTTAATATTAAAACAGTTCTCAGAAATTGAATGATGCTGAATATACTGTACTTCTACCTATCAGCAAGATCTTGCCATCCCAGTGCTATCGGGTGACAATTCAAATTAATGTTTACAAATATACATTTATACATTTTCCATTCATTTTTTCTTTCGACATTCAGGAAATCGCATCCTTTCTTCCTGAGACAAGAGAAGCAGTACAAACCGAAGAAGGAAACACAGATCCTGTAGGTTATGTTAAAAACAAATGTTTTAAACACTATTTAGATGTAATTTAAATAAATGTAAAACCACAACACCAAAGATTATAGGAAATGTTTTTAAGATACATGTCTTTGTAAATGCTCTGTCAAAATGTCATGTCATTTATTAAATTTGAATATAAAATACTGATTAAGTGTTTGTGATACGGCCAATAACAGCAATATTTTTAATCCTTTTCACTGTTTGCCAGTAGTGCATAAATAAACATTATTGGTAGTTTCTTTGATATTGACTATATATTTTTCTTCTCTTTAGGATGTCCCAGGTCCTGCATTGAATACAGTTTCCTCTTCACAACAAAATCATCTTACTTCTCGCACTGAAAGCAATAACAGATACCATGAAAGTTATTAATGCAATGATTCTATTCCATCAACAAAACATATGTTTGAAAAGCATTTTTCAGATGTTAAACAGTTAATAGATATATGTTTTGTATGTAAGACTTGCTTCTCCACTTTAGATAGTACCTTGAGAGTATACAGTTACTGTGACGAAACTTGGGATGCAAATGAAAACATTTGGCAAGGACATTGTTTTCTTTTATATCCCATTATGACAACTGCAAAATCTATTGGGTAGCAGGGATGTGCACAGCAGCCTTTTAAAACACTCCTCTACTGTGACATACAGGATGATATGCTGTATACAGCATTGCTTGAAGAAAGATCTCTAGCAACACGTTCTATAAGTTTTAACTGTGATGGTGTGCCACTGTTTAATTCATCACCTGTTAGCATTTGGCCAGTGCTTTGCGTTTTAAATGAGCTCAGTCCTACTGAAAGGTTAAATAATATACTAATGGCATCCCTGTGGTTTGGACCTCAGAAGCTTGATATGAAGGTGTACTTGAAGCCTTTTGTTAAAGAATGCTGTAGCTTATTTTCAGAAGGAGTTAATTGGATGGATCCAATGGCAGGAAAGTACAACATATCACAGATTTACACAACTGTTGCTGTATGTGACTCTGTAGCACATCCCTGAATGCAGAATATGACACAAATTTACAGGGGTTTACAGGGATGGGGGTTTTGTAAAGATTCTGACATAACGGTTTTGAAAGGGAGGGGGAGGGTACCTGTGTATCCTTACCAAAAAGAAAGCATCCTGAGAAACCATAGTGAAACCCTGAAGCATGCTGAACAAGCTGTAAATGGGACACTCGGTAAATGGTATATAAGGTCCAAGTATGCTCGGCAATATACCTGTCTTTGATATTGTTGAAAACTTTGTGCCTGATTATATTCATTGTGTGCTTTTAGGATTGGCAAGGCAAATGATGACTTTATGGTTAGACTCACAGTATTACACAGAGCAGTATTATTTGGGACTTTGTACTGATTCCATAGACTCCAGACTCCTTTCAATTAGACTGCCATGTAATATTTCTTGTGTGCCATGTTCTGTTACCATGCACAAATACTGGAAGACCAATGAATGGTATGCTTGGCTATTATATTTCAGTATACCTATGTTAAAAGGGATTCTACCAGCAAAGTACTTTCAACACTGGTCTATAGTAGTGGATTGTATTTCAGTACTGCTTGGTGAATGCATTAGTTCTCACCACTTAGACCACTGCAGTGATGCTCTCATGTTTTAATGGAAAACTGTATGAAGTCCAGCACGTAACTTTCAATGTATATTTACTGCTTCACCTTGTCAAGAGTGAGAAAGATTGGGGTCCGTTATGGGCACATTTCAGCTTTTTGTATGAATTATACATGCTTACTGGGTACTGGGATTAAAGGCACACAAGGCATTCCATGTCAGATATGTAAGAAATTCCTAATTGAAAAGGCTTTGCCTTTGTATGCTCACAATATGCCAAGGACTGCTAAAGGGGAACTGTTTAACTCGCTAATAAAGACAAAAAAGAGAAGTGAACTTCAGTGAGAAATCTGGAGAAGTTGTAGCTTGTAGTTAAAGACCTCATCAGAACCTTCTGAAAAGGGAACATTACCTTTCACATCACAGCATTGTTAATGATGTGGATTCAAAAACTAATGTCAATTATTATAACAGAATAGTGGTTGGTAGTGAAATACTTCATTCAAAACTCTATGCTAAAGCACAAAAGTGTAATAGTTGTAACTGTAGTCTTAAAGGATGGCTCATTTTTCTCAATATAGACTTTTACTGTTGTTGATCTTATTACTGGCAGGAAATGCTATTCATTTGGAAGGTACTTGGAAACTTTGAGGTATATGAGGTATATGAGGTATATATGAGGTATATATGTTCTAATTCTGGAGTCACTATAATGCTGAGCCACGTTGTTCCAGTCTCTCTTGAGTTGGGACATCTTGTTGCAGTGGAAAGCAACCTCATGCAATAGAAATGTGTTTTTGTGCAAATTCCAGGGCAAAATCTAGCTTTTGTTTGCAAACAACCAAATTGTGTTGAACTCCACAGCTAAATTGCATCATATACTGATATGATTCGAAACAAAATATTAAATGGAAGAAAACCAGACATTTTAAACATACATGTACGTCCTCCTTTAATAAAATAGTGTAAAGTGTCTATTTTAATTTCTCACTTCTAATATATTTGTTTTGTATGCGACCGGCTCTCCCAAGACCAGGTTCTTCAGGGTATTCCTCAAGTTTATATTTTTGATTCTGGCAAATACGTTTTGCATATATCTTGAATTTATGAGGCCATATCTTTAAAAATGTTGGATAAGACTCCTTTATAGTTTCTTGGTAAGATTTAAAAAAATCAAAAAAACCTCAACACTGAGAGCTAGCCTCAAAGAGCCTGGTTTTGTGAGAGTAGGTCATGTGACTGATGTTGTTTCTTCTTAGATTATTATTTGTCAAGATAATCATTTTTTCTATTAAAAATACTTATGAAAAGATTTATTGACACCGATTGCCAGGAAGTATACTAAAGAAGGTGATTAGTATCTTGCGCAGATAACTAAAAAGGGAAGTATTGTATTCTTATACCACCAGAAAAAACAACCTGGAAGCCAGTACATGAAATTAAAAATAACACAAAGTGTAAATGGAGGGGCTCCCGAGTGGCGCATCCAGTAAAGGCGCTCCGCGCAGAATGAGCCCTATAGCCTGGAGATCGCAGGTTCGAATCTAGGCTATGTCACAGCCGACCGTGACCGGGAGTTTCTAGGGGGCGGCGCACAATTGGCTGAGCGCTGCCCGGGTAGGGAGGACTTAGGTCGGCAGGGGAATCCACGGCTCACCGCGCATCAGCGACCCCTGTGGCCGATAGGGCACCTGTGGTTCTGCAGTGGAGCGGCGACGACTAAATTTAAAGAAAAAAAAAAAAAAAACTAAAAAAAACAAAGTGTAAATGGAATCAGATTTGTACGTCAGTCGACATTCAGCCAGAGTCTCAGTGTTCAGAACTGCTGTTTTGATCAAACAAATTTATAATGGTGACAGGTGCACATAATACACTGTGCAATTGTTGAGGTAAACTTTTTTATATTTTAAAGGAACATTGAATTCCTAATACCATAAAACATGTTTATTTTTGGAATTGTTCAATTCATTATACTGGTAATATGCTAAATAAATAAATACAATATTGGTGGAATCAAAAAAGATGAACACATTATTGAAATTAAATTAAAGGTATTTCCTATCACATAAAAATGTTTTACACCTGAAAATAAATATACGCTCCTGTGCTGAGGAATACAGTAATAACGTCAATGCGTAAGTAATATTGAAATATTTCAGTAAACAGCTAGAGACATGCATTCATATATTTTGGTACATATTTAATATATGGCATTTTTAAAATATATATTCCATATACAGTATATTGTGGCAGTCTAGGGGGAGGAAGAGAGGAAAATGTAGTCCAAGAGAGGCCAAAAGACTACATTCCCCAGAATGCCACGGGAGGGAGCCAGGATGGGGTTCACCTGGCTCTGATTATTAATGAAGGTCACCTGACTACAATTAGCAGTCAGGTATTTAACCAGGCAAAAATGTTTGTTCTGGGAAGTCTGCAATCTGTGTGAAGGAAAGAGGCTGCCATTGTGAAGAAACCTGTGTGTGCACTTTCTGGTTTAGTTAGTACTCTGTGTGGGAGTTAGGTTTTGTTTTGGTGTTTGTTTTTATTACTGTAAATAATAAAAGTGTGCAATGGTGCTAAACTTTATGTTCTGTGTCTGGGTCTGTATTTGAAAAGGGCAAAACGAACCTAGGCTGCAAGGCTGTGTAACTATATATATATATATATATATATATATATATATATATATATATATATATATACAATGTGTATATATATATATATATATATATATATATATATATATATATATATATATATATATATTCCATATTTGCAATATATGAAAGATATGTGGTTTTTCCGTATGGGCCCAACCCCTTCTATTTACTAAAGCAACATTAATCTGATATTCCAAACATCAAATCATTTTTTTAAAGTTCCATTTTGTTTCTCCATTTGACATATGATTTAAAATTACAGTCACCAGACCAAGTGATTTTTGACTAACTATTACTATAATATAATAGATAGCTTGGTGTCACAAACAAGGAAGTGATAAAGTGAAGAAGGTTTAGTTGACGCCGGTAAAGCCATGCTTGTCATTTTTAATTTACAGTTGAGGCTCACTAATGGCTGTTTAAACGGCACATTCATTCTCTTTGAAGGCAGAAGATAAATTAGCTACTCAGTGTGTAATGTGAACAGCACACTGATTCTACAGTTTCATTCCTCTTCAGTTTATAGGGAAATAAACAAGCTTTCAAATAATGCCCGTCAGTGCTAGTCTAGGGGATTCTGATGGCATCATAAGTGAGTGGGAGGCATCTAAGGCACCTTACAAGCAGGTTTTTGTGATTTAATAAATGTATATGCTGTTTAAAAACTGTTTAACTGTTTATGGTGTAAGTTGTTATTGTTTTATGAGTGACCTCCAATATTCTCCCCACTTTAGAATGTCCAATTATGCTCACTCACCACAGCAACTCAGGAGAACTGAAGGTCAGTGGACATCCTCGGATCACATGACCAAGCTATCTTTACACCCAGGAACTCAAGAATAGATGTCGGTGAGCTGCCAGCCTCTAGAGCACAAAGGCCAGCCTACAGGTGTCCGCTTGTGCTCACCAGACGCTTGGCCAGTAGGGTCTACTGTAGTGCGATGAGGAGAAACCGTCCTTGACAGTCCCTCAGTTCAGCTGCCATTTGCCTAATGTTACGTGTAGCAGCTGGATGAATCACTTGACACATCCCTATTGTTCTTGTAAAAAATAATTTTGCTTATACACTATGGGCCAAAGTAGATTTGTGTTCCAACTAACAACTATTACAATCAATCCAGCAGCTACTGGAGTGCCACTTTAAAATGCAACTTATAAATGTCTACTGGATAGATTTAAGTCTGTGACAATATTTCCCAGTGGTTGCTTGTGCATCATGGAAATGGCATCTCCTCACAGTTTGTGTTCATACTGTAGTTGAGGTGAGCAATAAGCCTGGATCTTGGTGTTTGCTGCTCCACTTTGATTGGTATTCTTATCTGCCTGTCACCACAAAACATTAGCATCGATACACACTGTCTCTCCCATGTTGCACTGCAGTCACTGAAACAGTCGACTTCCACAGGAAATAACCTGGCAAGATTCTGGGATTGGATAGTAACCATTCGTGTCATGTTAGTCTACTGATTTAATTTCCTAACCAATGTTTGCTAGCAGGGTAAGACTTTTGAGGTTCTTGTTTCTGTTTGATAGATTTGAGCTATTTTACCTTTAGGCAAGGTATACACAGGATACATTAGTACAGTTTGGACATTATTTTACAGTATCAAACTAGCAAGAAATGACTCAAAACTTAAGCAGTAAGACAAGTGTGTCCAATTACAGTGAAATACAAGGACTCCTTGGCTGCGTTGTGAAGCATGAGGGGAAGCATAGTAGTATGCTTAGAAAAAAAAACACTTGTTTTTTTTTATTGAATATCCTTTGTAACAAAAGCCTTACGGCTGAGGCTCACTTTTCACCCTACACACTAGCGAGACAGACACAGAACTTATTTTTATACAGCACCTGCATGCACTTTTATTAATTACAATAACAAATAAACAAAAAACCAAACAAAAACCTAACTCCACTTTGGAGTAATAACTAAACTTTTCTTCTTCAGCTAACTGTTTACTAGACAACAAACACTTTGTTCACAAACACAAACACAGTACCTAGTTTTCATCAAGTCTCTTCAACAGCTGGCTTGTACTCCATCAGCCAGGCTGCCTATGGTTGTCTCTCCCTTAGCAGCAGCCCTGACTGCAGGCTTTCTCTTGCTTTTATGCAGGCTTAATTGGGTTCAGGTGCTTCTGATTTCTCCTGCAGTCCCATGGCATTCTGGGAGTTGTAGTCCTACAGCTCCTTCCTTGGACTATAGCTTTTCTACTTTCTCACCCTACTCTGCCACACATCCTCCCCCTTGTGCATTGCACACCGGCCATTCCAAGGCCCCCCCACAAAAAAAACCCCACAATCACCCTTGTTGTGGGTGGGCTTGAGGGTGGGTCGATCCATGTTGCGGCACCTCCAGGCAGGGACTGCGAACTGGTGACGAGGGACCCAAACGGGGTGAGAGGGTGACTAGAGCGCAGTACAGTGAACGGGAGGTTTCAGCAGCACGCAGAGGTGAGAGCCCAAGAACCAGTGCAGCGAGGTCTGATGCTCCAGGTGGAAAGAAGTATAAGGCAGTGGGAACGCCAGTGATGTTTGCCAATATATATATATATATATATATATATATATATATATATATATATATATATATCCCTCCTAAAGTCCAACTTTCACTGCCTCAAAGTGGCAGGAGGGTGACAACAGGGTCCCCTGACTCTGGCAGGTTCAACCAGGCTGTGAAAGCTTGAGTAACATACTTGGCCAAAGTGGAAGGGGCACTCACCAACCTGCCTGGCCAGCGTGGTGAGTTATGGCCAACCCCCGCATGATGAAAGCACGGATGAAATTGCCCTAATTCCACGGAGGCTGGATTGCTGCCAACCAAGGCAGCGGGTGCTAAGAATCACCAGGTTCCGATTTTAGGTGAAGCAAGAGTTCGAGAGTTGGAAGAAGAACTTCGAAGAATCAAGTGGGACATCGTAGGACTAAGCGAGTATGGCAAAAAGACTACTAGACTACTAGAACTCAAGAGTGGACATCTCTTCTACTGAGGCACTACAGATGGACGAACAGGATGCGTTAGATTCATTGTCCATATGAGAATTGAGAATAACGTAGTAGAGATTGACAGCGTGTCAGAGAGGTCTGCAAGACTGATAGTGAAAGTTTCAAGGAAGTATGAACTTCAGGTCATCCAAGTATATGCACCAACAACAAGCTATTTGGATGAAGAAGTCAAAGATTTTTATGAAGAAGTACAAGAACTACACAAAAATGGGAAGAGCCACTATAGGTTCATAATAAGTTCATAATTGGGAACTTCAACGCCAAAATAGGAACCCAGCAAGAAGACACGAGTTTGGTCGGCAAATTTGGACATGGCGACAGGAACGAGTGGGGCGACAGACTAGTCGAATTTACAGAGAACAATAATTTATTCATCATGAACACCTTCTTCCAGAAGAAACCCACCAGGAAATGGACATGGAGAGGATCCAACGGAGTGAAGAATGAAATTGACTACATACTCATCACCAAGAAGCACACCGTACAAGATGTCCACAGACTTGTAAGATGCAAAATACACCTAAACACAGCACTGGAGAGAGCGAAACTCGTGATGATGAGGTAAAAAAATCTATGAGGAAGTGATGAAAGTAAGTGCAGAAACAGCAAAAAACATTGCTGGAACAGAGTACAAAATGCGACCAGAAGATCACGCAAGAGACAAAAGACCTCATGAAGAAAAGAAGGGAAATGAAACAAACAGCAGCTCTGAAGTCAAAGATTGAATACATTGAGCTCTACAAGACAGTAAGAAAGCGTATTACTGAGGATACACGGTCGTTCAGCTGTAGGTTGGTAGAGAAAACTATTGAAAACAACTGAAGCATGAAGAAAGCAAAGCAAAGACTAATCGTTGGGAAAAAAACAGATTTTAGCAATCAAACAAGAGGACGGGACTGTCATCAAGAACTGCAAATTGAGAGTTGAAGACTTACAGAAAATTATATCAAGATGAAAAGAGCAACTTAGCAGAAGATGAAGACGAGACGGAATAAACACAACCTGAGGAAGAACTTCCAGATTTCAACCAGAAGAAGTGAAACATGCTATCAAACATATGAAGACAGGAAAGGCACCCGGAGAAGACGGCATAAAGATTGACATCGTGAAAGAAGGAGGTGAAGAACTGACAAAAATACTGTTGCATATTCTTACAGATTGTATTAAGCAAAAGAAAGTGCCAAATGACTGGAACAATGCATTGGTGATACTTTTACATAAGAAAGGAGGTAAAGAAGACCTCAGAACTACAGACCTATTAGCTTACTTCCTATAATCTACAACGTTTTTACCAAGATACTCACCACAATCGGTACAATCAGATGAGCAAGAAGGATTCTGGAGTGGATTTTGCACAATGGATCATCTTCACGTTGTACGGCAAGTAATTCAAACCAGGAACGAATACGAACTACCACTTAGCTTGGGATTCATCGACTATGAAAAAGCCTTTGACTCTGTTTACACAAGATCTGTATTAAGCTCACTGAAAAAAACAAGGAATTGAGAAAACGTACAGAGACTTGATCAGCATCATATACAAGAATGCAACATCCACAGTAAGACTCCTTAAAAAACAGTGACAAAATCAAGATTAAAAATGTATTTTGTGAAGGAAATACAATTTCCCCAAAGCTCTTCACGGTCACCCTAGAAGACATTTTCAAACACTGAATTGGGAAAATAAGGGGCTGAAGATCAATGGAGCCTACTTGAATCACCTGCAATTTGCTGACGACATCCTCATATTTACAACGTGCCCAGAAGAATTACAAACATGAATACAAGAACTACACAAGGCTAGCAACAGAGACGTTTAAAGGCGGCAACAAACAATAGAAATGGAAAGCGAGATCTTGGGCCAAATGTACAAACATCCTGCATAAATACATGTATTTGTACCTAACTCTATCGCACCTTTCCACTTTAAATAACTGCAACGGTCATCACAGGAACACTAGCATTTTCCATGTACTCCGTGGATTTGCCTCAACTGAATTGATCTGAAACCATATACTGTATAAGCTCCTTGAGATGAATTATTACTATTGAGTTGATAATAGGCCTCGCTAGTGCTTGTAGGCCCCCAATTCATCTCTCACAAACACACAACATTGCGTGCTGAGACAGCACTCCACAGCCAAGCATTAGTAAGCTTGTTTGTCAGGGAGAAGAATCTTTATTAAATACTCCTTTCCAGATGTTTAACTTCCTGCTTCTCATTCATTACTGTCACCACCACAAAGATTTATTAAGAAAAGCAAGATGCACGCTTCCCACCCACACTTCCTGGGACACAAATGAGTTATTGCTTGGTGTCTGTTTGTTTGTGCATCACCCCCGGCACCTGTTCACAGACAGCGGAGCACAATCTGAGTGCCAGTGGTGAACAGACTGCCCACATGTAAAGTCATTAAGTGGCAGGCGCTCATGTGTTACACCTTTTCAGATGTTCCCAGTATGGGGCTATAAATGTCTTTCAGCCATTTTATTCAGTGTTTCAGTCTGCCTATAGATAATTGGAACACACTCCATCTGGCAACATCCCCATCAGCGTAATCTGGCAACAAATTTAATCAGCTACAAATTAGAGGAAGGAGCTCCATGTGACATTCCTGGTTTTGGCTAATGCATATGGTTCAGTGCCACATGAACTTCTTTGGGCAGTATTTGATTTTTTCAGTGTACCGATGACAATAACAAACTTAGAGAAAGCCTACTTTGGAGATTTTCAATTTAGTTTTTCAACTTCTGAATTCAGCACTACATGGCAATGCCTAGAAGTTGGAATAATGGCAGGATGCAACATTTCTCCACTGACTTTTATCATGGCAATGGAAATAATTATTAGGGTGTCAAAATGAGTAGTGGGAGGAGAGCGCTTGGCTTCTGGAATGTGAATACCACCAATTCGAGCATACATGGATGACATGACAGCCATGACTACAACAGTATGCACTAAACGATTATTGGGCAAATTAATGGACACGAATGCAATTCAAGCCCACTAAATCAAGGAGCATCTCCATAATTAAAGGTAAAGTAGTAGATAAAACATTCTTCATTAATGGTGAGGCAATACCAACAGTGTCTGAGAAGCCAGTGAAGAGTCTTGGGAGATGTTACGACAGGGATCTAAAGGACACAGTTTGTGTGGGAGAAGTTTAACAAAAAGCAGTGGAAGGGTTGAAGAGCATAGACAGCAGCGCTTTACCGGGCAAACTGAAACTCTGGTGCTTTCAGTTTGGTCTATTGCCAAGGCTGCTGTGGCAACTGACTGTGTATGAGGTTTCCTTGACAACAGCAGAGAAGCTGGAAGCTTTAATCAGTTCATACATCAGGAAATGGTTGGGAGTTCCACGCTGCCTCAGTAGAGTGGGACTTTATGGTAAAGAAATACTGCAGCTACCAGTCTCTGCTCTAACCGAGGAGTTTAAGTGCGCCAAGGTCTGACTGGAAAAGACATTAGTAGATTCATGTGACAAATGCGTAAGGGAGGCAGCACCTGTGTTGAAAACTGGAAGAAAGTGGGCAGCAAAGAAAGCCGTGGAAGATGCTAAGGCTGCCCTTCGAATTGGTGATATTGTGAGGCAAGTTCAGCATGGAAGAGGGGGTATTGGTCTCATTTTCGCTCCGCCTACATAGCACAAGGCAACCCCAGCTCAACAGAGGAAGCTGGTAGTCAACTAGGTGCAAAAGCAGGAGAGGGTGAGGTGTGTAAAGGCCATTTCCCAGGCCAAGCAGGGAGAATGGATGAGATGGAAGAGTGTGGAACAATGCAAGATCGGCTGGCAAGACATGGACAATGGAACAGAGCAGGATCAGTTTCCTCATTAGATCAACATATGATGTTCTCCCATCACCAAAGAACCTAAACCACTGGGTAGGTGAGGATCCCTCATGTCCTTTGTGTTCATCACCTGCAACATTAAGGCACATATTGACAGGATGTAAGATGGGTCTTAGCCAAGGATGGTTTACTTGGCGCCATGACCAGGTGCTGCGATGTTTGGCCTTAGCATTGGAAGACAAGCGTAACATGACCAATAAGTTGCCACCAGTTCCATCAAAGCATTACACACAAAAGACAATATTCCTCCATCCAGGAGAGCAACCACCAAGAAAAGGTGTTAAAACCAAGCCTCGCCCAGGACAACTGGAAGCTGCTAGAGACAGGAAAATGCTGGTCAACGGCTTATTTTTCCACCTGAGATTGCCACCACTAACCTTCGACCAGACATTGTCTTGTGGTCTGGATCAGCATGCCTTCTTCATCTGGTAGTTAACAGTACCATGGGAGGATGCTGTGGATGAGGCGTATGAGAGGAAGAGATTTTGGTATGCTCAACTAGCTACTGAAGCGGAACAGCGAGGATGGAGAGTCCGGGTTTACCCAGTGGAGGTGGGTTGTCGAGGACTTGTGGCATACTCTACAACCCGGTTTCTCAGAGATGTCGGGTTCAGTGGCCAAGAGTTGCGTCGCACAGTGAAGAATCTGAAGCAGCAGAAAGGAGCAGCAAATGGCTGTGGTTGAGACAGAAAGATTCTGGCTGGGGATCTCAATTACAATAGAAAGAAAGCAACGCTGATGTATGGATAAGTAAGCTGGGCTGAGTTGAGTGGGGGGCGGAGGGAGGTAATGCTGGGACGCCAGAATCGCTGTCGAGCCCTTTTGAGGTGTCGTGGGCTAGTCGACGAAACTCTGAGGATGGAAGGTGCCCACTTGAAGACCCCAGAGATGTACCCTACTTAGCTCAATCCAGATGGTTGTCATGCTGATGCGCTGGGGAGACCGCATAGTGGTTGATCCCCAGAGCCAGCATTGCAGCCGTTGTGTGTGCTGATTCGCTGGGAGGCAAAATAAGCTGATCCCTAGATCCCTGCATTACACTTCAGCCATCAACACCAGGCAGAAGGATATCTACATCATCATATGGAAGGAAATGCAAATGGATGGAGACACAGATTGATCACATTAGTTTACTGTAAAGCTACAACTTAGTTGGTGCTTATCTTGGCGAGAGCCAAGTTCAAATCAGCATGAAGTTTTAACAGCTACTGTCATGTAATGGAAATCATAAATAGAATAGTGTATTATTGTTAGGGGTAACATGTTGACAGCTGAGAGATGAAATCACTGTCTTCTGTGGGCCAGAGAACATCTGAATGGCGTTTTGCCATTGACAGACTTGATGGAAGACAACATGTGTGGAGATGTCATGTTGAGCGTTGTGCCGACTGTTGCATTGTTCAAGCCAGCCAGTGTAGCGATAGCAGTGTGATGATATGGGGAGGAATCTCCTTTAACACAAGAACGCCTTTGGTGCAGGTTGAGGGCAACCTTGCTGCTCAGCGATACATTGACGAAGCCCTTGAGGCAACAGTATTTCCGTTCCTGCAAGCCAATCTGGAAGTGTCGATTTTCCAGCAGGACAATGCAAGACTATACGGTGCTCAGATTAGAATTGCATGACTTCAAGAAAACAATGTTGAGGTCTTGCCATGGCCAGTTTTTTCATCTGACCTGAGTCCAATAGAACATCTATGGGACCAAATCGTCAGTGCCATCCACAGGAGACAACCGCGACCAGCCAGCCTTCGCCAGCTGGATGCTGCTGCACAGGAAGAGTGGCGGAACACAGCAGTCTATCCCGAGGCTGATCAGGTCTATTATTATTATTATTATTTATTTCTTAGCAGACGCCCTTATCCAGGGCGACTTACAATCGTAAGCAAATACATTTCAAGTGTTACAATACAAGTAATACAATAAGAGCAAGAAATACAATAACTTTTGTTCAAGCAAAGTACAAGTGTGACAAACCACAATTCAATAATAGTGATAGTTACATCAGGATATGATTAAATACAAAGTACTACAGGTTAATGTATGCGTCAACGCTGCTAGGATTGTGTTAATGCTCAGGGAGGTCATACCCGTAATGTTTGTAATGTTTTCATTTTGACAATGTGTCACGTTTCATACTGAAAACTTATCATGATTCTTTGATCTGTATTTTTGTTCAAATTTTCTGTGATTCTGTTTGATATCTATTTTTAAAGTATTTGATTAAATCCATTAGACCTGAGTGTTTCATTTCATTTACTATTTATTTGACCTGTCTGTCCATTGTCTTTTTTAGGTTGTTTGATAGTTTGGAAATACTATAAGAAACTTAGTAAGTTTAACAAACATTTTGACTAGAAGTCTTTCTCAATGTCTTCAACATCTAAATGAGTTTTGATTCGTATACTTATATTACTGGGTGATGTGGACTCCAACTTCAACTGATAAAATATGAAGGATCTCTTAATGGTCCCTGTAGCCGGGCAGAAGAGAGCCATGCACATAATTAGAAATAAAGGTATTTGTGTTTATTTATGAAACAAAAAGAATGGTTTATGACTGTATTATGATTTAAAAGGAAATGTATTGTTTGGGAACAGGTGATGTTATTATTGTATGATTTGAAGGTATTTTGTGTGTATTTAAAATACCTTTTTTTTTTGTTTGTTATTGTTTGGCAGTGTGGATGGTGTTAAAGCCTCATCCCACTAAACTCGTGCAGAATGTGACCATCTCCGGATTGATTAATTTCTTGTTAATCCGGAGATGGTCACATGTATAAAAACCTGCCGCTTTTGCTGTTCAGGGTGGGTGTTCAAAGAAGAGGAACGTGTGTGAGAGAGATGGGAGAAAAACAAAAAAAAAGCAAAATTAAGACAAAAACAGAAAGCGTCAGTATTATTTGTGTTAGAGACTTTGTTTTGGTTCAACCTTTTATTTCACTTTGTGAGCGTTGTTTTTTTTTTATTATTTTATTTGGAATAAAAACGCACTGCAGCGCATCAACCCACAAATACCTGTCTGTGTCTGTGGCAGGGCGAGAAGCCCTGCACATGAAAAGGGGCTTTATTATTATTATTGTCGTTATTGTTATGGTTTATTTATTTATTTATAGTATTTGTTTTGTTAAAACCTTTTATTTATTTTGGTTATTTAAATAAACAGTGCACGGCGCGTCTTTTGCCCTGCAGTACCTGTCTTTGTTGTCTTTCTGCATTCTGGCCTGATGTCACCACTACATCCATCCTGTCACAGTATCTCTCTGTCAGCTTCCTGGTCTGGGGACGTCACCACTACATCCATCCTGTCACAGTGTCTCTCTGTCAGCTTCCTGGTCTGGGGACGTCACCACTACATCCATCCTGTAACAGTGTCTCTCTGTCAGCTTCCTGGTCTGGGGACATCACCACTACATCCATCCTGTCACAGTGTCTCTCTGTCAGCTTCCTGGTCTGGGGACGTCACCACTACATCCATCCTGTCACAGTGTCTCTCTGTCAGCTTCCTGGTCTGGGGACGTCACCACTACATCCATCCTGTAACAGTGTCTCTCTGTCAGCTTCCTGGTCTGGGGACATCACCACTACATCCATCCTGTCACAGTGTCTCTCTGTCAGCTTCCTGGTCTGGGGACGTCACCACTACATCCGTCCTGTCACAGTGTCTCTCTGTCAGCTTCCTGGTCTGGGGACGTCACCACAAAGCCGTCCTGTCACAGGCCCATTAAGAGGAACATGCATACAGTAGTTTTGCATGTATTGGTTGATCATTTGCTGGTGCTTTGTTCAGTGGAACATACCCAGTGATGATCCTATTTTGCTAACTTGTCATTGCAAGAGATTGCACTTCCTAATGTTACCTTAGGTATAGTAATACCATATTTGATGTGCTTACAGTCTCTAATACAACACAATGTAATAAGTCAACTTGTTATTATTTAATCAGTTAAGATTTACTAGCAGTACAATACACTGCGTTTCTCCTTATGACTATTATTGTCTCTGTTATTTTTTTCAATATTCAGACAGTGAAAAGACTTCTCACTTAGTGTTCTCTGTGAGCTGAAAATCTAAATATATTGTTCATGTTTCAGCAAATTGAGATATGCACTAGCCTTCTAATAGAATGCAAAGTTTGTTTTGTCAGTCAAAACTTTATGTTGAAGTTGTTACATTTGAATGGACCAACATAGAAGTTGAAAATATAAAAGCATCAAAGCCCACACAGCTCCCTTCTTCATTTGTATTTATAGTGTAGACAATTTTTACTGCTACTAGGAAAAAAATGTTTGCTGTCAAGTTGTGCTTTTTCTTTCCTTTCATTTTGTTCAGTGATTTTCAATATTGAATAGAATTGATAGACATCACGTGAAATGATGCCACACCATGATTTTACTGCACCGTGCTGCTATGACTGGCGAGAAATGACTGTTCATCACAATGTAATAACATCAACCGTAACATATTAAAATAAATATATTTGTTACATGAGCAACAATAACACAATATTCTTCCTAATATATATTGGATATCCAAACATCAGAAACAGAAACATTGACAGCATAGTGACAGCACAGTCAATGATTTGGTTGAAGTCAAACTTAAAAACCAGGACCTTAAAAGAAGCCAAATCCATGTAAGCTATAACTAGAGGGCACATCAGGCTCCCTTGTTAGTACAAAAACCATGACTCCATCTAGGATCTAATCCATTCGGGGGACTGTCTCCTCGGACACATCTTATACAGTACCCAAGTGTGAGATACAATATGTAGCATACAGGGAACTAACTCGGCAAATCCTTAAAGAAATACCTGATGAGTAAATCTTTTCTAGCAGAAGTTTCATTTCGTCAGTGGGTATCATGTGAGCAAGGCCGAAACCTTTATCAAAACTTAATAGATGTGGTTTTTAAATACCCAACTTCAGAGCTGTCTGCCAAAGAGGAGCTGTGAAGTTTGAAGACTTATTAACGTTACTCTAAGTAAACTGGAGAGATCTGGGTTTCATGAAAACAAGCCATGAGATGAGTCCATCTGATAAAAAAAAAAGCCTGAGCTGTGTGCCCAAGTAATCCTGTTCATAACACAATCCTTTCTCTGTCACCATAGCGACGACTCATTGAGTACTGTCTACTGTAAAAACATAGGTTCCCACTGACAGGTCTTCAATGGACAGAATCAGGCTGATAAACTAAAACTAGCTACAGAGATGAATAAAGAAGAGAATACTTGGATTTCTGTTCAGAAATATTAACTCTGGAACTGAAAATGTTAGCTTTGTCCAAATTATTTTACAAGTGACTCTTCTAATTTGAAATGTACTTCCATTGCATTATTTTAGACATCTCAAGGGTTAAAAACATTAATCTCTGTGCCATAAATCTGTATTGTACCAAATGTCTGCTTTGTAAAACTATTAAAAGACTTGTGAATTCTAAGGCTGTCTCGCTGTATTACTTGTTTTAAAAAAAAACTAAGTTAATTATACAAGAGGTTTCATCCCTGAGTTCTTGCCGAGATGGAGTTGGGCAGAGATATCAGTACCCAAAGTCAATAATAGGAAAGTGTCTGGTATAATTTACACCAGTTTAATTCGTAGGTTGGATAAGTCCACTTCAACCTGTGAACATGTGGTTTGCAGTGCTGGCGTAGGGGTGATGCAGTGCTCCGGGTTAGACAAATACAAGAAAGTTCAGAGTTCAAACATCTTTATTTTCGCTAGGTTGTGTGCCAACAACTCTTTAAATAATAAGACGCACAGGCTCTATACAACAATGTGTATTGCACCATGCTAAAAAGGAGGGTTACAGTCCCGAACGTAAATGACACTAGAAAAATACACACACTTAACACAGACACTAACACGTAGACAAAACAGTGCATGCTCTCGATGCAAGTCGGGTGCAGGTTGCCAATGGTGCTTTGTGCAGTCCGGGTTTGCATGCTGGCCTCAAGCGACAGCTCCCAGATGTTTTAGCCATCTAACAGGAACAAACAGTAACAATTAGACAAGTACCAAACAAACAAAACACAAAACACTCACGATCCCACAGTCCTCGTTTTCTCTCATTAACCACAACAAAAGAACCGATTACGGCGTCACGTCCCCGTAAAGTACCCTGAGCCCGCCCCCTCCGATAGCTAGTTCAGTCACGTCTCCTCCAATTCATGACTGACACTTCGCTCACCGTACTAGGGTGATGACTCCTGGTACCGTGACTCCGCCTCCTTCCTGAATGGCTGGCTTCCGACTGACCCTGGAATGAACTGTCCAATCATTCAGTACGAAGCACACAGTTCTTGTTGTACAGCACCCTCACAGATCGGGAGGGAGATTGTTGATTCGGATTCATTCGCTCTCTGTCAGAAACCACATAAATAAGCCCCTTAAAAATAGAAGTCGGAAAGGAACATGCCTAAACATCCATTCTGCAGTCTTGTGCCACATCTTTGTAAAATTCCCATTTAAAATTACTCCCTTCGATATTTCCATGGTACTAAAATTAAGCCATTCATTCTGCCTACATTTGTCTGCAATTTGAGGTTTAACACCAGCTCTCATTAGGAAACTTCCTCCATCAGAGAGGTGAGTTGGAGAGACAGATCTTAACTGGAGTTGACAGTCCTAATTCAAACTGGTCTGATCTTGGTCTGCTGGAAACAAACTGGACTGATTTCAAATTGCTTTCAATCAGGGGCAGTTGGCAACATGGCATAAAACACAGCACTTGTGCTAATGAATAACAAGCTTCATCACAGGTAGCCAGATGGATCTCTAGATATATACTTGCCTCCATGGTTTCCAAGTTGCCCTGCCAGGGATAATAAGCACTGTGTTCTTCTTCCATAGACAGAATCTGTGCACGTAGTTTCTTTTTTGTGTGCCAGTCTCAGTTCTCTTTGGAGTTTCTTTCAGTGATTCCTGTGAGCTGACAGCCCTTTCACAGTATTGATTGACTTCCTTTGCTTTGTTTTATCAAAATTATCTACAACTACTGATCTCTTGATAGCTAGTGCTTCTCAAGGGTGAACATGAGTGGATTTGAAAAATGCTGGAACATTGCTTGTTGTGTTGTGTGTTTTATTTTTAAATGTCCTCTCTTCTTCTTCTTCTTCTTCTTCTTCTTCTTCTTCTTCTTCTTCTTCTTCTTCTTCTTCTTCTTCTTTATTTCTTAGGAGACGCCCTTATCCAGGGTGACTTACAATTGTTACAAGACATCACATTATTTTTTTTACATACAATTACATTATTTTTTACACGTTATTTTTACATACAATTACCCATTTATACAGCTGGGTTTTTACTGGAGCAATCTAGGTAAAGCACCTTGCTCAAGGGTACAGCACCAGTGTCCCGCTGCCCCATTAAGGATATAATTGAGACTCCTGTACATCTGTGACAGGGTACACCCCACCCCTGTGTGTATTTTTTTTTAAAAAATGTTATTGTATTTTGTATTATGATTTAAATATATTGTTTGGTGTTTAAAAACACAATGTTCTGGTAGTGTTATTGTTTTACAGCATGGATGGGGTTAAAATCCCCCATCCAGCTAAAACTCTTGCACAATGTGACCATCTCCCAATTAATCAGGTAATTACCAATTGAGAGATGGTCACATACAGTGCCGTGAAAAAGTATTTGCCCCGTCTGATTTTCTGCATTTTTGCATATTTTTGTCACTGAATGTTATCAGATCTTCAACCAAAACCTAATATTAGATCAAAGGGACCCTGAGTGAACAAATAACACAAAAATGTGATACATATTTCATTTATTTACTAAAGAAAGTTATGCAACACCCAATGCCCCCGTGTGAATGATTTCCATTACACAAGAGTAGATGTTAAAACTTCATGCTTATTTGAACTTGGCTCTCGCCAAGATAAGCACCAACTAAGACGTAGCTTTACAGTAAACTAATGTGATCCATATGTGTCTCCATCCATTTGCGCTTCCTTCCATATGATGATGAAGATATCCTTCTGTCTGGTGTTAATAGCTGAAGTGTAATGCTGGCTCCGGGGATCAACCACAGTGTGGCCTCCCCAGCGCATCAGCATGACAACCGTCTGGATTGAGCTAAGTAGGGTACATCTCTGGGGTCTTCAAGTGGGCACCTTCCATCCTCAG
Organism: Acipenser ruthenus; assembly: GCF_902713425.1. Classification (NCBI taxonomy): domain Eukaryota; kingdom Metazoa; phylum Chordata; class Actinopteri; order Acipenseriformes; family Acipenseridae; genus Acipenser; species Acipenser ruthenus. The sequence continues at coordinate 18,179,475 of NC_081205.1, forward strand.
TGTTTCGTCGACTAGCCCACGACACCTCAAGAGGGCTCGACGGTGATTCTGGCATCCCAGCATCACCCCCCTCCGTCCCCCACTCAACTCAGCCCAGCTTACTTACCTGTACATCAGCGTTTCTTTCTTTCTATTGTGCTTGAGATCCCCAGTCAGAATCTTTCCATCTCAACCACAGCCAGTTGCTGCTCCTCTCTGCTGCTTCAGATAAGTTCTTCACTGTGCGACGCAACTCTTGGCCACTGAATCCAACGTCTCTGAGAAACCGGGTTGTAGAGTGTGCCACTAATCCTCGACAACCCACCTCCACTGGGTAAACCCGGACTCTCCATCCTCGCTGTTCCACTTCAATGGCTAGTTGAGCATACCACAGTTTCTTCCTCTCATACGCCTCATCTACAGCATCCTCCCATGGCACTGTTAACTCTACCAGGTGAACAAGGTGTTCTGATCCAGACCACAAGACAATATCTGGTCGAAGGTTAGTGGTGGCAATCTCAGGTGGAAAAATAAGCCGTTGACCAACATCTGCCAGCATTTTCCAGTCTCTAGCAGCTTCCAGTTGTCCAATTTTGGCCTACTCCTCCATGCAGAACTGCTTCAACTCAGTGACATTTGTGGGTTTTTGAGCATGAACTGCTCATTTCAGGTCCTGCCACAACATCTCAATGGGGTTTAGGTCTGGACTTTGACTTGGCCATTCCAAAACTTTAAATTTTTTGTTCTTCAACCATTCAGATGTAGACTTGCTTGTGTGTTTCGGATCATTGTCTTGCTGCATGAGCCAGCTGCGCTTCAGCTTCAGCTCACGGACAGATGGCCTGACATTCTCCTGTAGAATTCTCTGATACAGAGCAGAATTCATGGTTCCTTCAATGATGGCAAGGCGTCCAGGTCCTGATGCAGCAAAGCATCCCCAAACCATGACACTACTACCACCATGCTTGACCGTTGGTATGAGGTTCTTACTGTGGAATGCAGTGTTTGGTTTTCGCCAGACATAACAGGGCCCATGTCGGCCAAAAAGTTCCACTTTTGGCAAACTTGAGACGAGCACTCATGTTCTCCTTAGTGAGCAAAGGTTTTGCCTTGTCTTTCTGATGGTGCAGTGGGGAGTAGTGGTTAGGGCTCTGGACTCTTGACCGGAGGGTTGTGGGTTCAATCCCTGGTGGGCGACACTGCTGCTGTACCCTTGAGCAAGATACTTTACCTAGATTGCTCCTGTAAAAACCCAACTGTTTAAATGGGTAATTGTATGTAAAAATAATGTGTAAAAAATAATGTGATATCTTGTAAAAATAATGTGATATCTTGTAACAATTGTAAGTCGCCCTGGATAAGGGCATCTGCTAAGAAATAAATGGTGGAGTCATGAACATTGACCTTAGCCGAGGCGTGAGAGGCCTGCAGATCCCTGGATGTTGTTCTAGGGTTCTTTGTGACTTCCTGGACGATTTTACGCCTTGCTCTTGGAGAGATTTTGGCAGGACGGCTACTCCTGGGAAGATTCACTACTGTCCCAAACTTTCTCCATTTGGACAATATGGCTCTGACTGTGGTTCGATGGAGCCCCAGAGCCTTAGAAATGGCTTTGTAACCCTTTCCAGACTGATAGGCATCAACAGCTTTTTTCCGGTGATCTTCAGGAATTTCTTTTGTTCGTGGCATGATGTGCCTCTAGAACCTGTGTGCTGACAACTTCACTCTGCTGGTAAGGGCCAAAGTTAGTCAGATTTATATTGGGCAGAGCTGGCCCAAATCAGGCCTGGTTGTTAACCAAAGTACTCAAACAGCTGACCCTAAGCATCCCTTTAATTGGGTTGAGTTAACTAGGGGGGCAATAAACTTTTTCACACCTGAAGATTGCATGTTTGATTACCTTGCACACCAAACAAATAAAAGAAGCACCAAACTTTGGTGTCATTTTTTCTCTCAGACTTCCTCTATATACTACTACCCACAAAAAAATCTGACCAAATACAATGTGAAAAATGTGCAAAAATGCAGAAAATCAGACAGGGGGGAAATACTTTTTCACGGCACTGTAGATATAAAAGCAAAGCAGCCGCTCTAGGAGGGAGATGAAAGTTGGAGTTTGGAGAAAGGAGATGGAGTGACAGTAAGAGCTTTAAAATAACACTTGCTGTTCGTGCTGGCTTTAAACCAGCGTGATACTTGTTCTAATTAGTGCCTGTTTTGTTTTGGCCACCGTGCCTTTTTATGAAAAGTGTTTTGTTTAAACGTTTTTATTTTATAAATAAATTCGAGCGCATTAAGAACTCACCCCCTCAGTCCTTATGTGTGCCTGTATTCCCTGGTCTGTGATGTCACCACCAAGCCTATCCGTGACATGATGTCAGAAAAGTGGGAAACAACCCCTTCATAAGACTAGGGCCAGGAATTGTACTGCGGGTAAAAACAGTCTGGATTTTTTTTTAAGGTGTGGGAATATATGGAGAGGTGGCATGCTCGTCAGCGCAAGTTGAAGGAAGGAGGGTCTACATGGAGCCTCGTTTACCTGGAGTGGAAGAAGGGGAAGAAGCCAGTGCAAGCTCCAGCGCCCACGAGGGGGAAGCATAAGCACCCAATGTCTTCAAAGAACATATGGGACTGGCTGATGGACCCTGAGGGAAACTTCCAGGAGGACCTCCTGATGGCGATCCATCTGCTTGGGGTCAGAGACGGGGAGCAATGGGAAGCCTGGGAAAAACAACACCGCCCAGCTTCCCTCCCATTGCAGCCGTGGTGTGCACCTACCTGGCTGCAGATATGGGAGGGGCCCCGTCATCTCCAGTCCCATCAGGAGGAGCCGTGCCTACTCTACCTCCACAGGCAGTAGGCACGTCCATGCCAGGGCCTAGAGGAGAGCCGCACCAGTCCCCAGCGACCGAAGGAGAGCCACACTACTCCCCAGCAATCGAGGGAGAGCCACACCACTCCCCCATTGCCTGGGGCTGCCGAGCCTGCAACGCCTACGGCTGTCAAACCTGCATGGCCTGGGGTTGCCGGGCCTGCAATGTCCGGGGAGGCCAGTTCGCCAATCACCCGGGGTGGCCAGTTTGCCATTGCCCGGGGAGGCCAGTTTGCCATCGCCCGGGGAGATGAGTTTGCCATCACCCGCGGAGGCCAGTTTGCCATCACCCAGGGAGACGAGTTTGCCATTGCCCCGGGAGGCCTGCACGTCACCGCCTGGGGATGCCTGCTTGTCATCACCCAGGGCTTTGTTGTGTCCAGCAGCAGCAGTTGTGATGCAGGAAATTCTGGGCATAGAGCCCATAGAGAAAATAAATCCTTTTATGTTTAATTGTTCATTTAAATATGGTGTTTCGGCCATGCAGATGTTTGATATGATGTGCTTGAATAGAACTTTTGAGTTGTATCCGGTAGTCTTTCATTTTAATATTGAGGTTGTTTAAAATGTAACTGTCATAATGACTGCCGGCGGCAGTTTTAGTTATGAGTATAACCGCAGTGGTTCTAGTGTTAAAGAACACAGGAACAAAGGGAAAATCACCAATTAAGGTGCTACCTGGCCAGGTATTTATTTATTTATTTGCTGCTACTACAGCACTATGGAGCATCTGCTGCACCATGCTGAGTTCAAACTAGTTTCAAGATTGATATGAAAACTGTAAACAAAATAAGAATTAGAAACCAAATACCATGATGTGGTATAATACATTTTGTTTTGGTTGTTTTAGAAATAGAAATAACTTTCAGGTTACATGTGATGCTCAAGGAATAATAACTGATGTGGTTGCAAAATACCCTGGATCCCGTCAAGATGCTTTGATAGCAGCAATCTGGATTATGGGAGGATATGGAGAATGTGGATGTTGCCCCTGGATTAATTTTAGGTGCATATTTTAATATAATTCTGAGTTATTATACAGTTCTGAGTTATTACTATTATAATATTGTGCTTGTTCTATTGTAGGCGACACTGGCTGCCCTTTGCGCTCATGGTTATATGACTCCAGTTATTAACCCAGAAAGTGAAGCAGCATGAAAATACAATGATGCTCATTGCAAAATTAAACACAAACTGAAATATTTTCTTATCAGTAAATAATTATGTAGTGCATAGACAACTGAAATACGTCGAAAAACATTTACTTGCGTAACCTACTGTATGTACTGTACTTTTTTTCCTTTACACAACTAAAATAAACATAAACTCAAGAGATATTCTTAAATTAAATACTGAAAGCATAGGGAAGCATGGTTAGGGTACAGACAAGTACAAACATGGTAAACTTCCATATATAGAAACAAACTTAGTTTTATTTATGCTTTCCATTCTGGAAACGTTTTAGTTTGTTTTCGCTGTGCCCTGGGTCTGTTTGCGCTACGTTTAACACATCACATTCAGTGTGACATAATACATTATTACATTGTAATGTTTCTGTATTACATTCTTTATCGCATTTTAAATGTCAGTGTCCCAGTGAATTTATTTTGTTAATTATTTCTTTCCATGTTTCTTTTCTTAATGTTTTTTTTTTGGCACTGCAAAGTGTTAAATAATATTTCTTGATTTTTTTTCCCATTTCACTAACAGGTCAATTCTGTCTTTGTGGAAATGTGTTTTCCTTTTCTTTTTGGCCGGTGCCATAGTTGCATCAATGTCGGAGTCTGCAGAAGCCATAGCTCGATCCTATTATATACCATCAGTTTTCTGATACAAAGCCCATCTCTTCAATGTTACAGTTGACTTGTTTAACCGTCACAACCCGCGTTTTTTTTGGCATAGCAAATCAGTCTTTATTGTGCACTGTAGTTACACAGCGCTTCCTCCAAAAACAAAGCAAATGAGAGAAGACAATCTATTTATTATTATTATTATTATTATGCACATTCACTTACAACTACGTCTCACCCGAAAAACGGAGCACAAGGAGGTTAAGTGACTTGCTCAGGGTCACACAATGAGTCAGTGACTGAGGTGGGGTTTGAACCGGGGTCCTTCTGGTAACAAGCCCTTTTCTTTAACCACTGGACCACACAGATTTATAATGAGATGCAAATTCCGATCTCTCCTGTATAATGAACAGTAATTTATGCTGTTCGTAAACTTGCGTGATATTACAGTAGTTGTTCACGAACAATAGCTGTTTAGTACGTCGCAAGCAGAAGTTCTACTAAGGAAGAAGGCTACGAATTCACAGTATTTATGAACACGTAAGTAATATTAGGACATAGAGACCACCGGAGATTCAGATCTCTTTTACAAGTGCGACCTAGCCAAGAAAGGCAGCAGCAACACAATAAAACACGGTACAAAAACACAGATACAAAAATAAAATACAAATCATAATGATACAGTCAGCAGTCAATGAAACAGTCAACAATAAAATAGTAACAAACAGTAACAAGACTACTCAACTACTCAAAACATGCACAACTCTCAAGTAGATAATCGTGCAGCTTACTCTTAACCACTTCAACTCCAGATGTAAAAAAACGCTTCCCAGGTACCAGATTTTGAAAATAATAATAATAATAACAATAATAATAATAATAATAATAACAATAATAATAATAATAATAATAATAATAATAATAATAATAATAATAATAATAATAATAATAATGTTTTCAAACCTGTAATTGCTATAAAATGTTAACATGTAATGAATAAAACACAAATAAATGACCTAAACTGTGTTTTTCATTAACCCTTTATGCTCCTGTGTACTACATATCCATGTTCAATATAGAAATAAAAACATTTTTATTTTATTTTATTTTTTATTTATTGTTTGAACAATGAAAACACAAACGCTGCTAATAACGCCAATAACAATAATAATCAGTAAACAGCAATTATCAAATAAAAATCAATCAACATCAAAATGTGTGCAATTATCGACTTGCTCTGTGCCATTTATTGAAATGTTCAATACAACAGAACCCGAGGTTGCCTTCGCAACCACTGCACATTTTCCTTGTGTCCTTTCTTTTGTTTTCATTTACGTAGCAGACCCTGCACCTTTTTTGCGGTCTCTGCTTCCCTTGTGTTGGAGGGATAGTCACAAATGCATGTACAGGGCTACTTTGCGCAGGCATTGTGATGGATCTGGCTGCTGCAGACGCCTGCTTCATTGCCTTGTAAACAGTATTGTGTTGTGATAGTATTCCGTCACAGCACTGTAAAAGGTAATCCAGGAACGGAATCTTACCCTCCCCCTCTGAAAGCCGATACAGCACTCTACTCTACTCAGCATCATCCGGGACATGAAGTGGATGCCTAGTTTTTAACCAGGCAAGACCTTTTCTGCTAAGATCATATGGCTCTCAGGCATCCATGGCTCCCATCAGTTTGTTGTACTTGTGGAATGGCTTTTTGAAAAAAACTGTTGCTCAACACAGGTCTTTTCTACAAAGCCAGCTGTGTACTTTGTAGTCATTACATTCACATCCCTTTTGTCGTGCCACCTCACCAACAATAAATCAGAGTTTCTAACAAAACATGCCTGTCCTTTGTCCAGCTTTTCTTCAGTTACTTCCTTTGGTACTCCTCTGTTGGTTCGAATAGTCCCAGTGATGTGCGTATTTGGTCTAAGCAAAAATGATGCTAGTCTTGTAGACATGTACCAATTATCAACAATAATATGACACCCTTGGTTCAGTACATGATCAGCCAAATAAACCACAGTCCTTTCAGATAAACTGAGTTCACTTGCTTCTGGATAATGCGAGACATCATATTTATCCTTGTCGATGTAAATCTGAAAATTCAATGTGTAACCCTTCAGCCTTTTATCACTGGGACAGAGGCAGATAAGTTTGATTCCGAATCAAGCTCTTTTTGTTTTTATGTACTGCTGAAAGTGAAGTCTTCCTTTCCACAAAACAAGTGCCTCATCAATGGCTATATTCTGTCCCAGGTCAACTAAATCCATTGATGACTCTCTGAGCATGGAAAGAAACAGCTCTAGTCTTGTAAGAGGGTGGTCTGCGCGTACATTGTCTATATTAGAGAATCGTAAAATGATGCGGTTTCTGCTCATCACCACTTTGCAAAAGACAGAGGGGCCCTGCATCAACAGGTGTTGTGACCAGTATGCAGACACCCATGGCAGCTTGTTTATGCCCATTAGAAACACAAGCGCAAAAAAGATGTACATCACCTTGGATTCCACGTCCTGCCGTTTCAAACCAAACACCTTCCTGTTTGCAGCTGGCTTACCTGTAAAGTAGCTGCATGCTCTTTTGTTTGTAAAGTCACAAAGGTAAGTGATTAGCTTTTCCGGAACAAAAGCCAAAAAGCACTCCAATGGAGAACGCAAACTCTCAAGTTCAACGGCGGGGTGTACATCTGTGTAAACAGGTGCAAAATCAAATGATGGAGGACTGGTATCATGGTAGGGGTCAGTAATAAACACCCAGTCCCCTGCTGTTCTTGGCTCCACATCCTCTTCATCATCATCGCTGAGTGATAAGTCAGCATCACTGTCGCTGGTAGCGAAATCCTCCGAACCAACTTCGAAATCTTCATCACTCCCGTTGTCGCTCTCCACGTACATTGCCATGTTTAACTTTCGCTAAAAACTATATAAACTACAACTAAACAAATAAAACTAATAATAAAACAAAATATAATAATTTAAAACACTATATATATATTGTAAAGGATTGCACCACTCTCGGGTTCGTTGCCCCTTTAAAAATAGACCCAACACGACAGAAATTGATTTTTAAGCGCTGGTGCGCTATGTTTAATAAACAAAAAATAAACAAAATACAAAACAAACACCTAGCTCTGTACGAGCACTGACTAACACACAGGAACTCCCTGACTAACACGGGACAGCTATGCTGTTTCCCCGTCCTCACAAAACACACTGGTTTGAAACAGCACTTTACCTCACGACTGCCAGGAAGCAGAGCACCCCTTTCTGCCTCCTTCTCCTCAGCAGCCTCGAGCAGACTGCCTGCTCTCCTTTTAAACCCCACACCTGGGTCTAATTCCCCAATAACGCCCAGGTGCGGATGATCATTAATAAACAATGAAACAATTAAATTTAAACTATAAACCAAAAAGTGCATTCTCACATGTTTCTTTTGCAGGGAGGTTTTAACCCCCTCCCTGCTGTCTCTCACAACCCGCTATCTTACACATCCCCCCCTTGTCTTTACAAGACATAGGCCACGAAACGGCCACCTCCTCCCCTAAAACACAACCACCCACCCTCGTCCACGTCCCGGCTCAGCCAAGTAGGGACCGCGCACCGGCGACGAGGGACCCCAACGGTTTGACAGGGGCGACCAGAACGACAACCGGGGCACTGGAGGCTGCAGCAGCGGGCAGAGGTCTGCAGCTGGGACCCAGTGCAGCGACGTCCGGTCAGCAAGGGGGAGCGAAGCAGTGACCAGGGGGAGCGTAAGCGACGTCTGGGAGCAGCGCAGCGATGTCTTAGTGTCCGGGAGGAGCGGAGCAGGGGACCAGGTGCAGAACTGTGCCCGATTCTGCCGACTCCTGGGCTCCAGGTCTAGTGACGGGAGGTCCAGGCTAACCGACAGGGTGTCCAGGAGCAAGGGGTGAGGGACCGGACGCAGCGACGCCGGACTGGACCGTAGGGGTGGTGGTCGGGGCTGTGGTGGAGGTATGCTTTTCACCTCCTCCCAGGGCTCTGGCAGCGGCAGCTCCTCCCCTCTAGGCTCTGGCAGTGGCAGCTCCTCCCCTCTGGGCTCTGGCAGCGGCAGCTCCTCCCCTCTGGGCTCTGGCAGCGGCAGCTCTTCCCCTCTGGGCTCTGGCAGCGGCAGCTCCTCCCCTCTGGGCTTGGGAGATTGCGGAGTTACCCATACCTGCTCCCACTTCTGGAGCAGCAGGTCTAGCTCTGTGGGCTCCGGATCAGGTAGCCCCCAGTCCTGTCTCCACTTCTTTATCTGCTCTTTCTGAGCAGCGGTGTTCCGATTGACCATTTCAATCAACTCTTTTAAATCCATTATCTTTTGGGTCATAAGGGCGCCCACACACGCTGCCACCAAATGTAAAGGATTGCACCACTCTCGGGTTCGTTGCCCCTTTAAAAATAGACCCAACACGACAGAAATGGATATTTAAGCGCTGGTGCGCTATGTTTAATAAACAAAAAATGAACAAAATACAAAACAAACACCTAGCTCTGTACGAGCACTGACTAACACACAGGAACTCCCTGACTAACACGGGACAGCTACGCTGTTTCCCCGTCCTCACAAAACACACTGGTTTGAAACAGCACTTTACCTCACGACTGCCAGGAAGCAGAGCACCCCTTTCTGCCTCCTTCTCCTCAGCAGCCTCGAGCAGACTGCCTGCTCTCCTTTTAAACCCCACACCTGGGTCTAATTCCCCAATAACGCCCAGGTGCGGATGATCATTAATAAACAATGAAACAATTAAATTTAAACAATAAACCAAAAAGTGCATTCTCACATGTTTCTTTTGCAGGGAGGTTTTAACCCCCTCCCTGCTGTCTCTCACAACCCGCTATCTTACAATATACTTTAGTTGAATGGCTTCCCGCAGAATATCTCAGTCTTCTAAACGCCTACAGGTAGATTGGAATCTCTACACGACACGCAATTGGGTACAAATGTCACCTGACCCTCCTCCGACTTTCATTGCACATTCCACAGTACTAGCACTGCCTTAGGGAATGAAACTTGAAACGCTAGACTGAGAAACCGCTCATAGAATAGAATGAGAAACTTGACGTACACACGTACGGCATGGTACTGTAAGTGGGTTTTCATTTGATGTACGTAGTTCCCCTATATAACCACAGCTAAAAGAACAGGAAGAGAGAGAACACAGAGGGAACACACTGGAACCAGACTGGGGCCATTTTGCACATGGAAGGAAGAGAATCAGCTCTGGAGCCTAAGCAACAAATACATTGAAGAGAAGCAGAAGGAAACAAAACGGCACTACTAAATGCAGTGAAGACTCTACGTCACAGAACAGAAAGTTAAGTACTCCTTGCATTGTCGAGATTAAGAGAATACTGTTTCATAACGGACTGCGAGTATAACTTGTGTCGTTTACATAAGCGTCCCGTTGATGGATGCTGGTGTTCTACTTATTGTTAACTGTTACATGACTCCAGTACATAGGGACTGTGAATGTCAGACTGGAAGATATCTTTATTGTATTACTAATGCTGATGCATTGTAGTTTTTCTGTCTCCAGGGCTTGCCTTCTCTTTCCCTACGTTCCAGAAGAAGGATTGCAGAGGACAGACTGCTGTATTACCTGCAGACACCCCAACAAGCAAGGCTCTCACCTACTAGAGCTAAGTATTAGTGGCCGGTTTGGTAGACTAATGCTCTTGTAGGGAGGCGCCGAATGTGGGGTGTGTTAATTAGCCCCCTCAGAGAGTGAGACGGGGAGGGGAGAGCGAGCATTAAGGACAGATTGTTTTCACTGTTTTTCCAGGATCTACGTCATAGAGGGTTGGAGGAAGCACCCTCTGGAGGCAGGCATGGGATCTGGATGCAAAGTATTGGCAAGGAGTCAGTTGGACTTTCGTGGACAAATTAGTGGACAAGTGCCTGTATTATGGTGAAGACCACTTTGGAGAAGATTGCTTTTTGTCCTTTGAGGAACGAGAGACTCTGTGGCCATTGAAGGTCAGGTGACACACTCCTGACCACACTCCGGTGGGACTGAACTATAGTTTTTACTTATTTATATCATTAAATTAGACTCCATGGACCATATTTTCAAAGTGTTTATTACAGTATTTAATTAAAAAGATAAAACACCTTAAAAAACTAGAACCAAGCAACAAAGTAATATTATCCAAGTTCTCTTAAGCACTCTCAAGGCGCTTTTCATTTTGTAACATTAACATGAATTGTTCTCCTTTCAGAAAAATAGGAGTGTATTAAGAATGGAGGAACATATAATGGACCCACATATCATAGCAGTGAAAGCCAGTAAAATTACTTTATTGCCTTGTTTAAAATTGAGAGGAAGCCTGTGTCCCTAAAGAGCTAAAAACGACTTTTGTTGAATGTAAACTCATGTAATAACCAGCAGCAAGGTGGATCTCTGCAGAAGTGGAGTGCACAAAATGCTAAACTATAAATGGATGCAAGAAACAGACACAGAGGAATTGTTTTTGTGTGTGTGTGAATCTGAAGCCAGGAATTTGAATTCATAAGCTAGCTGACAGGGAGCAGTGAGTCGACAAGACTGAAGAAAACTAAAATGCAAAACACATTCTTCTTGTATTCTCTCTGACTTCCTGGTACTAAATCAGATATACTGGCCTCCATCCAGTTGCTAGCAGGAAGGTCCAGTGAGCACCAGTAGCGGTGAGTCCAGCTTGGGGAGAAGGGAGTCTGCATGGCTCAATACTCCATATAAAGCACTGTTTAGTCACAGCTGGGACTGCGATCTCAGGCATCCTGCCACACAGGGGTGAAATTCTGCTGGTACTCACAGCTACTCTGTACCGGGTCTTATTTGAATGCTGGTACTGGGTACCAGGACTTATTTCATGTGCTTTTCATCCAATGCACTTGCATTCCGTTCACTCACACTAGTGCAACGTTTCTCCAATGCGCTTTCATTCAGCACAGTTCATGCTGCTTGCATTCTGTTTCTTAATACTGCTTTTCTGTCTCCTAGCTGCTATTGGCCACCAATAAAGTCAATATAATCACTGCATGTTGATTGGCCAAGCTTTCATTCTGATTAGATTTCATTTTGGCATGCGTCACAAATCTCTGCCCATTTCTCTTTGTGTCAGTGCTCACTGGTTGATCAACGAGAGAAGACTTTAGCAGTGAGACGTGAAAACAGCGGCATGGAGTAATTACTATTTTCTTAAGTTCGGAGAAACTATTTGAATATTCGAACGACCATTGATGCACATGAATTTGAAGGCAAAAATCCACGGCAGTGTCCGCCTTAAATTACATAGTTGATAAATATTAGAAATAATTATCACAATGTGCTTTGTCTTGCATGATTTCCTTGCCAGAATTTGCACAAAAAAATGTTAAAATGGAAAGTGATGTGTGGGACAGTAGGGATTAACATAAAAAAACAGGATCAACAAAGTAAAGTGCTGCTTCAGATTTGGCAAGCGAGTCAGAATCAGGATACAGATGCAGGTGTGTTTTTACGCTTCCCAAACTCTGGCCCAACTTGCAAGGAAAATGTTAAGTATAGTGATCAACGTTTTGTTTTGTTGTGATCCTAATATTTTCTGTTATGAGGACTATAAACGAAAACCAAAACGGTGAGGTGTTTTTTTCTTTGTACAATGCCCCCTTTTCTACAGTTTATTTAAGTTAAATTTGAGTTTGCACTTGCGTTTTTCTGCCTGAAATACACTATTTTTGTGTAATAGATCATGGTATAATTAATCTACACAGAAACACAACAGAGAAGCACACATAATATATTATTGCAGGATAAGTAATCAGTAAAAAAAAAAAAAAAAAAATAACAGGGATATATGTCCTAACCCAAGGCTATCATTGTACCATGGCCAGGTCCTGTTGTAGGTGAGTACCCAGGATCTGGAAAGTATGGGGATGATTTCAGAGAATACTATGGAGATTGACATGGCCAAGTCATTTTTTTAAGACGAGTGCCTGGTACATTAAAAAAATAATTTTTTCATCATTTTTTTCATCGCACAGTTGTTTTCTTTGTACACATTTTGTATAACATACCCCTTATTTAGGATATCTTTAAACAAAACTCCATCGCTACAGCAGTTACATCATAGTGTAATATTTCTTAATGCTTATCATTTAAGGTTTAAACTTAAGTGTTATATTACAGTACATGACTGAGTGATACAAGCAGAGGGTACAAAGCTTTCAGTATTTTCAGCTTCTTTGTTTATGATCAATTGGTTATAGTTTATCAGTTATTTTTTAAGGCTTATTTTATATTCATAAATGTATTGTGTACTGGCTGTGCATATGAGTACCTGCACTTTTTGTGTCTGCATTGCCATTGTAGTGCCCCTGTCTGTCTGCATTGCCATTGTAGTGCCCCTGTCTGTCTGCATTGCCATTGTAGTGCCCCTGTCTGTCTGTATTGCCATTTTAGTGCCCCTGTCTGTCTGTATTGCCATTGTAGTGCCCCTGTCTGTCTGTATTGCCATTTTAGTGCCCCTGTCTGTCTGTATTGCCATTGTAGTGCCCCTGTCTGTCTGCATTGCCATTGTAGTGCCCCTGTCTGTCTGTATTGCCATTGTAGTGCCCCTGTCTGTCTGTATTGCCATTTTAGTGCCCTTGTCTGTCTGTATTGCCATTGTAGTGCCCCTGTCTGTTTGCATTGCCATTGTAGTGCCCCTGTCTATCTGCACTGCTATTGTTGTGCCCCTTGTAGATTATTAGCGAAGGGGTTAATTAGCAAAATGCAGTAGCATTCTACCATTGGCAGTCTCATACCATTGCATTGCCATTGACTATAATTTAGTATAGGGTATTGTATTTTATTTTGTGGAAAATGATAGTGGGGCATTGAAGGTTTAAATAGAACATTCTGTTGACTACAACATTCACTCACATTGCCTGTCTAATGTAACAAACAACAAAGCAGACTTCAGCAGCTTTCTCTTATACGAATGGCAGAATAGTACATGCAAAGCAGACATGCACATATGTAAACATAAGAGTGCAGAGCTACACATGCAGTGTGAGACTGTACACATAAAAGCTGATTGCAGTGAGCAAGCAGCTGTGAGAGTAGCTGTGCAGTCTAGTACGTGCCATGTAAAACAAGCATGTACTGTAAGGAATGAATAAAACAGCAGCAGAGCCTGGGTCATGAAATAGTGTGGAAATCAGTAAGCTGCAGCCAAACAGCTTCCAGTACTGTACTGTGATCCAGCAGGCGTACAGCAGTTTTCTATATATTTATTTCAATTTTACCACTGTAGCCAGGTGAAATAATTGAATAGGAAGGTATTGATTATCACTTCAATATTGGTTATTGGTTTATAGCGCCTGTGTTACACCTGGGGTGAGTAAAGCAGCACATCAGTGAGTATAGTTAAGAGTTGTATTTTCTGTGTTTATTTGCAGGGCCCAACTTCATAGCACATTTTTCATTTGCAACTTTGAAAAGAACACAAATACATTTGGGTTACTCACGACCGATAATCGCAGCAACAGGTCATCATTGAGGGCAAACTCCCTTTACTTAGTCATTTTGGTGTTCATTACTTTTTATGTATTTGTCTCAGATGATAACAGCATCTCCGCTGAAATCAAATAAAGCGTGGTATCAAACCCTATGCCTTTGTGTCTCCCTTTCCTTCATTTTGCTGGCTTTCTACCCGGCCACATGCTGGTCCCATGCAGTAGTAACTCACGTATTACAACAATTGTGCATTTCATACAAGCTCAGTAAAACACAGATGTACACACAACATCTTGTATTCAGTCATAGGCCTTTATCAGCATATCAAGTCAGTTTCTTTTCAAAGATTCTACTCTGCATGGACTTCAGTTTACCCTTGTCAATATCTTTAAATAAGTGATAAGATGATCTGGTATCGATAGTATACACTACTGTCTAGCACAGCTCATTGTATATAGAGGGCATTTATTGACAGCTGGAATCCCTCTGCCATTTATTTAATTGGGATTCCAAAGCCAGCTATCCTGAAATTAAACGATACGGTACAGTTTGGATTTATAGGAAGTCAGACAGAGCACAAGCAGCAACAACAAAAAACAACAAAAACTTGGCCTTAAAACAAGGAAAAGCAAAAGCATGGTCATATAATAGCTATAAACAATATATTGTATTTGAAGATCTCAGTCTCTCTCACTAGTACAACATCCCCAACTTTGTCTCATATATTATCCACTCTGGAGACTGTCCCTCATACCCTCTAGTTATCACACAATTAAACCTTCATGCAGATATACAGAATATTGATTATTACAGGTACATTTTAAAGAGAAATACAGCAGTGTGTTGGATATTGGAGAGTCCTCCATACAAAGAACACATTAACGCCTGAAGGTGTCACTGTAGCCCCAGGTTAGGTGACCTGCAACCCTACTAAAAATACTGTTAAAGTCCATGGGCACAAAATGCACATTTAACTGTTATATTACCTAATTACCTAACGCCCTTTGTCTTGTTACCATAATCCATTTCTAGCTTATTTACATACATTGAGCTGGATTGGCGTTGTTGATTTCAATGGGAGAATAAAGTCCCGCCACTTGCTGGCAGACCCCTGAATAATCGCAATGCTGTACAATTAAGGTCATCATCAAACAGTGTGCTCTGTAAGATTGATTTGGTGTTTTCATTTAACACAGACATTTCTGTTGGTTGTTTAGTTACAGTAGCTTATATCTGTTGTGGCTGTTTTCTTTGTTATGTTAATATACTTAATTAAAACTGTACTAAGCTGGAAACTCTATGTCCCTGTGTGTTGCAAACCCTGAACTAGATATTGTACCTCAGTTGGTCTGAGTAAGATCATTTTTGTTTGCTTTTCTCTTTGTGGTATAAAATATTAAAATGTAAAATGGTGGTTCTCTTGCAATGTAACAGCACTTGAACCTGTAATCTTTTGTGTCCCAGTTATATAAAAATACACAGACTACCTTTAAAGAGTAAATCTAGCATTACCCGTCCCCACGTGTTGCTACAATTGTTTAAATAATGTACCTGTAATTTCCACTACTAACATCCTGACAACTTTTTACACTTAGAACTTTAAAGTCTGTTTCAAAGCTCTTTGCAAAATGTCTGCTCAGTGCACAGCAATAACGATCCATGATGTGGTATGGAACAGAAAAGCCAGAGCACTTTTTGTTTTATGTATTGCTCCTGCACTGATTTATAGGACAGATCTCAAACCCCAATGCACTAGAGCGGCCATTCTAACAGCTTAGAAACAGACTTTAAAAGTTATGTGTAAAATGTTGTCAAGATGTTAACAATAAAAATAAAAATTACAGGTATGTTATTTAAACAGTTGTAGCAACACGTGGGGACGTGTAACGCTATATATTTTTCGGAACCCTGCTACTTACTCTTTAACCTTGAAACCAAACAAGCACACAACTGCAATATGGCAGCCATAGTAAGTCAGATCACCTGAGGTGTTTAACGCTTTTCAACTGCAGTTTGTATTGTAAAGTACCAAACACAATTATTACCTGTTTTGCACATGCATTGACTAAAATTTACTCAAATGTGCCATTTTGAAAGAAACTCATGTTTTAGCATATCTGGTAATACTTTTGGTTAAAGGAAGATCTCAGTTTCTATGCCTTATTCTCGGGTTATCTGTTTGCACTTTCACTTCCTGGGGCATTTCACCCGAATAGTGTCAGATGGTTATTCAGCCTTCCCGGGCTCTGCAGCTTGTACTGTGATCCACATCACTGCTCTGTCTGGATAAACACAATGCCCTTGAAACAAACTGGTAAAGATGAAAGAAACAAGTTCATAGCAAATCTCAAATCACACATCTAAGACATCTCAGTGCACTGCTTAGCAGAGCTGTCAAGATTCCTAATTGCCAACTGATTTGTGTGTTGCCCAAACTAATCACAGTTAGCAGATGAATCTCTCGCTGATTTGTCTGTCTGTTAATATGTGGGCCTGATTAGCATTTGAGAGATAAGACAAGGCTTATAATGCTAAAAATAAAGGTTGTGGCTGTGTGTAGTCAACAAAAAAAGGGTAGATGGCACACACCCTAGTAATGGAAATTTGGGAGGTCTACCTCCGAAAACTGATGTTAATATGAAGAATAACCTTCTGAATGTATGACACTGTGAGGGTGCTAAGTAAAGGGAACAGAGAACCCTGGACTGGTTGGCCTGACAATTCATTGCCAGGGTTAAAAGGAAGTCATCATCTAGAATGGGGGCGGATCTCTGGTACAGTAACTCATCGACCTGGAAGGGAAACGATGTGGCAGCTGCGGATTGAAGGAGTGGTTGCAATCGTTTACCAAGGGGTCATGAGTGACGGTACTAATAGGGGACAGAGCGACGTGATCTGTTCCTTCGTTTATGGTTAAGGAACAACCTGGAAGGTCCACTGTTTATATATCGTACCGTGAGTGTTTGTTTGTTTGTCTCTAATTGTTGCTTGTTGTTATTAGTAACACTAACACGTTCTGGAGCTGTCGCCAGAGGCCAGCACCAACCCGGACATCACTGCACTTGTATCACGATATATATTGTATTTGCATCACAAGCACTACAGCATGCACCCAGGACTGGTGACCATGTTTGTATATTGTATGTGTAAATTGACTGTGTTTATTATTTAGGACTGCAAACCCTTTATTTATAACAGTGCAATACACATTGCTGTATATTGCCTGGGATTATTGTTTAAGGTCATCAGACCTGGATTACAAAGTAAATCACTTTCTGATTGGATTATCACTGTCTGTCTCTTGCGCACCGCATCACTCCTACACCTGTACCCTGTGAACCACTTTGCCACACATGATGTCAGAACATGGGAGGCTCAGGCAGCATACCAGGAAATGACGGGAGTGGAAGCCGCCGATTACGACCTGGTAAAACTGGCAATCCTCCGTCGTCTTAACATCACGACGGAGACCCACCGGGTACGATTCAGGGAGTACCAAAGATCCCCGGATACATGCCCCAGGGGGGTCACGCAAAGGTTACGTGAACACATGGTACACTGGCTGACCCCCACCAAGAAGACCAATCTGCAAATGGTTGAGGTGATAGTGGTGGAGCAGTTCTGGCATGTGGTAGGCGCTGACACTCAAGCGTTGATACGGCGCCACAACCCCGACACCCTGGAAGAAGCCATGATACTAGCTGAGGACCTCTAAGACTCCCTGGTCTCTGCCCGGACCGGCATACTCAAGACTCCCACCAACCGGAGCAGCCAACCACCACCTCCTCTCTCCCAACACCACCAGCACCCACACCTACTGAATTAGCTGAATTGTTGATATGCTTCCATTTTGATTCCCCTGCAATGTTGAATTTGTTTCCAATCTCTATTACATTCCTTGGTGTACATACATTATACAAATAGTGGCTGTTTGAGTGTTGCAGGCTAAACTATTACCTCAGGGTTACAGAAGTCATTGGTTAATGTAAAGCCAGAAGGCAGCTAAGAGCATTGCTGCACAATCAAGGTGAGGTTTGTAAACCAAAGGCTATTGTGTAGGCTATAACAATTTAAAACACAACAATAACTATATGCAATTTTTGACCATGACATCAAATAATTTTAGAGGTCAGGGACATCAGAAATATTATTGGGGATGACAGAAATATATTTCTTGAGGATGCTGGGAACATCATAATAGAATAAGCATGGGGTAATGGAAGAAGACAGCATTTGAATACCAACTTCATCTTACCAAGTCGGGATTTATCAGCTTGTTCTGGATTAATTAATGGTGGCATTGCATAAATCAAACTAAAAATAAGTGTTGCTCATTCACAGAGGCCATAAGTGCTTTGACTACCAATCATGAAGTCTGAAGGTTATGGCTTTTGCCATATATATACCATACAGTTTTATTAACCTAATCGCCCCCTCACCACCCAGACCAGTCTCACCAATGTGTGCACTGGAACTTTTAGGGAGGTCAGCACCCAAACATGAGGCTGAGTGCCAAAACCAAACAAGTCAAGATTCTGTGATACATATTCATGTCATCGGTCTTTCTCTAAGAATTGTCCTGACTAAAACTGCCGCGATACAGATCTGTTGTCCATGCCAGTGTTACCACACTTACTATGATTACTACTAGTATTACTGGATACTACGATTCTGTATTCCATGCAACCTCCCAGAAATGTTGGAAAACAGTGACCCAGAGATCATACAGACAGATTGGGTCTCCCTGGATTCTGGCTTTGGGGGCCACCCAGCCTTCAGAGTAGATTCCTTTTAATAAGCTGCACCTCCCGCTTGGAGAGAATTAATTTTTTTAATGCCTCTCTTAAAAGGTCACAAAAAGCCATGTCTTTATTGCTTTGACAGCAAATTTGATTCCAACTAAAAAAAACAAAAACAAAAAAAAAACCTGTTTTAAATACAGTTTCTTCTGCTGGCCCTTACACCACCATATAACAATAGAGAGATGAGACAAAGATGTGAGGGTAAAACAGTAGTTCAGTGTACTGTTCACAAATTCAGAAACACCTGTTATATGTAACACACCTTTTTGCGTAAATTGGCTTTCTCATACATGACTCTTTAACATAAATATATTGTACCAATCTTGACACCCACCATTTTTTAAAACAATTATTTGGTATAAAATGTCGTTCTGCATGGGTAGTAAATAAACATTATTTGGGATGGGATAGATTGATTACTCATCAGTACCAGTACTTCTTGTTGTGCAGTAGAATATACAATACAGTGCTCTCTCACTGCACTGTGAATACAGTGAAATAATGGAGGAGATTTGTTGAAGGGCCATACACAGTAAAGTGTTGTACATGTAAAATTTAGAGCCAACATTGAAATTAACTGAATTGTGAAATAGATAGGAAGAACTGTTTATCAAATTTGCCCAGAATTATTTGAGTCAATTATTTTCTAGATACGCTTTTTATCTATAAAAAGCGCGATACATTCATCATAAAGGAGAATATTAAAAAAGGCCTTTGTGTGTATGTTACAGTTACACTTTTCCATGTAAATACTGCGATTATAGTGTTCTCATTTGTCAATACTGCTGGATCTTATTGATCCCCACTGGGCATGAAATCCGCTGCGAAGGGGAAACAGTGGAAGCGTAATATACATATGTCACATTATATCATATATCTGGAGAATCACTTATTAAATTGTGATTAAACATTTCATTGACATTTCTTGTTCTATACTATTCTGTACATATTGTTGATATACAGTATGCTCATCACTTTTTTCCTCATACAGATAACCGTGGCAGGGGTGTATGTTATTGACATACTTGTTTTTTGTCACTTTCAGATGCAGAAAGGAAAGAAGAGGGATACATATTGAGTGTAGACGTGCTCCATAATGACCGCCTGTGGGGACCGTTATCACCAGGAGTACTCAGCATCCATTAATCACAAGCCTTCCCATACAGGTCCTCATTTTAATAATTTAACAGAAATCCCTGTGCTGCACAGAAGTCAGACTGCCCCAAAGCCTACCAAACTAGGGCTGCCTACCTAACGCCTGTCCCATTTGGAGTCTGCAATCCAATCTGCAAGATGTTATGTAAAGGTCAGAAAGGTCACTTTTTTATAATTTCAACACTTCAGTATTTTACTAGTTGAATTCATTTATAAACTACACTTCTGTTCTGCTAAGCAAAACCAACACAACGTTTTGTAATTACAGACTTATACTCCCCACTATTTATGTATTTATTATCGTTCTAGTGTAGGATTCTATCGTTCTTTATAGTAAGGTGGGGTCTTGGCCTTCTAACATGACCGTGTTTAGAATGACTTTGACAGACAAATCGTAACCCGAACACAAACAACAATCATGAATAGCATTGCAACTAAGCTTCGGGACCAATCGGATTTACCTAAAGCTGTTTGGAAATCTGAAAAAGTTATTTCAGGTGATCCAGAAGATAAAAAACAACACAGCAAAATCATCACATCATCACATAGATATTGTTATAACTTGTACCATGGTATTGGATCTTTAAGGTGCGCTGATAATGCGTCTTCATTTAAATTATATATCCCAGTTTACGGCATATCCAATCTGAAAACGAATGTAATTTAAGAGCAAAAGGAAAATATGAATTAAATTACAGAAAGTGTTCTGACCTTGTTAAATGAGCTAAGTCATTCCTTATCATTGCAACACAGGGGAATATATGCCTTGAGTGTTGACCTTTATGAACAGCAGATATCACTTGTGTTACATGCCAGGGTTCAATGTTTTAAAAAATAATAACACATGTACACTGGTTTGTATAATGGGCACTAAAAGGTTAAGAGTCAGTTTCATATTGTGTGTTATTATGAAGGTCAATATATGACAAACTTGACTGGAACCTGCAGGACCCATTGCTTCCACCTTGGGTTATATACTAT
Source organism: Acipenser ruthenus (assembly GCF_902713425.1). Lineage (NCBI taxonomy): Eukaryota > Metazoa > Chordata > Actinopteri > Acipenseriformes > Acipenseridae > Acipenser > Acipenser ruthenus. Next base: position 18,200,517 of record NC_081205.1, read on the forward strand.
GTCACACTGCCAGGATAGACTTGCTCAGGGCGTGCAGTGCTGACATTCTGTGTGATTATTGTTTACGCCTGTGATTGATACTGTCAGATCAAAGGCTTTTATGATGAATAGACTGCCTAAGGAGAGCTTAGCAATGTTTACTTAGCACTTGCCAGACCTTGGGGTAATTCAGCCAAAACAAAATGCTAAAACTCGATTAACATTGCCACCTTTGTATCTGGAAATTAAGGGTTGGGATTTAAGTTCAAGACTTTAGAATTCTATAATAAATACCCCTTATGAAAATGTAATTGTGGCACGGCAAAAGGCTGAATTGAGTGTGTGTTTGGGTGGGGAATATTTGGTTGGCAAGCCAGGTGTATAAAGAGGGTGATCATGGTTGTTAATTTAGAATTATTGTTGGTGATAGAGGTGGAGGTCTGTGGTTTGTGTTCCGTGCTGTCCTGTCTTGTGTTCGTGTTCATGAGTTTTTGTAGAACCTTTTGTTTGGGCCCTTGTGCCATTTGTTTTGTGAAGAGTGTTTTGTCTGTTTTATTTGTTTGAATAAACTGCACATTAACACATTAAACTTGCAGTTTTCTCTGTCTGAGTCTCTCTCTCTACCAATACCATCCGGGCTGTGACGCTACCGCGCCACAGTAATATATACAAAACATATTTTTGAAAATATATTAGGTGAAAAATACACATATTTTAAAATATATGTTACAATATACTGCTGTATTTTTCTGGTAAATATATTGCAATATGTTGTAACATATAGCAATATATTTTAAAATATGTAAATTATTGCCATTATAAGATAAAAAATATATTAGTAACATATCTTTTTTAAAATACAAAAATATTTATTTACAATATATTTATGTCAATATAAATAAAAAATATACTGCAGTATACTAATTAGAATATTTTAAAATGTATTGTTATATATATTGTATATATTGCATTTCCAGTATTCATTAAGTTTGGGACTGTTGTATAGATAACAAAAACCACAAAAGAGTCTTTTTAGAAAAAAAAACATTATTTATTGTTTATAAAAATGTATTTAAGCATGGCTAGCTTAAATCTGACAGTGTACAACAAAACTTCAGCATGTAAGGAACATGGACATTTTTTTTTAACAAATTGTATACTAAGTAAACAAATTATGACCATATATCCAAAAGCAACCAACAAAAAAATGACAAATTGAACAATGTACAAAAGAAAAACAAAAACGCATTCAAATTATTTGTGCCAGGGACCCTGATCATGTGATGCAAGACTGAGCTATACACTTTGGCTTCAAGCTCTGCAAGGTGGCAACCATAGCAAGCTAACCCTAACAGCTGACTTGTGACATAAATCTGACACACACACACACACACACACACACACACACACACACACACACCAGAAAATAGGTCCTTGTAGCTTCGATGTTGCCATTTCTCTTCTTTTGTAAAGATTTTGTCTTAAAATGTTTGATTACTGCACCGAGGCAGGTCTGTCTTACAGCACAGCAGTAACACCGAAAAACACTCGCATTCAAGGCTCTCTACTGATATGGTCCAATGGTGGAAATACACGAATAGGACATTGTTTTAAAACCACGAGTCTCAGTGCCTGACTAAAAAGATTTAAAGGGCCGGGTCGCCGGTGTGAGTTTTAACAAAGGGCAGACGCCAAAGTGATAACAGACAAACTCAGTAGCATGAAATAAATATTCTAACCAATTAGGGCAAGGATGCAATGGTAAAACTAAATATATTGCAACATACTTTTAAATATATTTTCTACCTTCAAATATATTGCAAAATAGATAAGATATATTACCCGACTTAACATACATTTAATAATCATCCTAAAATATATAAATAAGCTGAAACAAATGTTTAAATATATTTTAAATCTGTGCAATATCACACAATACATCTTATTTCTACAGTGACATGATTTAAAAAATCTACATTATACTTTAACGTATATATTTTTTGTATGAATATGGAATTTACTATATATTGTTTATACTTTAACATTGAGACCATTTGTATTTTTGTATTTTATGAATATATTTTACACATTGTCTTTCCAGACCTAAACAGCAGCCTTGAAATGGAAAGAGGGTGGACATCGTAGACAAATAATTTAATTTCTTACCTTCAATTTATTATTATTATTAAATTAGTCATTTAGTAGATGCTTATCCAAAGCGACTTACAGAGACTATGGGGTGAACTATGCATCAACAACTGCTGTTGCAGAGTCACTTACAATAGGATCTCGGTTTTATGTCTTATCCCAATTTATATACATTAATTAATTACCTGTGCATGTTCTTCTTGGCTGACAGATTAAAATATATGATGAAAACAAAAACAGTTATCAGTAACAGCAGCAAGTAGCTCATTTGCATATTGAGGGACTGCATGAGGAAATGTCTCTCGTCTGTTAAATTGCTGTTAATGGTTGTGTTATTGTTATTGTTGTCGTTACATCAGGTGTTTTTATTGGGAAGTGTGGTGTGTTATTAAGTATTCCTGGATTTATGTCACCATCAGTAGTAGTATGGGCTGCAGGGGTGGGGGAGGGATTTGCTCCTGCAGTTAGTAGGGCCAGAGTGGATGTTTCTATTTGATGAGCTTTTGCGTGTTGGTTGCAGTCTGTTTGTGAATAAACAGTGTTTATTCACAAACCTTCAATGCAGTGTGTCTGTCCCATTCCTGGGTATAACCCGAAATTGGTGCTTTGCAACAGTATACATGTATATATATTTCACAATATATTTTCCAGTATATTGTATGCATATCTATACTATATATCTGCAGTATATTACAACATATTTATTAGTATATTTTTCCATATATAAAGTACATATGTAAAATATATTGTCATATATATATATATATATATATATATATATATATATATATATATATATATATATTCCTAACTAAAATATATGAAAATGGCAATAATTTGTATATGGTGAAATGTATAAAATATATTAAAACACATACATTATAAAATATATGATAATATATTGAGGTTAATATATTATAAAATATATTTCATTTTCATAAGGGTATGTCCATAAGCATTGCACTATTTCATACTAAAATATTTAATTTATGCAACACATGTAAGGAGGCTTCAAAATGTTATATAAACTTTAAAATTGTATTCAGTAAAATAAAACCTTTTTACAATAAACATGTAGACATAATCCCAGGTTTTTTTCCCCCAAAAAACCTAATTTGGCATCATTTTCACTGTATTAAGAGCAACAATGCTGTACTGTTGTAGTACATTTTATTCCAATTGCAGTTAACTTCTACTTTATTTTAATTGATAAAAAAATGTAAATACTATTTTTCAAAATGACCTTTTTATGACTTTTGTAATTAATCCAAGTGCTTCAGTTTGGTGACTCCTTTACTGAGCTGCATGTACCTGGGTGTCACTGTCAAGCTTTCTAATTCCCCAAAATGAAGCAAGATTATGATCTTTATTATCAACTGTGTTGGCACCACATGCTATCCTGTAAGAGCTAAAAGGTAAGAGTCTCGCATGTTGGGAAGCAAACATCATAAAAAGGTACAGTAAGGGAGCCACAAACACAAAAGCCACCCCATACAGAAAGGATAATGTCCCCCCCATTAGCTCACAGCTCACTCTCACAGGAGTTACATTAAAACACATACAAGCTTTTCACAGAAAGCTTGAAGGACCAAACATTGCATTAGAAGTTCATTTGATAAAAGGTAAATGTGTTGTAATGGATTTGCCTTCTTACAGTTGCCTTTAGATAAGGACTCACTTCCAAATTGAGGAATAAGTACAAAAAATAGAGTGTGATGATTGAAAAGTGTATTGTTCGCGTGATGTCCCTTTAAACATATTTTGAGCCGATTCGCTTTCTTAATTAAACACTAATTACCAAAGGAAGTTGTTTCTTTTTACCCTCATATTTTGATTGAGTTCACAAACATCATGCATTGATCTCACCTGATTCTATTTGAACCTGCATTTCATTCTTTTTTATTTATTTATTTATTTATTTTTATAAATTTAGTCGTTGCCAATCATTTTTTACTATTTTCTCCCAATTTAGAATGGCCAATTATTTTTTAAGCTCAGCTCACTGCTACCACCCCTGCACTGACTCGGGAGGGCAAAGACGAACACACACTGTCCTCCGAAGCGTGTGCCGTAAGCCGACCGCATTTTTTCTGAGAACAACGCAGCTCTCGGGCAGCTTACAGGCAAGCCCGCAGGCGCCCAGCCAGACTACAGGGGTCGCTGGTGCGCGGTGTACTGCATATATTTTCCACTATACTGAAAAATATGTCAACATATTCTCCCAATATATTGCAATAGAAAACTATGCATCCCGAATACTATGACGAAACTGTATCCTGGTGAGGAAGTCATCTAACTGGATTGAAAAAGAGTACCGGTAGCTTTTTGCCAAAACAACCTTTGCTGGTTGGGAAAGGTCTGGGGTAAAATAAACCAAGGAATGATTTCCAACTGATTTCCACCCCCACTTAACAGCACTTTGGGGAAAAAGGCATGAGGTTAGGCTGTTTACATGTAAGCAACTTGATTTAAATGTCTTATCTTTTAAATGATTACAATGTGTTGAACCTGTACAATATAGGCTGTATATTGAAAATAAATATTATATGAACACAATGATAATAATCAGTGCAATACCAATTACTATATTTCATAGCAAAGCAGGCATATTTGTTTAATCAGCACTTCTTGTTAAACTCCTGCTAGTCAGCTCCACTTATTGTCATTGTATTTTAATTGCTATTAAAAGAGTTTGACTTTCCTTTGCTTAAAATGCAAAGTAGCTGAGGGCTTTTTAGTTTAGCACATGAAAATAATGCTCCATCTAACACATGCTACCTGCTGTGTTTCGTTGTGGAGAAATGCAGCTGGTGATTGGCCAGCTGTGGATCCCTAATCGTGTCCCGGCTTCTCACAATAAAAGCCGTTGCCCTTGCCATATTCAGGACAACCTTTTGTTTCTACTTTGCTGTGTAGATAATCCAACATAATTTAAAGGGGCAATATTGTCTGCACCCCAGTCGTTCTGCATTTGAAGTCAATACATACAATTTGGGGTACCACGCACTTGTGGGATTGATTGCTCAAAAAAATAGGGTGCGTTTAGAAATGGGACCTTGCCATGAGTGTTGAGTGCGCACTGAAACAAGGCTCGCAACCTGTTTTGATCACTTACCTTAATGCGTCTTTGAGTGCAACTGACGACTGGACTAAGTAATCCACCTCCTGGGATAGTTTCCAGTCTGCATTAATTACTTCCAGAGTAAGTGTACCCTTCATTAGTGTGTGTAAAGAAACTATGCCACATTAAAAAATAATGGGAATCTGGGATTAATTTCTAGTGTGAATAGAACAGGGAGCAAAGCCGCATTAACGACTACCAGATTCAACTGCTGGAATCATTTTGCTGAAGTGTGAAAAGCGTAAAAGATATTTGGTGATGAAGGGTGTAAAATGGTCAGTAAATGTCCAAATGGTTTATTTTATCTGCACCAATACCGATGGTATCCACAAACCCTGTATTTAGGGCAATCTTTGCTGGCTAAACTGAGAAAGGATCGCCACTGGAATGCATTTCATTATCATGTGTGAACCTCTTCGGTGACTTCAAACACAGAAACTATTACTATCGTCAGGCTGGCAATGCAGGTAAAGTGATTGATATGATTGGTACAATGATCCTTCATTTGTGTTTGATGACTCCATTGTGGCGAGATCCATTTTTATAAAGGAAGACTGCCCCACTCCATGTCACTTATCATATTCACGAGCTGCAGGCAATTGAAAGACAATGATCCCATTTGTTATCAGGACTGGGCTCAGGCCTCGGCTACAATCATCTCCTCTGACTCCAGGCCCTTCTGCACAGACTACAAATTATCCCTCATCAGGCAATACAAACATGGATCTTCGGTTTGTCATGCTATCTTAGAAAGTAATAATAGGCTGCAGGAGAAGACACCCCTTTGCATTCATCCCTGCGATCCATCAATACCTGAGCTATACTAATAATCAATTTGCTAGCATAAGACTTGTCACAGATAGCAGTCTGCAAAATCTCCTGCTTCAGATGGGAAGAGAAGAACTATATTGTAGAGGTGTATTCTTTTTTAAGGGGTTGATATAATTATTCATATTTGTTTACTGTTGTTTTTACAATTGGTTAATCAGTGATGTAATTTAGATTCCCCTTCCCCATAAACACAACATCCAATCCAACCCAATCCAAAATGATTGATAAGAGTTTTTACACAGTCATTGAAAGCAGCACATTCTAATTTTATAGAATAAATTGAAATCCACATACATTGAAATGTCCTGGACTGAATACAATGGTTATGTACAGGGGTGTTCTGTTACTGTGTGGGTATCTGCTGAGAGACGAGAGAGACACAGAGGGTTTGTGATTGATAATGCCTCTCAGGCATCCAGATTTTATTTATTTACAAGGGTGCAGGCAGTTGCAGTGGTTGGTGGCTGCCACTAGGGTGCCAAAAATGGTATCCCTGGTGTGGGAAGATATAGACACACAGGTGCATGGACATATACATTTTTCTAAATATATTTTCCATTTACTGAATAAATCACCTGGATTAAGGAAGATGTGTATTCTTAAAATAATTACTTGGATTACTTTTCTGTCTGGGACAGGGATATTTGTTGTATCAACACTTGATATGCCAGGTTGTTGGTGGACTCCACTTATTGTCACCATTTATGATCTTTAAAGTGTTTTTAAAAGGGTTTGGTTGTAGTTTCTGTATAGCTTTTGTATATTCAGAATTCCCTACAAGTACAATATAGTGTGGGTATGGGTATGACTATCTTCATTTATTAATGTTGCACTTTTGACAGTAGTGCTTATTCAGTATTTTGAGACATGCAACATTTGGAGCAAATAGCCAAAATGTCACTGCAGCGTGAATATTATTCATGGCTTGTGTTGTGTGTCAGGATTGTTACTGGTTTATTCAATGAACAGCGAACCCCAAAGGGCATAGTGTTTGGAAACTGTGTTTCTGAGATATCCCTTGACAGTGAGGCAGAACTGGCCAGATTCACAACCCCTCACAACCATGCTTGGAGGGCAGGGAGGGGGGCATTTTTTAAGGGTATTTGAAAGCAGTTAAAAAAACCTTTTAAAATACAGCACAAATTAGGTACAAAGTCATATTCTTCACAGTAAGTTAGAGCGACATACTGTAATACACCATCCTATACAGTATGTTTTCTTTTTTTAACAGTACACCCTGATGATAAATTTGGGCTATTCAAATATATGAAACAATATTTGTTTAATTAGCCTAACACTGGTGACTGTAAGATGTCTATTTGTGCTTCTACTTCTTTGTTTTAGTGGCTACAATTCATTTCTATATTGCTAATGTCCATGACTGTGCTTTGTTTTTTTATGAAAGGAAGCTGATGATGGTACGTGCCCTTTAAGAGGCTGAATATTATAGAACATATTTTTGCATGTGGACACACTGTATATACATGGAGAACACAATGATATATTCAATATAACCCTATTCTATTTCCATTATAACCGAATATACTGATGAGGGAGCATACTGCATCCTCCAGTTCCCAGCACGAACAAAGCTTGATAAAAACACAGTATTATTCCACAACAGCCTCAGTCCTGCTGCAATAAATGAATGTGCCCCCCCCCGGACGAGGTCACGTTCTTCCCATCCAAGCTGCCAGAGCCTGCCTGATTTCCATTTAAACACTTCACACTTGACCTGTTTTTCTCCACTGAGAAAACAGAGGTCATGGCACATTGTAGCAGCTATTACATGTCAGACTAGGCTGTCCTTTACCAATATTTCCTTGGCTGTTTACCAACAGTTCTGCCTTCAAAGCATTGACTTTTCACCCTGCACCAATGGTAAAAGCTTCAGGGAAATGGCAGAATTGTCAACAGACGATAACAAACAATGATTTAAAACAGAGAAGAAAATACATTACATGTCAAAACTACATTTCTGAGCATTACACAGAGCAGATTGAAATCCCTATTTAAAAGAAGGGTTCATTTGTTTTTACCATAGCTTTTAATATTACTGAGAGGATAGTGAACAAAAGGAAACAAGCTGTTCCAAGCTATTGCTGCTTTGGACTTTGCCTTTGCCATACGAGTTTGTTATGCTGTACATGGTTTTTTTTGTTCCTGTAATATCTCTGAACATGTCTCTCAGATTGTACTGAGTCACAAAGGTCAAAGAAAATAGAAGCATATTCAAGTATATAGCAGCCCATTGCAGTATGAGAGAAAACCCACAGCATACTGAAAATGAAATGCTCAATTGTAATGTGCATGTTCTGAGTGCTTGTCACAAGGCTGGCTGAGTGGTGACACGTCAGACCCGGAAGAAACAGACAGACACAGTGAGGTTGGTGAAGCTGAGCACTTGGTTGTGCTCAGCATTTAATAAACAAAATAAGCGAACACAAAAATAGGACACGGCACTTCACGCCAAAATAAAAAGACAAACAAAACGTACTAACACACAAAACAAGTGGACGAACGTTTAAACAAGTACCGTGCTGGCACTTCCAGCACGCTGTAACAATTGTTATTTACTTTATTTCTCTTCAGTTCTCCTCCTCTCTACACCCGTTCTCCACTCACGAACACCCAACCCAGAGTGAGTGAAAACATGCTGCTTTTATGCAGTTGTACCAAGACTCGATTGCTAGTCAATCATTCAATTGGAATCTCGGTACAACTGCACGTGAATTAATTAAGTGTACTCCCGTGACCACACATTACATTTTAACCAGCACGTGAAGTGATCTGTGCCATCCTCGTGCCTAAATACAAATCTACATTTTTAAATCACTCGTGTTACACAGACCCATTTATATCCCGTGTACCAATGACTATACACCAACATTTACACACGCAACATACAACATATAACACAAACTACGCACAAGGGCGTGGCCACATTGCCACAGTGCTGTATTGCAGGTATCTTGTATCTTGCATGCAAAATGACGTTGTAGTGTGGTGGACATCAGGAAGACTGCATAGGAAAGACAAAGTTCATACAACTTTCAACATACAACACATGAAGAGATTTGAACTGTTTTTGTCATGACTATGAGGGAATCCAATGCTTTTCCAAGGGCAGATACAAGAGGTACAATTTTCACATCCAACAGCTGCAAGGACACTGAAACAGATTTTAAAATGACTTGTTTCATTTTCATATATAAATTGGTTGCAACAAGTGGACTCACTCTCTGCACTTCTCCGCAACAGGAAATAAGTCCAACAGTCGAAATTATAAGGTTAAACCCATATTTTATTAAATGACAAACAAAATGCAAATGTTTCAGTCCTTTAGACTTCCGAATCACAGTGCTTAAATACCTAACGTCAAGGTGGCAAATACCGTCCCCCATTAAGGTAAAACAATGAGCTGTAATTCAGACTTACAATATTAAACATAAAATACAAATACTATATATGATTGAATATTATAAATAAAGCAAAGATAACAACAAACGAAGTTCGGGAAAGAAAAGTGCATTCAATAAACAATTAGAACATCCAAAAATACATAAATGGCAGATAACACAGAGCAAACAAATTATACTGCTACATATCTGGGTCAATATTAGTACGTGCACACATGTATACACACACACATACATATATATATATGTACAGACACACACACATACACGCACACACCTCAATCCATGCAAATAACAAATACTATAGACTATCAAAGAAAACAGGACAAACCAAAATCTTTGTTCAGCCCTGCAGGTTGCATTGTTCTAAGGTAAAAGATCAATTTAGATTCACATTGTAGCAGTTTTTGTTCTAAGTTACCAGCTCTACGAGTCTGTGATAATTTTTCAATAGCATAAAAGTTTAAGTTTGAAATAGAGTGTTGCGCATCTAGAAAGTGTCTGGCTAGTGGGGATTCTAGATCACCTCTACGAATAGCACTCTAGTGTTCGTTAATATGTATCCGAAGCTGTCGATTGGTCTTTCAGATGTATTGCAAAGGTAAATGACATTTTTTGTCAGTTGGTTTAGTGTAAAGGATAGTTAAAATTACACCCTGGGAATACTTAATTCTAGTGTCTAAAAAATGAATTTTTCTAGAGTCACTTTCTAAACTTAATAGAATTAACAAGACCATTAATATAATCCAAAAAACCTCCCAATTCTATATGTGTCCCCTGCCAAATCATAAAGATGTCATCTATATATCATCTTCAAAATAAAATGTGTTCTATATAAGGGTTATGAGAGTAAATATAATTGTGTTCCAATAAACCCATAAACAAATTAGCATAATCAGGAGCAAAAGTTGCACCCATAGCAGTGCCCTGTATCTGTAAATAAAAATATTTTTCAAATAGAAAATAAATCCTAGTAAGTACCATCTGTGCCTTTTCAACAAAAAAAAAATGGCTGAGGGGTTTTGTGGGCCTTCTTGTTGATTTAGAAAAAAACATAAAGATGCCAAGCCTTAATTATGAGGGATGTTTGTATATAGGCTAACAACATCTAACGTAGCTAGGAGTATATTATCTCCTTCTAGTTGTAACTTAGACAATTGATCAATAAAATCTCCAGTGTCCTTTAGATAAGAAGGTAATTTGACGACTAATGATCTTAAATGAAAATATACCTGCAACTATACGGCGTCCTGGTGGATTTTTAAGTGATTTATGTACCTTTGGTAAAACATATAATACAGGTCTGACGGGACACTCATTTGTCAAATATTTACGCTCAGAGTCTGAAAGGCAACCCGACACAGATGCAGACTGCCGGAAGTGATCTATCTCTAATTTGAAAATGCAGTCAGATAATTGTTTTTTCACTTCATTACTACTTTAGGCATTAAAACCAAGCCACCACCCTTATCTGCAGGTTTCACAATGATGTCTTTGTTATTTGCAACTGATCTTAAATTCTTCTTTACTGCAATTATAGTGTTTGTTGCTATTGGGTACCTCAATTACACCTTCAATATCGCTTTCTACAAGTCTGCAATAAGTGTCAATTGCCGCATTGTTAACCTGAGGACAGAATTTACTTTTAGGTTTAAACTTAGTACAAGTATTACTCACATCAATACTCAAAGGGGAACTTGTTCTTTCTTTGTGATAGAAATATTTCAATTTAATAGAGCGAAAAAATTAAAAAAGTTTGAAAGGATTTGTGATTGGTGTTGGTACATACGAAAGTCCTTTGTTAAGAATAGACTTCTCAGAATCAGTCACAGTCTGTTCAGTAAGGTTAAAAATCAATTGGTTGGTGTCCTCTGTTGGACCGTCTCCTCCCCCTCCACATCTTCTTTCTCACATAGGATACTGATGTGGTGTAGGTCTTCTTTGGTTGCTGTGTGGTGCGGTTTGATCTAAAACATCTCCATCAGAATCAGAGGTTGAACTCAGATGTACTAGAACCAGATGTAGTGTAGGTTTTTTCAGAAAAACGTACAGTCTTCCTGTGTCTGAAACGATTCGTTTTCATTGACAACCAAGGATAAACATTTGCATCATGGTAGTCAATAGTATCCCTTTTGAATTTGTTGAGTTTTCTTTTCTGCACTTCTTGTTTATATTTTTCGACCGATGATTTCAGATCTTTTTCCAAAGTCTTGTATTTGTCTGTTTCAATTGTACTCTTAGGTTCTCTTTCGTATGATAAATTTCTTGTTGAGTTGCAGCTAATTCTTGTTGTACAAAGTCAATAACCAGTAACATTAAATCAAGGGATGCCTTGTTTAATATTTTGCACCATTTAGTGCAGAATTCTTCATTAGTACGCCCTATAGTCAGTACTTTTTGTATGCAAAGGCCCCTGGGAATTCTCTTTGACCTTACATATTCAAATCCCACCTCGGCCACTGACTCATTGTGTGACCCTGAGCAAGTCACTTAACCTCCTTGTGCTCCGTCTTTCGGGTGAGACGTAATTGCAAGTGACTCTGCAGCTGATGCATAGTTCACACACCCTAGTCTCTGTAAGTCTCCTTAGATAAAGGCGTCTGCTAAATAAACAAATAATAATAATAAAGTCAACGGTTTTATTCTAATAGTAACCTATAGATGGCAGTATAACACCACAAGTTCTATATTTTAGTCACGTATTTTCAAATCAGGATCAAATTTACTTCGGAAGTTAATATTTAATTCGATGTGAGCCACCTGTCAGATACGGAAACCATGTTCTATGATTATCAATGTTGCAGTCAAGGCGCCCTCCTACCCCGCAATGGACAATACACATAGACTGCTCCTGATCAAATCAGTGGGTTTTGCAACAGCCTCAGAGCAACGCATTCTTCATCCTCTCAGGTTCTGCAGCAGCCTCAGATCTATGCATTCTTCATCTCTGCCCAAAGGCAGACCCATCTTCGGCTCCCTCTAAACCATCTTAACACTCAAAGACCAATATCCACTGCATTCAGCAGATCTCTGTGCTCTACAGCAGGCCACTGCACACTACTGATGGCAGTCCACCATTCACTATTACAGATAACTGCTTCAGCAGATCTCTGCTCTCTACAGCTGGGCCACTGCACACTACTGAAAGCACTCCATTGTTTACTTCCAAAGATCTCTGCACTGTTAAGCAGATCCTGCCCTCTACTCTTAATCGCTCCTCACTACAGCAGATCTCGGCTCCCTCTTCAGATCTGCTTACTGTTGCAGCAGGCAAAAGTTTCTTTAGTTTATCGTTTATATCTGTAACTGCTCTCCTCCATAGCTTCCAACGCTCCAGCTTTCCTCCAATAGATCATGGCATCCATTTCCGCTTTACTTCCTCAGCAATCTAGTTATATGTCCGCTCATCCTTTCAAATATTACATACATTAATACACGGTGAGAGACGTGGTACGAGACTGGAAATCTGTCTTGATTATGAGTTAAGGAGTTCCACTATTAGGAGAATGACTGGAGTTATGAAACCCAAATCTCTGAATGTGAGTTCACCTTTTCCATTCCAAGCAGACATGATAGTAGCAAACCGCTGATCGATCACATATAAGCTAACATATAGGATGGTCTCGCCACTCTCGTCTCCAGAACCGACCTTTTTCCCCAATCTTATACCCCCCCATTAATTTCGGATCGGAGCAGCTACTTCCAAAACCAACATCAATCTCTGTCTAATCAAAAACATGGGCTGCTGGTTCTCTGCTGCAGTCAATTCATACATCCGTTCATCCCCTACCGACATAGCAATAGCCCTTCAAAGACTAGCTAGCATGCCCGGAGTGGGGACTACCTGACCGCTGGGGCCAGGTAGTCCAGTTTTTCTGCTACTAGGAAGGGTTTTTTTCCTTTCTACTGAGCGGCAGGTAATCACATAACCATACAACACTAACACTATTTTAACCTCTCCAGTTTGTCTCGTATGTCCCTTCCTTTCCCGTCTTTTCCAGCTGTTTCTTTTATGTTATGCACTGGCATGACTCTATTGTTTGTCTCACGGTGAGGGTCTCTGCGGGGAGCCGGGGGTCCATCCTTTGGGGGGGGGTAAGTGCGGATCCACTCCCCTGACCTCAGTTCAGCCACGCTACCTCTTCCTCGCAATAGTGGGCTTCTCAGCGAGTGAGTCAGAGGGGATCTCTGGCCACACTATCCTTGTGCAGCTCAAGTGCCTATTCTACCTCACCATTGTCCTTCCTTCGCTCGGGACGAGGCCCGCTTTACGCTCTCAGTGCCCAAGTCCCAGACTAACCCATCTCTCTCTGTTGCAGGGTATACCAAGACTGTACTTCTACTGTTTTGTGTTGTAATAGAGTTTTGCTGTTTGTCCACTGGCTTGCAACTGCAACTGCACTTCCTTCCATCTGAGGTCACACGCTTTACAATTCACAATCAAATACTGTGTGATTAGAGGTCAACTGTCAGTTTTCTAGTTAACTATTTGATGCTTTGCCTAGTGGCTACCACATTTTAAAAATAAAACTCTCACATACCTTAACAAACATTCAAGTTGGAATAATAATGCATGTAGTTTAAAATGATCTTTTAATTTGCAAGGTTGCATCATTGAAAGCAAGGTTCTTGGCACATTTATACATCAGCATATTTGGGAATATAAAGGCAAGAATACAAGGATGGCACTTTAAGCCTAAGGACAGTGTAAAAAGACACTCAGGTTTACTAATTAAACTAGTAAGACTATAAATACGCTTCCAGGCTTAAATCATATATAGAAAAATGTGAAAAAAAATCAGTGAGTATTCTTAAATTGTTTCAGATATGCAGTATTAAAATTCAGAAATACCAAGAATTATCGCTTGTCAAAGTATGTGAGATTTCGGCTAAATGCTTACAATGAGCATGGAATAAACAGCAATTTAAGTGCGATGAAATTATGCAATATCTTTAAAATAATGGCAAACAGTAATATTCAGGAGACCCACCCATTGTAGAGGCTTTCCTGGTAAAATATATTGATAATACTAAATAAAATTAAATAAATCATTTCTCTGAGTTATACCATTATTTTAGATAGCTCAGGGCAAGAATCAGCTGCTTTAGTTTTGATTTACGTTTACTTCTTCATGGAAAATGCTATTGAGCTTGGTATAAAGTTTATGTAGATTGCAAAACTTAGATAAATGAAAAAAGTCTGCCTCATGAATTTGTATAGCCCTGATTCAATATTTCATGAAAAAAAGCATTACTACATTCACAAAACCATCTGGAGCGGTATGTATTATACATGTATATTTCACAAGCAAGGTGGTATCTGTGTGTACAGTATACAGTATGCAGGTCTGTAAGGAATATAAGCTTGCGTGATGCATGGCAATTCAGACTCATACTATTAGGAGTGGTATAAATTACTTTTAAAAATGGTTGCATGAATACCATCCATTTCTATAAAAAAAACTTATATTAGGCCTGCATTTTTTATGGTTTGATATTAAAATGTATATTTCTAAGAACCCAAAAATGAATTATTCCTCAGTCTTAAACTACCTCAAGATATTTTGCATACCTTATCTGTGCAAGCTTACTTGCTTTAAGAAGGTGATGTCCAGACACCATATCCCAAAATATTAATGTTTAATTTTTTTTTAAATTATTTAAACATATATATATATATATATATGTATTTATTGCATTTATATAGCGCTTTTTATACAAAAGTATTGCAAAGCACTTTACAGTACTGTGACAGGACGGATGAGGTTGGTAATGAAACACAGACTCAGGTACTACTCCGGTGCAAAGCGCACTGCAGCACAATTTTTATTTGAACAAAAAAAAATAAAAAGATAAAACAAAAACCCTGTTCACAGAGTGAAAATAAAAAGGTTTAATGAAAACAAATCTTGCACACAAAAAAACTGAAACCAATTGTTTACTTTGAGATTCTCCGCTCGCTCTCGTTCTCGTTCTCCACTTCCTGAACACCCACACCTCGAACAAGGAGAGCAGCAGACTTTTATCTCGGTGACCATCTCTGAATTAACCATAGATGAATCAATTAATTCACCTTATGCACAGGTTTTGTTAAGATGGGGCTTCCCCATCCATGCTGCCAAACAATAACAACCACTGCTTTTTCGCCGTCACATTTACTGTTTACATAAATAATAACAAAACATTGTATTTTAAATAAACAAAATACATTCAAATCATACAACAACAGCCCCTGTTCCCAAACAATACCTTCTTTTAAACAGTAATACACCAATACATTTTAAAACTTACAATAACAAATCACCTGTGCTTAATAAACCACACATGTATTTACATGCAGGGCTTTGCCCTGACCCCTATTCAGTGCAGGGCTTTTCTTCCGCCCTGCCACAAGTACATAGCACAAAAAAAAGAACAAACCACAATGCATTTGTATAGCATGTCACACATACAACTGCCATAATCAGACCATTTAAATAACAGATTTAAATAAGTCTACACATAATACAAAAGCAGCAATTTTAAAGTTACATTAAAACCCACTAAGATAAGAAAGCCATTTTTATAAAAGTGCATTTTTAGTCTTGACTTGAAAACTGTACCGGTCCCAGCTTCCCACACAAATGAAGGCAGAGCATTCCATAATTTAGGAGCTCTACAAGAAAAAGCGCTGCCTCCCGTGTTGCTCTTGTTGACCCTAGGAATAACCAGCAGCCTCGCATCCTGTGATCTCAGAGTGCTGTTTGGAAGATACGAGGTCAGTAACTCCTGCAAATAACTAGGTGCTATCCATTCAGGGCCTTGTAAGTTAACAGCAAAATCTTAAAATCAATTCTATACTGCACAGGGAGCCAGTGTAAAGAGGCCAAAACAGGGGTAATATGTTCAATTTTCCTGGTTTTAGTCAGAATTTTAGCGGTGGTATTCTGAACAAGCTGCAAGTGGGATACCACACATTTTGGGACACCAGAAAAAAGTGCATTACAATAATCAATTCTAGATTAAACAAAGGCATGCATTAGTCTCTTGGCATCAGATACAGAAATAATTGGTCTATGTTTGGCTATATTTCTCAAATGGTAAAAAATATACTTTAGTAACTTCCCTAATATGAGTCTCAAATGATAGATCAGGATCAAATGACCCCCAAACTCTTAATTTCTAGTTTAAGTTTTGATGAGAGACTGCAAGGGTAGTGCTCATGTAATCCCACATTTCCTTTAATTGGTTCTGTGAGCCCACTAGCATAACCTCTGTTTTATCTGAATTCAACATTAGAACATTCTGTGACATCTCAGTTATCTTTCTTGTCATAGGCCTCTCTTGTCTTGTCTAGATCCACCCATAATCTCTTGTCTAGGTAGCTCTTTCTTAGTTTTAACTGTCCAATTATCTTTTTATGATGTTTATGATGCAGGGATTTTTTTTTTTCTTTTTTATATACATCTGAAGGTGCTGGTTTTCAGTTCTATGGCAGGCAACTAGAACTGAAGAGCAGCTTCGAAACTCCTTGTTAAAGCTCCTTAACACAGCTTTATCTAAAACTTGGGGACCTATTTAGCAAATATATGCGCAGCCACTATCGCTAGGGCAAAAATAACTGCGTTTGCGAAGCGCTGCAATAGCGTACGAAAATGTGATTTAGAAGTCGGGCCTCATGCGTGAGCTAACGCACATCAAATAGCGAATCATGCGCCCAGCCAATCAAAGCACAGTGGGGGGAATAAGGTTACAACCAATAAGGATTCAACATTCCCTTTAAGAGGACCTGTGCATCTGCGATAGCGAGCAGAGGGTATTTTTAAACGAAAAAAAGTTTGGCTTGTATTGCTGTGAGCACCGTTGCTGCCTTTATTATAAATGCTTTCATGTTAAAAAATATACTGATTGTACGCATTTGCGTCTTATACAATAATAACAAAGTCTGCTTTTTTTATTGGTCTGCATTGCGAACCCCTGTCTAAAAGGCTTTGTCTGACCTGCCTGGCACTTGCAGCATCTGCAACCTCCAACACTGGTGCTTCAAATTCAGCATCTGCTTCCCTCAAACCATGTAATCTTTCCTCTCTATATTCAACATCCATTACGGAGAGCTATGTTGTGTAAAACACAAGCCAGGATGATCTTGCTAACCTTCTGAGGAGTGTACTGTTGTGTTCCGCCACAGACATCCAAACATCGGAATCACATTTTGAGGATTTGCTCAGTTACAGTACAAGCACATTTAAAGGTACAATTATACCTTCGGCAGGGGTCGTGGGGTTGAGCAGTAGCCACCGCTTCAGTGGATACCCGTTGTCCCTTATCAACCAGCCTCTCAGACTATCATACCGCTGAAACGCAGCTGCCACCTGCGAATTAGCGAGGATAAACAAGTCATGAGCGGAGCAATGATAGTTTACATACACATTTGTGATTGTTTGCACCACAGCACGTTGACAGAATAGGTCCCCTTACGATTTACTTAGAAGTGCCTATTCTGTGTTGGTGTGTGTACTTTAGTGCTACAAGCAAACAGTGAGCTCTCCGCATGTCTCCTTCCAGGTCAGTCTGACGCAGTTGGCAGATGTCAGTAACTGTTTGTCTGTTGAGGTGAAATTGCTGCATACATTGTGTGTCACACAGGCTCAGAAAAGACATGACTTTTAAATATTTGGGGACGTAGCCTTCACTCTTCTGGTCATGTAGAAATAATAATAATAATAATAATAATAATAATAATTATTATCATTAGTATTATTTATTTATTAGTGGATGCCCTTATCCAGGGTGTAGCAGGGCAGTAGTAAGCCCTGCTGTTTAAATGTATTTGTTTATTTTTAGAACGGGGTTCCCCCCTCCGCCCCTGTGTTATTTTGTATTTATTTATTTATTTATTTATTTATTTATTTATTTATTGTATTTATGTGACGGCATACCGCCGTGTTATTGTGTTTATATATGATGGCGAAGCGCCGCAGGTTTTATTTTTGTTTATTTGTATTTATTTAGAAATGTATTTAAATGACGACGTAGCCGTGTGTTTTAGTTTGTTTAGTCGCGTGGATGGGATGCCCCACCCACAGCAGTTTAATTAATAAACTCGTGCAGATTGTGGCCGAGGGGTAATAGAATAATTGCTAGCTAGTTAAACCCCTTGGCCATGGTATAAAAAGCCTGCAGCTCTCCAGCTCGAGGTGGGTGTTAGAGAGGAGCGGAGAGAGCGAGGAGAGAGAAAACAAAACTAACATACAGGAGCAGTGACAGCGACTGCCCAGCCTGACCTGTATAGTTTATTTATTACTTTGTGTTCGTGATTATTTTTGTTTACCCTTTTATTTTTGCTCTGTGAGCACAGTGTTTTTGTTTTAATATTTTATTTATTTTTGTTAATAAAAACGGCGCGCCATGTCTTTATTATTTGGAAACTGCAGTTTGGTGTCAGCATTTTTAAGTTCCTGCTTCTGTCGTGACGTCACCGCCCAGCCACCCTGTCACACAGGGCGACTTACAATTGTTACAAAATCACAGCACAAAGTTATAAAATATCACATTAATCCATATTTCTTTTATTTCTCTTTTTTCTCTCCCTTTTCTTTCCCTGGTAGTTTCACCGGTATTTATAGTTGACCATGTAATTTATGAACAGTTTAGAACTGGTTTTCACGTCTACTGAAACGCAAATGCTAACACTGTTGATGGTTTGCTAAATCGCTACATTTGTATTTACAGTAAATAAGGACACTCGCCAAGTTCAGCCCATGTCAAGCACTGACCCTAACTTGCCGAGTGGGCACAAAAAGTGTTTTGCGATTGCCTTAGGGGTTTGCGAACGTTGCTAAATAGGGCTATTTATGTTACTGAGTGTAAAACTCCACAGTACACTGTATGCAATAATTATTGCGTTATAATAATTTCAATAATGTTAAATAATGTTTATTTTTACTGTCTATTATACACTACACATTGGGCAAGATTCTCAGTGCCCCACACTCACCCTAGGGCAGGGCGCAGTACTATCCAGGTTTTATAGGTACGTATCGTTCAATAATTAACCGATTAGGACCTAGAAGGAAGTTACATGGGTTCAGGCAGTAATTTAGGGTACAGGTGGAACAAAGACCCGGAGAGCTCTGGGCCTCGAGGACAGGAATTGTGCACCCCTGCCCTTGGGTTACATTTTAATTACTGTGTTACTATCTTTATAGCATATTTTAAAAATAAGTACCAAATAACAACTGTGCTGGGTTTTGTTTTATGCAGTGTTAGCAATACTTAACCACAGTTACCATCACTTGTATTACTTGGTACTTTCTAAATGCCACTTTAAAGATAGCGGTGTCATAATTAAAATGTAATACTAAGGTCAGTCCTGGGTCTCAAAAACCTCAACTCTAAAGAGCAAATAACTGTGTTCTTCATACATCATGAATCTGTCATATTTACTGACATTTTAAACATTTCATCACAATATACCATTTCTGCTGTTCTCCGGGTCCCTTGCAATGACAATAACTGGACAGTGTCCTAGGTCGATTAAACAGAAACTCTAAAACTCTCTACTACCAAATACTGACAATATGATGTAGGTGATTGTCACAAAGACGGCTGCAGTGGGTGACGTCAGACCAGAAACAGGAAGTAACACAGACAGACAGTAGTGGTGAGTGAAACTGAGACGCAATGGTAGCGTTCAGAAGGTTTATTGCAAAATAAAAAGGTTTTAAACACAAAACAGGACACATCACTTACGCCAAAATAAATATATAAACAAAGCGCACAGACACTGACACACAGGGACGAACACTAAACAAACACGTACCACGTAGCAATTGTTCACCAATCTCTATACACCAACATTAACACACGCAACATACACCATATAACACACACATGCACACAGGGGCAGAGCACATTGCCACATATACCCCACCTTGTGCGCAGCACACATGGCCTCAACGGCCACCTCCCCCCTTAAAAACCCAGCAGTCCAGGACAAAGTCTCGGGTTGGAAAGGGAGGCTTCAGTGGGCCCATGGCTGGCAATGCTGTCAGCAGACGTGCTGACAGCTACCAGACTGACTCCTTCAGCCGGGGCAGTCCTGGCAGCGAAAAGGCTGCTTGGGGGTGGTCTCCTAACCTCCCCCCTTCTTCGTAGCCAGCAGCTCCCTCTTCCGGGGCTCTGGCCACATTATCTCCTGCAGCACAAGTGCTGCTGGGGTTGGTGGTCTCCAGACCTCCTCCCCCTTCTTCGTGGCCAGCAGCTCCCCTTTCTGGGGCTCCGGCCACCGTACTCCCTGTGGTGGAGGTACGGGAAGCAGAGACAGCTCCTCCTGTTCTGCTCCTGGCAGTGGCGGAGGCAGAGGCAGCTCCTGCTCCTCTGCTCCTGGCGGTGGTGGAGGCAGAGGCAGCTCCTGCTCCTGGAAGTGGCGGAGGCAGAGGCAGCTCCTGCTCCTCTACTCCAGGCGGTGGCGGAGGCAGAGGCAGCTCCTGCTCCTCTGCTCCTGGTGGTGGTGGAGGCAGAGGCAGCTCCTGCTCCTCTGCTCCTGGTGGTGGCAGAGGCAGAGGCAGCTCCTGCTCCTCTGCTCCTGGAAGTGGCGGAGGCAGAGGCAGCTCCTGCTCCTCTGCTCCAGGCGGTGGCGGAGGCAGAGGCAGCTCCTGCTCCTCTGCTCCTGGCAGTGGTGGAGGCAGAGGCAGCTCCTGCTCCTCTGCTCCTGGGTGTGGTGGAGGCAGAGGCAGCTCCTGCTCCTCTGCTCCTGGTGGTGTCGGAACCAGCAGGTATTCACCCTCCGCTGGTGGAGGTGGGAGGGGCCAGCAGTCCTCCCACAGCGGTGAAGGTGGAACCAGCAGATATTCACCCTCTGCTGGTGGAGGTGGTGGAGGCAGAGGCAGCTCCTGCTGCTCTGCTCCTAGTGGAGGAAGCGGTGGAGGTGGCGGAGGCAGAGGCAGCTCCTGCTGCTCTGCTCCTGCCGGTGAAGGTGGCAGAGGCAGAGGCAGCTCCTGCTGCTCTGCTCCTGCCGGTGAAGGTGGCGGAGGCAGAGGCAGCTCCTGCTGCTCTGCTCCTGCCGGTGAAGGTGGCGGAGGCAGAGGCAGCTCCGGCTGCTCTGCTCCTGCCGGTGAAGGTGGGAGCAGCGTGTAGTTTCCTGGTGACGAAGGTGGGAGCAGCGTGTAGTCCCCTGGCGATGGAGGTGGGAGCAGCGTGTAGTCTCCTGGCGACGGAGGTGGGAGCAGCGTGTAGTCTACCCCTTTGCAATGGGTGACGTCAGACCAGAAACAGGAAGTAACACAGACAGACAGTAGTGGTGAGTGAAACTGAGACGCAATGGTAGCGTTCAGTAGGTTTATTGCAAAATAAAAAGGTTTTAAACACAAAACAGGACACGGCACTTACACAAAATAAATATATAAACAAAACGAACAGACACTGACACACAGGGACGAACACTAAACAAACACGTACCACGTAGCAATTGTTCACTATTAATTTATCTCCTCACTCTCTCCCGTTCCTTCGCCCTGAACACCCAACCCCGAGTGAATGAAAATGTGTCTATGTATACTGTTGTGCTGGGATTCAATTACTAATTAATTATTCACTTGAATCCCAGCACGTGAATGAATTACGTGCAACCCCGTGCTCACATATTACATACTTTAAATGCACGTGAAGTGATTTGTGCCATCCTCGTGCCTAAATACAATTATACAATTTAAATCACACGTGAAACACAGACCCGTTTATATCCCGTGTACCAATCTCTATACACCAACATTAACACACGCAACATACACCATATAACACATACATGCACACTGGGGCGGAGCACATTGCCACAGTGATACCTTAAAATTCTGGAGTTTTCCAAAACTCACTACAATACTAAGCCAGAGGCAGAGCAGACATATAATGGGTTATTTACTGTTGAATCAATCAATGCTGCCATTAATACTATTAATTCATAAATGCACAGTTTCTTCACTACTCTGTCTTCCCATCTATTTGAACATCTATCACAACTGATCCCTGTCACCCATCAGTTGCATCAATCCAAAGTTTCAGGCGCCTCAAGGGGTTGCTGTATCTGATGATTACACTCCTTTGTAACGCTGTAGTCAGGAGCCACAACTAAGAACCAAAGTGCTTGTGTAAAGGTTTTCTGGGGCAAATGGGAGCCATTACCACACTGTCTTATAACCTGTTGCACGATATAAAGGGATGGCTAATGAGGGATCACTGTACAAAAACTTGATGAAGGGTTAGAGTTTGCATTGCTGTAACATTTAACGCTTGGTGTGAAAAGACCTTAAAGGTTAACTCCCAATTTTTTCTAATCGTATTACTTATCAGATGATTCAACTATTGCGCACGGAGGGATGTTTTGATTCTTTCCAGTGAAACAATTATTTTCTTTGCCAATATGCTTGCTGTATTAACCTTTCTTTGTATTTAGGTAAACCCAGTTAGATGGTTATGGTAGCAGTGACAATCCTAATCTTTTGCAAAATGTCCAAAGGCAATTGAGTATATAAATACCAAAGATCGCCCAATAGATGAACGATTTTGCCATTATATTTCGAACTCCCAGGGGTAGATACATATTGTTTTTAATTATATGAACAGGAATAAGGGGTAGCCAAAGGATTTAATCATGAGATACATTAAAATACACTCAAATTACAAACTGTAAAAATGTATTCTAGCAATGATTTTTGTATAACATAATGAGCTAATGAATTTCCTTAATTATATTATTTAAAAAAAGGTTAACTCCTAAATTATTTCATTTGTGTTTGATATAAACTGTTTGTTTATAATTCTGTCCAAATTCAATATCATGAATTGTAATGAAAAGCAGTTGAAAGCATGTAAGAGAAAAGGGTGTGGCTAGAGGAATGGAGGAAATAACTGGGGTGGAGGGAGAAGCGGGGCGAGAGAAGGGTATGGAGGGAGAACTAGAGGTAGAGAACAGAAAGGAGAGAGAGAAAAGGAATGATGCAGTAGTGGAGGATGAGAAATGTGTGGCGATGAGTGAAAGGAGAGACAAGATACAATTTCCTACTTCAAATGAATCAATGTATTGATCAATACAATAAATAAATACATATTCAAATACATTTAAAAGGTAGTGTGTGATTAGTTATTGACTGTTAAATAGTATGCTATGGTAAGAGTGCTTTATTGGAGTATTTTGTGTTACTGTATGACAGGATGTGGTACTTTCGAAATGCAAGCATTACAAGGACTCTCATTGGCTCACAAATCAACCTGTATGCATGACTGATTGACTGATTTGGTTGATGCCAGGCTCAGAGTGGAGGCAGCACATAACTGATTATTATAATTAAAATCCATGTGCTGTATAGGCAATTCAAAAAAAGGTGATACAGCTGATGGCGCTACATTGTGATGTCTTTCAATTGTACTCATGGGGCAGGTACATTGTAATGAACACAAGCCAATATCCCTCTACCTTAGCACAGTTTTTCAAAGTCTGTCCTGGCCCAGGCACTCTGACTTCATGAGTTTTCCGCAAGCTCATCTCCAACCATCAACCAGCAGAAAAGATAGACATCACACAAAAAGCATTTGTGATAATAAAAAACTTTTATACATTGTGTGGAGGATACACCAGTGTCAGCATTTATATATTTGTAGTATTCCAGCAAACCATTTTCCCTTACTAGGGGATCTAATTTAATAGGGCAGAATCCAGTCGTTATTTTTTTATGTTCATAGTGTTTTACATCCTACTACTTCATCTGGTAGGCTCTTTCATGCAGTCATGATTTCGTAAAAAAGTGCTTCCTACCTTTTTCACCACATTGGCTTATTTTCTGTTGAACTCTTTTATATTTCACCTCCAGACTCTTCTTTTTGTTGCAGTTGTTTTAGTAACCCCTGTGCTTATACTTTATCCCTATACAGCTACATTGCTGATTTCAAAGGGCATTGTTCTTAGCTGTATTTTAACTGTACGTCGCTGTGTTTTACATTTGCAGTTGCCTGGTTTAAATAATTGAATTAATTTTGATGGGCATGATGGCAAATCGGGAAGGCAATGAAGGCAATTGCACTTCCTTCAAGGACCCCAGGTCTTTATTTATTTATCTTTTATTTGAGGGACTACCTATGATGGTTCTAGTAGAACTTTCTTACTTTTTTGTGCAAGTGGACTAAAACAAACTTGTTTCTGTAAATCTACAAAGACTAGAAGTCTTTCAATGACATTGACATCTTCCAGACCAACAACAGCCTCTGCCCAAGTCGCATTTAGCCAGTCATTACCAGGGCTGGTACAGTCAGAGGAGATTGTCACTCTGGCCTCTGTTTACATGGGGTTGACGTGACCAGTGTCACACATGACTGCCCAGGACAGGTTTTCCACCTGGTATCCCATCACACTCCGACACATTACTGTCAGAGTGCAAAGCAAAAACAGCTTTGCTATTTCCCAAGCCAGCTGGAGTCCATGAACTTTAGCAGTCTGAGGTGCCTTGTTTGGTGAGCAACATTTTGTTTAGTGGCAGCAGTTTGTCCATCAGATCCAACACAGACGGTTGCTAATAAGTGGCCTCCTCCTTCGAGCATCATTCTGACACACTACCGCCAAGCAGACTCATCTTTATAATTTGAAACTGACAAAGTGGCAGCGCATAGATACTCTCCGTAGAATTGTGAAATGACATGTAAACTTGATCTCGAACAATCACATTGAGAACAAGCATTGTTAAGCTTCTGATTAGAATGACTTACTGACAAACTGGTGACTTGCCGTTTCACAGCCAAGCTGAATTAGAAAATGCTCTTATAATTTAACACTAACAATATGCAATCTAGAAGTGCAAAGTACTGACTCAGTAAAACCCTGATTAGCAGTCATTGCCAGTTACTGGCTTCTTAAATTGGACGCAAAAGGTATGTAGTTGGATGTCGTTAAAAACTGATTACTTTTTGTGTGAAAATCTAAACCAGACCTCTAGCCAAATTAACATGGCTGCTTATTACAGACTAAAACACCTAGGCACTGCTGAGGCGAAATGACCTAGGAAGCACAAATACTGAAATTCTATATCTGTAAAGTAAAATGAATCCATTTACATTTTTTTCTTTTTTTCTTTTTTTTTTTTTTTACCAGATCTCATTTTGAAATACAAAAGAGTGAGCACTAGTTTAAAAAGAATGGTTTACTGGTTCCGTTTTGTTTATTATAGGCATTTACATATTTGGGGAAAAATAATGTATGTTACACTGTTCGATAAAGTTAAATGTGTACGATACGAAAATTAGTTATCTGACATGGTTAAAGATAAATATTACCTTTTAAGGAAAAAAAGGAATTTGAACCACGCATGCATGACTCACTCTGAACTAGGTGAGTCACTCGAGTTATTACCAGCTTGAGGTGCTATCAGCCATCTTCAATAATGCATTGAAAACACTGTATTATTCAAAAGCAATAAGCAACAAAAAAAAATGTGTAGACTCTTCACAAAGGCCTTCGAATATACTGAAAACGTGCATGTTTATATAATTATACACACTAATAAAATGTATATTGAGAAAACTTCATTATGAAAAAGCAGGAATCTCTTCACAAAACAAAATGCATGTACTAGTTTTGAGCAGAGACTCCCCTTTGCAATAAGTTCTGAACCAGAAATCTTCTACCGAGCAATGGAAAAGACATTTGAAGGGCTGGAAGGCGTTAAAGCCAGTTTATACTCCATCGCTTGACTGTTGCTTGACTAAAAAACACAGCAAGAGCCGGCTGTCGCTCGATTATCGCTCGATCAACAGACTGCCATCGTCCATCAGCACACCAGGATTAGATTTTTACTGACGCAAAAAAATAAATAAATAAATAAAATAAAATAAAAAAAAATAAAAAGTTGAACAAACCTCTTGCAGATCCTGTTCATGTTACAACAGTAAAAGTTATCATCTTATAAAGCCTGGAGACTTTTTGCAAACTGCAAAGCAATATTAAGTCCCTTGGATGATGATGTTAATGCCTGCACACTATAAACGCACAGCGATGCTGGAGCTCCAGCAGAAATGGAAGACGAGCACTTCAGTTATTTTTTACTTCTAAGAAGGAGAAGACAAATACTATTTAGCTTAAATAATGCGTTCCTACTATGGCAAGCCAAATTATCATTTAGAGATATCTCTAATTCATTTATAGATATCTCTAAATATTTGAAGATATCTCTAAATCATTTCCAGATATCTCTAAATATTTGAAGATATCTTCAAATATTTAGAGATATCTCTAAATCATTTTAAGATATCTAAAATGCATTTTTAGATATCTTTAAATCATTTGAAGATATCTTTAAATGGAGCTTTAAATGAGATATCTAAAATGCATTTTTAGATATCTTTAAATCATTTTAAGATATCTCTAAATGTTTTTGAGATATCTTTAAATACTTTTCAGATATCTTTAAATCATTTAGAGATATCTCTAAATAACGTCCTATTCATTTAAAGATATCTGCAAATCATTTGAAGATATCTTCAAATAGCTTCCTGTTCATTTCGAGATATCTCTAAATCATTTAGAGATATCTTGAAATAACTTCCTGTTCGTTTAGAGATATCTCTAAATCATTTGAAGATATCTTCAAATGAACAGGAAGCCATTTCAAGATATCTCAAAATGACTTCCTGTGAAAATGCTCTATGTTTTCAATGGACTTCCTGTCCATTTGAAGATATCTTCAAATGAACAGGAAGTTATTTAGAGATATCTCTAAATGTTTTAGAGATATCTCTAAATGAACAGGATGTTATTTGAAGATATCTTCAAATGATTTAGAGATATCTTTAAATGAACAGGAAGTTATTTGAAGATATCTTCAAATGATTTACAGATATCTTTAAATAATATGTGGATTTGGCTAGCATGGTGTGCCAAACTGTCATTTAGAGATATCTTAAAATGAGGGTTTTAAAGATATCTCTAAATCATTTAAAGATATCTTCAAATAGCTTCCTGTTCATTTCGAGATATCTCTAAATCATTTCGAGATATCTATAAATAACTTCCTGTTCATTTAGAGATATCTCTAAATCATTTAGAGATATCTCGAAATAACTTCCTGTTCATTTAGAGATATCTCTAAATCATTTGAAGATATCTTCAAATGAACAGGAAGCTATTTCAAGATATCTCAAAATGACTTCCTGTGAAAATGCTCTATGTTTTCAATGGACTTCCTGTCCATTTAAAGATATCTTCAAATGAACAGGAAGTTATTTAGAGATATCTCTAAATGATTTAGAGATATCTCTAAATGAACAGGAAGTTATTTGAAGATATCTTCAAATGATTTAGAGATATCTCTAAATGAACAGGAAGTTATTTAGAGATATCTCTAAATGATTTAGAGATATCTCTAAATGAACAGGAAGTTATTTGAAGATATCTTCAAATGATTTAGAGATATCTCGAAATGAACAGGAAGCTATTTGAAGATATCTTCAAATGATTTGCAGATATCTTTAAATGAACAGGACGTTATTTAAAGATATCTTCAAATGATTTAGAGATATCTTTAAATGAACAGGACGTTATTTGAAGATATCTTCAAATGATTTAGAGATATCTTTAAATAATATGTGGATTTGGCTAGCATGGTGCGCCAAACTGTCATTTAGAGATATCTTATAATGAGGGTTTTAAAGATATCTGTAAATCATTTGAAGATATCTTCAAATAACTTCCTGTTCATTTAAAGATATCTGTAAATCATTTGAAGATATCTTCAAATAACTTCCCGTTTATTTAGAGATATCTCTAAATCATTTAGAGATATCTCGAAATAACTTCCTGTTCATTTAGAGATATCTCTAAATCATTTGAAGATATCTTCAAATGAACAGGAAGTTATTTCAAGATATCTCGAAATGACTTCCTGTGAAAATGCTCTATGTTTTCAATGGACTTCCTGTCCATTTGAAGATATCTTCAAATGAACAGGAAGATATTTCGAGATATCTCTAAATGATTTAGAGATATCTCTAAATGAACAGGAAGTTATTTGAAGATATCTTCAAATGATTTAGAGATATCTCTAAATAAACGGGAAGTTATTTGAAGATATCTTCAAATGATTTAGAGATATCTCTAAATAAACGGGAAGTTATTTGAAGATATCTTCAAATGATTTACAGATATCTTTAAATGAACTGGAAGTTATTTGAAGATATCTTCAAATGATTTACAGATATCTTTAAAACCCTCATTTTAAGATATCTCTAAATGACAGTTTGGCGTGCCATGCTAGCACAATCCATATGGTTTCCATAGTATTTAAAGATATCTGTAAATCAATTTGAGATATCTTTATTTCATTTTTAGATATCTCAAATTGATTTACAGATATCTTTAAATTAATTTTAGATATCTTAAAAACTGCACAATTAAAGATATCTGGAATTCAATTTGAGATATCTTGAAATGTTTTACAGATATCTCTAAATATTTCAAGATATCTTAAAATGCAATTAGAGATATCTCTAAATGATAATTTGGCTTGCCATATTCCTACACATGCGCATACCAAACCACAAACAAGTAAAAAATAAAATACGAACACATCCTAGTTTTTTCGTCCAAGAAAACATTCACTGTTTTACCATTATATAATTTATCTAAAACGACAAAAAGCTGAGCCACTGAAAATGGGACTGCTGCTACAACAGTGTCAGAAAATAATTAGAAGCAACAATTGTTAACGGATCCTATACAATATAGATATAAAATAAAAGATTTGTTACATTCTAGGCTTCCCTGTTTTGCTACTTGGTGCTATAGACTAAATGGTCATTTTAATTTCACTTTGATGTGCTACGGTAATTTAAATATATAGCTTTAACTTGACATGTAAATGTCAAAAACAAAGTTTCATACAACTGGCATATTACTACCATTGTGTTCTAACGGTAAAACGTATTTTACATACTTTCAATATTTTGTCAAATATCCATACCACGATACCAAGGTCGTTATCAATTCGTAATTATTTTTACAGTCTCTGTCTGTCTATCCACACACAGTAGTCTATGGTCTGAAAAGCTAGTACATTCACTTTCTATACGATAAACGCCTTGTGTATTAACCCTGTATTGACACATTTGTTTTCCGGGTTACAACCTACATGGACCTGGAAATAAGACTTTAGCACTTTGAGGCATTTCAGGTTTTAGGAGCTGCAGGCTCATGTACAAATGTACCAAAGAAGCAGAAAAACAAATATATTTGCTTTTCTGCTTCATCAAAAGCCTGCAGCTGGTAAAACCTAAAATGTCTCAAACTGCTATGCAATGAGTGTCTTATTTCCATCCCTGCGATATATGTATTTCTGGCATCTGTTATTATACAATACGCGTGTTCTAGACAGATTACCAAAAAGATGAGTTTTTATTTGTTGAGCTCTGGTGTTCCGTTTCGTTATGAATTCATTTGGATTTTATTTGCGCTGTATTGCAATGTAGCTCTCACTCTATTATGTTTATTGACTTCATTCTAGAAAAAAACACTTGTATGTAGTTGGTAGGTGGGTAGCTAAATTAGATATATAGACAGATATATCGTTTGATAAATCGTTTGATTTCAAAGCTTGTTTATTCGTTATATTCCATTTATAATTAAATTGTACTGTCCTATAGTTCCGCTCTGTGGTTGTTTAATATTATTTGAACAGATACAGACGTGCTCAGATTTGTTGGTACGCTTACAGCTCATTGAAATAATGCTTCATTCCTCCTGAAAAGTGATGACATTAAAAGCTATTTTATCATGTATACTTGCATGTCTTTGGTATGTCATAGAATAAAGCAAAGAAGCTGTGAAAAGAGATGAATTATTGCTTATTCTACAAAGATATTCTAAAATGGCCTGGACACATTTGTTGGTACCCCTTAGAAAAGGTAAATAAATAATTGGATTATAGTGATATTTCAAACTAATTAGTTTCTTTAATTAGTATCACACATGTCTCCAATCTTGTAATCAGTCATTCAGCCTATTTAAATGGAGAAAAGTAGTCACTGTGCTGTTTGGTATCATTGTGTGCACCACACTAAACATGGACCAGAGAAAGCAAAGGAGAGAGTTGTCTGAGGAGATCAGAAAGAAAATAATAGACAAGCATGGTAAAGGTAAAGGCTACAAGACCATCTCCAAGCAGCTTGATGTTCCTGTGACAACAGTTGCAAATATTATTAAGAAGTTTAAGGTCCATGGAACTGTAGCCAACCTCCCTGGGCGCGGCCGCAAGAGGAAAATCGACCCCAGAGTGAACAGAAGGATAGTGCGAATGGTAGAAAAAGAACCAAGGATAACTGCCAAAGAGATACAAGCTGAACTCCAAGGTGAAGGTACATCAGTTTCTGATCGCACCATCCGTCGCTTTTTGAGCGAAAGTGGGCTCCATGGAAGAAGACCCAGGAGGACTCCACTTTTGAAAGAAAAACATAAAAAAGCCAAACTGGAATTTGCTAAACTGCATATTGACAGGCCACAATCCTGCTGGGAGAATGCCCTTTGGACAGATGAGTCAAAACTAGAGCTTTTTGGCAAGTCATATCAGCTCTATGTTCACAGACGAAAAAAAGAAGTTTTCAAAGAAAAGAACACCATACCTACAGTGAAACATGGAGGAGGCTCGGTTATGTTTTGGGGCTACTTTGCTGCGCCTGGCACAGGGTGCCTTGAATCTGTGCAGGGCACAATGAAATCTCAAGACTATCAAGGCATTCTGGAGCGAAACGTACTGCCCAGTGTCAGAAAGCTCTGTCTCAGTCACAGGTCATGGGTCCTCCAACAGGATAATGACCCAAAACACACAGCTAAAAGCACCCAAGAATGGATAAGAACAAAACATTGGACTATTCTGAAGTGGCCTTCTATGAGTCCTGATCTGAATTCTATCGAACATCTATGGAAAGAGCTGAAACTTGCAGTCTGGAGAAGGCACCCATCAAACCTGAGACAGCTGGAGCAGTTTGCTCAGGAAGAGTGGGCCAAACTACCTGTTAACAGGTGCAGAAGTCTCATTGAGAGCTACAGAAAACGTTTGATTGCAGTGATTGCCTCTAAAGGTTGTGCAACAAAATATTAGGTTAGCGGTCCCATCATTTTTGTCCATGCCATTTTCATTTGTTTTATTATTTACAATATTATGTTGAATAAAAAATCAAAAGCAAAGTCTGATTTCTATTAAATATGGAATAAACAATGGTGGATGCCAATTCCTTTTGTCAGTTTCAAGTTATTTCAGGGAAAATTGTGCATTCTTCATTTTTTGTGGAGGGGTACCAACAAATTTTAGCACGTCTGTATGAGTGCAACAGTGCAATGACATTATGTGCCGGAGAAAAAGAAACACAATCTTGAAGCCTTTACCGTGAATGTAAAATACTCAAGCATTCTCTTTTTTCTACTGATCTTTATAATCTGCTTTATCTACTGCATAGATGCAGGGATAGGCAGTAGTTATACTGAGCAGCTTCTCAACAAACAGCCTGTCATTCATTTTTAGTGTTCTATCACCTGGCAACAAGTTCAGCAACAAGGTCAAAGTTCAGTTGATTTTAACTCTCAGCGACTGTCGTTTTCAAGCGATTGTTGGGCGACACTATAAACTGCACAGCGACGCAACAGTGATGATCGCCGGTCGCTTTGCTCTTTAACGAAGGTTGAGCGATGGAGTATAAATTGTGCTTTAGACTGTACATAGATGATGTCATTATCTGGAGTAAAACACATGAAGAGCACAGTGCCAGAGTGCATAGAACTTTAGAGAGAGTGCACCGATATGGACTGAAGCTCAACAGAGAAAAATGCCAGTTTGCCAAGCAGGAAATTACATTCCTGGAAGACAGATTGACAACAGCAGGTGTACAGCCAGGCAGGAGCAAAGTAAAAGCTATCACTGAGATGCCCAGGCCAGAAGATAAAAAAGCCATCCAGAGAGCTTTGGGAATGATTAACTATATGGGCAAGTTTGTATCAAACCTGTCCGTGGTCCTGCAAGAATTACTGCATGCAAAAGCGAATGGTCATGGACACCAGCTCATGAAGGAAGCAATTGAAACAAATACTGGCAACAGAACCAGTGCTAGCTTTCTTTGATCCAAGCAAGAAGATGCCTCTAAGATGGGCTAGATGCAGTTTTGCTACAAGATCCCAATGGCGTCTATGATTGAGACTGAGAAATGCTACACTCCAATTGAGAAAGAGTGTCTGGGCCTATGTGAACAGGCTGGCTGGTGGTGGTGACATCAGACCCGGAAGAACACACAGTACTGTGAGGTGATATGGTGAATGCGCTGGCTTGCGTGTTTTATTTCAAAATAAACAGAGTGAAACTAAAAACAAAATTACTTTGTGAAACAAAACAGCGCGGTGGCCAAAACAAATAGACAGACAAACAAACACTGGAGGTATGCTAAATAAATCAAGTATGGTGCTGGTGTAAAACCAGTAGCATGTTGCCAGTAGCCAGGCTGCTACTGGCAATGCTGTCAACAGACATGCTGACAGCGGGGTGAGTTCCTCCTCCTAGGCGTTGCAAGCTCGGCAGCCCAAGGCGTTGCAGGCTCAGCAGGCCCAGGCGGTGTGGGACAGGCAACCCCAGGCGGTATGGTGAGAGGCAACCCCAGGCGGTGTGGGACAGGCCCGGAACGGTCCCTCGGAAGGCAATGGCAAGGGCAGCAGCGGGAGCTCCACTTCTCCCCCTGGTGATGAAGTTAGGACCAGTCATGGTGCTGGGGTTGGCCACACTGGGAGTGGCTGTGGCGGTGTTGGCCCTCTTCGCGACTGCTGCGGCCGGGCTGTTTTCTGCCATGCTCCCCTCAGCAGCTTATGCAGTGGCTGTTGAGGAATACCATCATCACATCCTGGTCTTTCCTCGTGTGGAAGCCACAAGTAGTCTCCCTCTTGCGGTGGAGGTGGGAGCTGCAGGTAGTCCTCCCCTGGCGGCGGAAGTGGAAGCAGCATGTATTCTCCCCCTAGCGGTGGAGGTGGGAGCTGCAGGTAGTCCTCCCATGGTGGTGGAGGTGGGAGCCACAAGTAGTCTCCCTCTAGCGGGGGAGGTGGGAGCCGCATGTAGTCTCCCCCTAGCGGTGGAGATGGGAGCAGCAGGTCGTCTCCCTCTAACCCTAGACTGGTGCGGCTCTCCATTTGTCGCTGGGAACTGGACGCTCGTGCTCCCCCCTTCTGGGCACTAGTTCCTCCTCCTGGTATTGTGAGGGGCAGATTGCCACTGTATGTCCATACCACAGCCGGGGCACAACTCCACCGCCATGCTCTTGACGAAGTCTTCCCATCCGTCACCCCAGATCCCGTTTTCTCTCTCTCCATTATTTTCTCTCTCCACTCTTCTCTCCTTGCTCCTTCTCCCTATTCTCCTCTTTATATATATATATATATATATATATATATATATATATATATATATATAATTTCCCCCCCAAAAAACACTCCTCTTTTTTTCCTTCACAAAAAAACGCTCTTTTTTTCACACAATTTTTCTTTTGAAAAAATAAATTAAAAAACGCAGTCCTTCCCTGGCCTGACTCGTGGAGCTGTGGTTTATCCCACGCAGGACACCATATGTCACAAGGATGGCAGTAGTGGTGACCCGGAAAAGAAACACACAGAGTGGTGAGTGAATTGTGAATTGCGCTGTTGCGCTGGTTTATTTCAAAATAAACAAGGTTTTAACAAACCCAAACACTGATACAAAACAAATGGCGCGTTCTCCAAAATAAATAGACAGACAAAACAAAAGCAATTATTATTCTTTTATAAATTCTCTCCTCTGTCTCTCTCCCGTTCTCCACTCTGGAACACACAACCCCGATATACAGTTGTGCCGGGATTCAATTACTAAGACAAACACGTCAGTGGATGAACCCCAAACAAGTATCGTTCAGGTACCCCCGCACGAGTAGCAATTGTTATTTCTTTAGTTATCTCTCTCTCTCTGGGAGCTCCCATCCTCGGTCGGCAAAGGAATAGCCTGGACTTGAACTCGCGACGTCCAGACTATAGGGCGCATCCTGCACTTTACGCAAGTGCTTTTACTGGATGCGCCACTCTGGAGCCCCTTGGATCGGGCATTTTAACCCCATCCAGGCTGTAAACAATAATAACAAAACATCGTGTTTTTACAACTAAACCATAAATTTGAAATAATAATAATGCAAAATAATACAATACACACAGTCTCAAACATTCTAAGATTTCCAGCTGTATAAAAGCTTCCTCCAGTATGCCATAGTAAATGCATATTCTGGTATATAACAGATGTTAAAGCATGGTAATAACTAGGGGTGGGCACCAATATCGATATTTTGATATGATATCAATATCGTGCAATATCGATAATAATTTCCATATCACAATTAAAAAAAGAAATAATTCACGTACGTTTGCAGAGACACACTTTTTATTGCTAATACTGCTAAAAATACAAATGCAGTATAATCAAGTTTATTTTATATTAAGATACAACAAACCCTGAACATACCCATCATTGTCTTGTAGGCAAACACGACATACAAAAGTATTATTTAACCATTTTATTCCATTGATTGGCGTTTATGTATCAAACACTATTTGTATGCTGCATTTAGCATTATTGGCATTATTTTGAGATATGCGCTGCGTCAGTGGTTCATTGCATTTTGTCTGTGTGATTACTTACAGTTTGAACAATTGTATTTTATTTACAGTAGTCGTACACAAGGACAGTGTAGGAACAATTCAATAATTGATCATTTAATGTTTATCTGGGTTGATTCTCTTACTAACAATATTTAATTGACGTGTTACAAAGATCGAGGATTTACTATGAACACACATACATGCGCAGACACAAGGAATGGTTAATCAATAGTAGTATTTTATTAAGTACACAAAATAATAAACAGAAATCAGAAAAGTCAGAAAGTAAATGTCTTAGTCTCTAAGCACAAAACACAATTCAAATACTCTCACTGCCTTAACTTGACTAAGGCAATTGAAATATGACACGCCTGTCTCCTCACTCACCAGCAGCACTCGAGCAAGCAAGCAGGCTGTGACGTAGTAGCTTGCTCACACACGCACGCCCACATCCAAGCACACAGCCTCAACTGAGACGATGCAGACAATCTTAGAATATATCACATTAAGCTTATTTATGGTATACAGATTAAGTATATGACAAGTTCACTTATTAGTTTTCAAATTGTTCATACAACAATATGAGGTAGATTTCCTATAGTTACTTCATCAAGTTCCACTAAAAGTTATTTCACATGCAAAGTGTGCAAACTAAATAATTAACAGTTCAATTCTATGTGAATGTGTTACAATTAATTTATTTATTTATATGAAAGGAAACTGCAACTGGAATTATACTCAACGGTTCCTTGAAGCTTAGACTTTTGGTCTGCTGGCTTGGAAACTCAGTCTGTTCAAGTGTCCAGTACACAACTCTCCTCTCCGCAACAAAGTCTGCAACAATCCCACTTTGGATCAAATTTGGCAACAAAGCTTTCAATTCTCGATAGAATCAACAAACAGCTGCAACAAAGTCTTCAATCCTTGGTATAGGATCCACAACAGCGCCCGTCCGCTCTTTCCTCATCACTGAATCTTTTAACTACGCAGGTAGCAGGGCACAGTTTCTTTTGGAAACTGTGGGGTTAGGTGTACAGCAGACCTAGACTGGTTTGTCTGATAACAGTCTCTGTAAGTTTTACGGCAGTCCTCCAGTCGGGCCTCAGTCTCGTTGCTTGTGGTCGTTGACTCGCTTGCAACTTGCTTCCTCGTCTTGATTCAGTTTTCAGGCAGAGTCCCGGAGTTGCAGCTTTGCTTAGCAGAGTGACAGCATCTTGTTTAGCATTCGATGTGGAGCGCAAAATGTTCTGTTTTGCTTAGATATAGTCTTTCTCACTCTGCTAACTAGACACTTTCATGAGAACATTTGTGTATCTTGCCTTTTTAACTCAGGAATCTTCAAGATTTGTCCTTTGTCTGCTTCCTTTCATGCAGCAGCTTGTTGTTGCAGTTTGGACTTGTTGACATCTATATTTTATGTCTTCCTTGCACCAAACTGCTTGTGTTTGCATTTTTACAGTCTCTTCACTGTCCTTTGTCTCACCCAGTCCAGATGCCCCCTCCTAACCCATGGTCATCTTCAGTTCAGTATTCCTGCCAGAAACCAAGGGGCCCTTTTTCCTAAGACACAGCAGTTTCATTAATTAGTCCAGCGATATCATTAATACACGTTCAGGTAATATGTTATGTCCCACAACAGTCAGAAGGCTCCAAAGGTTGACTTGCAATGCTGATGTGAACTTTCGGTATTATAAATGAGAGATGTACTTTTAAAACATCAAAACACATCTCAAAATGACTGTGAAAGGGTGGTGGGCAATTCAGTGATGCAAAGGAGACAGAGCTTTATTTGTAACGCTGCTCAGGCGCAGTGATTTATTTTTTACCCGCAGAGGGTGCTGTTGTCCGTGGCCTGAATACTGGCAACAGTAAACAGGACCGCGGGGTTACCAATACTGGTATACAGTATTGGTAACTAATACTGTATAATTTCTGCTAAGAAATAATAAAAATAATAATACAGTCCAGCGCACATACAAGCGCTCAAAAATAATAATGAAAACAAAAGGCAAAAGAAAAAGGGAAAATAAAACACAGTAATAAAACTACAAAATAAAAGTGCTGCTTACGCAGTGCCCCCACTGCCGCTAAGCCGGTCAATACGGGCCTCCGACCTGCGCTCTGCTATTTTCTATACACTGGGGTGGCCAGAGTTCCCCGTATAACTACACACGTCCCCTCGGGTACGTAATTATTTTTCATTCTTTTGCTTCTTTTAAGGCAGGCTGTCTCACTCAGCCGTGCTTGCCTGCTCTTTCTTTGCAATGACATCTTTCTCCAGAGTCACTGGGTATCCTCTCTCCGGCCACCCAAATGCACAACCAAGAGCAGTTCTTATGGGCTGAGCAATCCCCCAAGGCTCGCCTCTCAGCCACTCAGAGAGAGGGAAAGCCAACACACCCTCTTCCCCACCTCTCCGTGTCATTGCCATGACTGACAGGCGGATCCTGTCAGACTGCTGCCATCTTCCTGCAGAACCATGGACACACCAGATAGTCAGCACAGATCTCCCCTATTACACTGACAAAAATAACCATTTTGTGATCTGAGCATTGACACATTTTCAAAGAACAAAATGAAAGGTTATTTCGGTCTTTGAGCAAATTATTTTGCCGCTTGGGGGACCAGACACACAGGTGGGTCTTGAGAACCTGAAAGGGAGGAAGAAAATGGCAAACTCTAGCTTGGAGAGCTGCCCTCAATGAGGTGAATTATAGACTTCCAAAGCTGGGACGGAGACGCACCACCAGAGAACCTGAAACGAGAAGAGAACCTTGTGTTATGAAAGGAGAGGTCCTACAGCAAGGTTTGGAAAGAATAAGATTAGCCCCTCAGATAGCGAGGGTAGTGATAGATCATGAGATGCTGGGTTCCTCCAGGGTTAGATTTTTCAGTAATCTGGGGTCTTTGGATTTCAGAGTGACTGATAAATCTCCACATTCCACCACTCTATGGTCCAGAAATTCAGATGTAGCCATTAATAGAGGAACCAGATTAAAGTCCTTACCTTCAATTATGCTGCGCCAGATCTGTGGGAATATTGAGTGACGGCGGGCTGTGGTTGAGGCGGCGGAACCATATGCTGTTGCAGATGCAAGGTTGTAGACCGGAGGCTCTGCTGTAGGGACAGGGGTTGGTATATAACCAGAAGTGACGGTAGCTACTGCAGCCGCTGTGTTTATGGCAGGAATGGAGGAAAATACTGAAACCGCTTCTATCGTTAGACACCCGTTTATCCAAATTGCTGAGTTTGGTATTGACTGAGGATAAGGTATCCACGAATGGTTGCATGAATACTTTTATTTCATTGAAAATGCGAGAATGTTCCTGTTCAGTTTCGCTGGCTGGAACAGCTTGATGGAGTGATGACGTGCTTGCAGCAGGGGGTAGCTTGCTCTGAGACGGTCTGCCTGCTGTCTGACCTGGGCTGCTGAACAGCTGAGCGCAGCTGGGGAGTTTTCTTGGGTGGAAAAATAGATTCTGCTGAGATGGATTTGCAATAAAAAATGAAAAGGGATTCTTGATTGCTCCCTGCTGGGATATCACTGCCGTTTTTGAGGAGGGTCTTTATGAGCTTGTTGAAAGTCCAGTCCTTAAAGTACAGTCACTCAGGAGAGATATCCTGAGTTTGGAGCTGCTCGGATCGGCGAGGATTAATTCCTTGAACAGTGGGTAGTGGTATGGTATCCTGCTCAGGAGGCACTTCTTTGGGTGTTGCTGGGATGCCTGATAGAGGAAAGAGTGGTGGGCTGATCAGCCCCTGAGTTGAAGCTGTCGGAGAGTGCTCTGATACAGACATGAAGTGATCTTCGCAAACCTCTGAATCCGAGGAAGAGGAGTGTGATAAGTACTCCATATTTCTTTTTTTTTCTTTAATTCTTTACTCTGAAAGAGATTGCTGGGAGTTTTGCTATCGCTTAGATTCACAACCGGAAACGATAAAACACAAGATGGAGGTATAGGATGTGACTAATGGTTTAAATAGGAAGTCGATTTGATTTATGAGAGGAGATCAAAAGGTTGGGAGGAGCCCAGCTCACGCCCCCCGAAATACACTTATAGGTTAACATTTAAATGGTTTAATTAGTCTTATCGATTATTTAACAATGTGTCCCAATTTTGAGCTTTGAAAATACGGTTACCCAATAAGACACACTGCTTCCAGCACCACTCAAACCACTAGGCCTTACGTACTGTACATACCCACAGTATTCAACTCCTACCACTAGCCACGCTGATTTCTACTGGGGTTTTTAACCCAGCTACATCATCCAAAGTCTTTTCATATTACTAAACGCCAGCACCATCTAGTGTATTGCCAGAAAACCAAAAGGACACTTGATCCTAACTAGCAGATCACTAGATGGTGCTGGCTCTTAATTTTATAAAGACTGATTTAGTCTATTTTACAAAGATCCATGGCAGAGAACTAGAATAAACGCAATAAGAACCACTCATAATTATTGCAAACATCAGAAATAGGAAAGGGGACAGTTAAAAAGTTATTGAAGTGTTTTACTCTTTATTTTTTTTTTAAATTAATAGTTTATTTTCTTTGGACAAGTTTCTTTGTTTTTTTTTTTTTTTTTAAGTGCTTCCATTTTATATTCTTTACATCCATACGTCTTTGTTACAGGTTCATTTGCATTGGCAATCACATTAATGCAGACAGTTAGAACAATGTTTTATGTCAATTTTGTTCCGTGTGTTTCTGAGCAAAGAAAAGAAAATGCTGTGAAATTGAGCAGATTGACGATTCTTTTTCTTTTAGACATCTTAATTTACATAATTCATATGTATGTATATGCTGTGCATTGTGGTAACACATACTTGTAACTCAAAAAATTCAATTTTCAGTATGCAATTTTTGGAAAAGCGGGTCTACCAAAACACTTCTCATGCAACAACTAATGAGTCTATCCATATCTAAAGTCTGTTTCTAATAGAATAGCTTTATTACTGGTAAGCAGTTGTTTTTGCACACTAATAGCCAGGTACTGTATTCTGTGTATTTATAATTAGTTATATCCTTTTTGATTTCCTTGTGTATATGATATCCTAACATGAGCATGTTATTATTATTATTTATTTCTTAGCAGACGCCCTTATCCAGGGCGACTTACAATTGTTACAAGATATCACATTACTTTTACATACAATTACCCATTTATTTACTGGAGCAATCTAGGTAAAGTACCTTGCTCAAGGGTACAGCCTATTTAAGGGCCGGTAGCAAACTGCGCCGGCTGCCAATAGGAAGGCAGCCGGTGAAAAGATTCAGTTTGGCACCCCCTAATCAAAAGGGGGGGCCAACAGAAACCGGCCATTAACTAAGCCAGTGGTTAAATTAAACGTTCAAAACAAAGGGAGGGGGGGTGGTACAGAGCACGCCACCCAGAGCCCACTGGTCGACAAAAGCCGTCATGTTGCCAGTGGACTCCGCGTCGGCGTGCTCCAACGCCACCCGGGAACGAAGGAGGGCCCTGAACATGGCCCCACAGTCAAAGAGACCCTCCCCGGTGATCTTACGCTTCCTGGTCTGGTAGATGGTAAGTTTGCCAAGAGCCAGGAGCAGATTCACCAGGAGGTCCCTCTTCTTGGTGGAGCCACGAACAGGATGCCCGAAAATAAAAAGGGTAGGGGAAAAATGCAGCCAGAACTCAGGGCCAGCCACGCCAATAAAACTTCGGGCTCGAACGTGCACATTCGGGCCCGCAAGTTACACGACCAGTTGGTGAGCTTCGGGAGAACTCAGGATCTCCCGTGAGCGTCACCGACAACTCCTGACAGAAGATCATGTATCACATCGGTACTGTGAACGTCAACGGGTGTAGGGACCCTTTCCACAGGGCCCAGGTAATCTCCTACCTGAAAAAAGGGAGTTACTCTGTGTGCTTCCTGCAGGAAACCCACACGACCCCAGAGGCAGAAGCCAACTGGCTTCTGGAGTGGGGGGGGGGGAGAGTGTCGTTCAACCCTGCAGGTGGGGCCTGAGCAGGTCGTCCTTCAAGAAAGGTGGCACGTTCGAAAGGACGACCCTTGTGCCCACGGCCGCGAGCGGTTCGACAGGGATAAACATCCCCGCCACTGCGAGCCCCCTCTCGATCGCGGTGTTCCGACTTGAGGAAGAACACGGCCTTCCCGTACATCTTGGAGGCCGCCACTATGGCCGATGGCCCCACCACCTTGGCCATGGCCTTAACGAAGCCCTCGATCGAGAGGGAGTCTCGGAGGAGGCACCTGACCCTGTGCCTCCTCGTGATATTTTTGAAGGGGGTCGCAGTGTCCCCTGCAGCCACCTGCGCCCACCTTCTTGGGGCTGGTTGGGATTGCCCACTCATTATGATTTTTTTTTTTAATTTATTAATTTATTTTCAAAAAAATGAAAAATTCTTATTTTAATAAACAAAACAAAAAGACAGACACACCCCTGCACTGCAAACAGTTACCAATGCAGGGGTACACACAAACACAGGACCAAAAGAAATAAATATAAATAAATAGAATTTTTTTTTTTTCCCCCCGAAAGGGAAAAACAAATAAATCAAAGTTTAAAACAAAACTAGTTTTAAACTTTAAAATAAAAATCAAACAAAAAAGCAGGGATCAAACAAAGGAGCACATGGCATGTGCTCCTTGCCTGCCCTTACCCCACTCTGCACAAGGCAGAAGCAGGGGATTAAAACAAAATGATTTTTAAAACTAAAACTAAAACAGTGTAGTGATTTAAAATAATTTTAAAATAAACTAAAGAAAGTGCTCTTTAATAAAAAATTAAAAAGCAAAGAAATGAAACTAGTTTAAATTAAATAAAAATTAAAAGAACAAAACAAATGGAAAAAAAACAAGCCAAAATGGCTGCCCTCCTACACTTGCAAACAAAGCAAGTGTAGGAGAACAAAAGAAAAAAGTGTGTTTTAAAACACTAAATAAAAGGTTTTGTTAACAAAAAAGGTGCCCTGCTGCTTTTGAAATAAAATTAAGCAAAAAGATTTGAAAAATAAAAAGTTGAAAACACTGATTTATTAACTCTGAGCAGGAGCACGCCACCCAGAGCCCACTGGTCGACAAAAGCCGTCATGTCGCCAGTGGACTCCGCGTCGGCGTGCTCCAACGCCGCCCGGGAACGAAGGAGGGCCCTGAACATGGCCCCACAGTCAAAGAGACCCTCCCCGGTGATCTTACGCTTCCTGGTCTTGTAGATCGTAAGTTTGCCAAGAGCCAGGAGCAGATTCACCAGGAGGTCTCTCTTCCTGGTGGAGCCACGAACAGGGTGCCCGAAAATAAAAATGGTGGGGGAAAAATGCAGCCAGAACTGCAGCAGTAGGTTCTTTAGGAACAAAAAGAACGGCTGCAGCCTGGCGCAGAGGAGGTAAATGTGGAACACCGACTCTGACTCGCCGCAGAAAGGGCATGCGGGGTCCGAGTCGGTGAAGTGACGCAGGACCTCTCCTGACGCGAGCGCTCCGTGTAGCACCCTCCAGCCCAGGTCCCCAGCACCTCTGGGGACCAGCGGGGAGTACAAAGCCTCCCACTGGGGCCTCTCGCCCTCCGGGGGTTGGAGGGGCTCCCGCCAAGCGGTGTCTCGGCGGGAGACGAGGGCGAGGAAGTGGAGGGTGTGGAGCGCCATCGCGTACAGGGTCCTCCTCGACACGGAACGAAGGGGGGTCGAGGAGAACTGCGAGATCCTGCTCAGGTGATTCTCGAGGGGAGGCTGAGGGGGAGCCCGATCCTTTGGTTTTATCAGCAGGACCGGAGAGCCGGGGGTAGGGAGGGACGGTGGCTCTCCGGTCCTGAGGACCCCCTCGAGATACCCGACAGAGTCTGGGTGCAAAGCTGCCTTGCACTCCCGGATCGCTCGGCGGGCCGTTCTGAGGGTCCCCCGAGTCGCCCTGGCGACCAGCGACTCGGGAGTCAGCCACGACGAGCGTTGGTGATCCAGGAGATCCCAGACTCTGGTCACCTTGGCCGAGATCAACAGGCTCCGCACCGCGGGGGATTCCAACGCCTGCGCACCTAGATGGGGGTTGTGCAGCAGGGGCTCCAGAAGGAATTCCTCCCCCTCGGTCGGAACCGCGTCTCGGCCGATGTCAAACATGCTCCGGGTCCTGAGCAGGTCCTGGTAAAAGACCGGCAGCTCGGGGAGACGGATTCCCCGGAGATCGATCCAAAAGACGGTCGTAGCCCAGGTCGTGCAGCTGGCGCAACAGGAGGGACGCCAGCGTGCACCACTGCGGGGCCGGGTCTGCGTACAGGAATCTCTGCAGCGTCTGGAGGCGGAAGGTGTGCACCTGGCTCTTGATGCACACCAACCCTTGCCCTCCCTCGGCAAGAGGGAGGCTCAGAACCGCCGCAGAGACCCAGTGCTTTCCGGCCCAGAAGAAGTCCGTCAGCTTCCTCTGGACCCTGGACACAAACTCAGGGGGCGGGCTCAGGACGGTGAGTCGATGCCAAAGCATCGACGCCACCAGTTGGTTAATCACTAAAGCCCGTCCCCTGAAGGAAAGCAGTTTCAACAGACCCGACCACGACCTCAGCCTCGCAGCAACCTTGTCCTCCAACTCCACCCAGTTGGCTGCGACCGAGGTCTCCGCGGGGCTCAGGTGGACTCCCAGATATTTAAAACTGTCCGCGCTCCACTGGAACTGTTGGAGCGCGACAGGGAGGGAGTCCACCCGCCAGGGACCTACTAGTAACCCGGAGCACTTGTCCCAGTTGATCCTGGCAGAGGAAGCGGCAGAGTATACACTCTGGCAGCTCCGCATCCTCTCCAGGTCAACCGGGTCGGAGGCCACCAGGAGCACGTCGTCGGCATAGGCCGACAGGACCACCCTCGTGTCCGACGCGCCGAGCGCCAACCCCGTGAGCCTCCTGCGAAGGAGGCAGAGGAAGGGCTCGATGCACAGCGCGTACAGTTGTCCGGACAGAGGGCAGCCCTGACGCACTCCTCTCCCGAACGCGAGGGGCGCGGTCAGGGACCAGTTGACCTTCAACAGGCACTCGGCAGAGGCGTAGAGCATCCGGAACAGGCCGACAAAACGCGGCCCGAATCCGAATGCTCGCAGGGTTCCGAAGAGATACTCGTGATCCACCCGGTCGAACGCCTTCTCCTGATCCAGTGACAGGAAGGCGACCGACCGACCGGTCCTCCTGCAGTAGTGCAGGAGGTCCCGAACCAGGAAGATGTTATCGAAAATCGTCCGGTTCGGGACCGTGTAGGACTGGTCGGGGTGGATCACGTCTGCCAGCACGGACTTGAGCCTCAAGGAGGCGGCCTTGGCCACGATTTTATAGTCCGTACATAGCAGCGAGACCGGGCGCCAGTTCTTCAGGCAGCGGAGATCCCCCTTCTTGGGCAGGAGCGTGATCACCGCCCGCCTCATCGAAAGGGGCATCTCCCCGGTCTCGTAGGCTTCCGCCAGGACCCGCGCAAAGGCGGGCCCCAGCAAGTCCCAAAACTTTTTGAAGAACTCCACGGTCAGCCCGTCGATGC
The DNA here is from genome assembly GCF_902713425.1 of Acipenser ruthenus. NCBI lineage: Eukaryota > Metazoa > Chordata > Actinopteri > Acipenseriformes > Acipenseridae > Acipenser > Acipenser ruthenus. Next base: position 18,245,168 of record NC_081205.1, read on the forward strand.
CCGGCGATTTGTTATAGGGCATCCGACTGAGGGCGTCGGAGAGCTCGGCCAGGGTCAGCTGGCCCTCGAACTCGTCCCGCACGCCCTCGCCGACCGTGGGAAGCCAATCCCACAGAACCCTGCACGCGTCGGAGTCGACGGGATCCGGAGAGAAGAGGTCAGAGTAAAAGGCTCTGGCCCTCTCGTTCACGCTCTCCGGATCCGTCAGAAGGGAGCCGTCGTCTGCCAGAAGGCAGGTGATGTTCCTGCGGTCTCCCTTCTTTTTCTCCAACGCGTAGAAGAAGTGTGAGCCGCGGTCCATCTCCCGGAGGAACTGGATCCGCGAGCGCACAAACGCCCCCCGGGACCGCTGGAGCTGCAGGTCCCGCAGGGTGCTCTTCTTCTCTACGTACGCGCTCTGCTCGAGTGGGTCCCCGCGAGCCAGGCGGCTCTCCAGATCGAGCAGCTCCCTTTCCAGCCGCTCGATCCGTGAGTCCCTCCGCCTGCTCGCGCCCCTCGTGTACTCCTGACAGAAGATCTTGATCTGCGCTTTCCCCACGTCCCACCACTGACGCCACGTGGGGAAGCGAGATCGTCTGCCGTGCCAGACCGTCCAAAAGTCCCGGAAAGACCGCTCAAAGCGCTCGTCCTCCAACAAGGCGTTGTTAAAGTGCCAGTAGGCGGAGGCGTGCCCGACTGGCACCAGGGCCACCGCCACGGCCACCAGGTTGTGGTCCGTGAACGGCGCCGGCCTGATGTCGGAGGAGCGAACGCAGTGAGCGTTGTTCCTGGTGACGTAGAACCTGTCGATCCGGGACTGAGACACCCGCCCCTCCCTCACCCTGGTGAAGGTGAAGGCGGGGACGTCCGGGTGATGCCAACGCCAGATGTCGACCAGAGAGAGCTGAGCGGTCAGCTCTCTCAGGGCTGCCGACGAGAGAGGGTAGTGTTCTTGCCCTCCAACCCTGTCCGCGGCCTCGAGGTTGCAGTTGAAATCACCCCCGAGGACCACGCACTCGTCGGCGCTGATGTTGTTCATGTAGGTCGACATCCGGCGAAAGAACTGGACCCTCGCCGGACCCGTGGACGGCGCGTACACATTCACCAGGTGAACGATACTGTCGCCGTCCCGGATCCGGTGGTGTAACAGACGGCCCGGCTCGACATCTACCACATCGAGTACCGTGGGAAGAAAGGACCCGGAGAAGAGCGTCGCCACTCCACAGGAGGTGCCGGTAAGATGGCTGAACGACACTCTTCCCCCCCCCCCCCACTCCAGAAGCCAGTTGGCTTCTGTCTCTGGAGTCGTGTGGGTTTCCTGCAGGAAGCACACAGAGTAACCCCCTTTTTTCAGGAAGGAGATTACCTGGGCCCTGCGGAAAGGGTCCCTACACCCGTTGACGTTCACGGTACCGATGTGATACATGATCTTCTGTCAGGAGTTGTCGGTGACACTCACGGGAGATCCTGAGTTATCCCGAAGCTCACCAACTGGTCGTGTAACTTGCGGGCCCGAATGTGCACGTTCGAACCCGAAGTTTTATTGGCGTGGCTGGCCCTGAGGAAGGACCTCACAGAGGTTAGGATCCTCTGGAAATCCCCCCATTTGTCCAGGGCCAGCTGTACCTTGTCCCTGCGGTGGACGGTGGCCTCCAAGAACTCCAGGAGATCCGCCACAGGGATGTCCGGAGAAGGGGCGGACAGACTCTCCGAGCCCACGCTGCACGTGGACTCGGTATCCTCCTCCCTCTCCCTCAGCTCTCCATCGCCCCCCTCATGATGGTAAAGCACAACGCACTCCCGTTGGTGGGTGAGCGCGTTGCGCCTTATCTTGAGCTTCACCGGTCCTCCCTGCGCCCCACCCCCAGGGGACGCGGCGGGAGAGACCGGCGGAGGGACCCTCATGGGGACCGTCTGCACCCTGGATTTCGGGGGCACAGACGGGCGCTCGGCGTACGCCGCCGAGCCAGATGGTTTGGTCCCTGCTCTGGGTCCCTCCTTTGAGGTCCGAGGCACGGTCTCAGGCCCGTCCTCTTTCCTCGAAGGAAGGGGATACACCCTTTCGGGTCCTTCCCCTCCCTGCGCATCAGTCACCGGGACCGCCTCGGGCGATGTTTCCCCCCCGACGGCCGCGGAAGGGCCAGAGCCCTCGTCGCCGCCGGAAAGGGAAGCCCGAGGCGGTTGTTCTCCCGCGCCCCCTCGGTGACTGGAACCGGCCCCTAGATGCTGGGTCTGGGACCGGTTTCTTGGCCCCGTTGCACTTCGGGGAGGGGATCTACCTCGAGGGCACCACCTTCTGCCCTCTCGGGTTCTTCCCCTCCCTTCTGCGCTCCGGAGACCATTGTAAGCGTGGGCTCCGCAGAGCCCACGTCTGCCTCATTGTCCGCGGAGCCCACGCCTGCCTCGGGGGCCGAGTCCGCCTCCTCCCCAGAGATGGGAGCCAGAGGCAGCTCTTTTTCTGGAAGGGGTTGTTCTTCCCCCCCCCTGGCCCCTCAGCAGGGGTCGCCTGCATGGGCTCCGCGTTACCTGCGGAGCCAGCTTCTGCCTCGGGAGCTGTTTCCGCCACCCCCTCCTCGGCAACACAGGTTTCGGGACCTGTGTCGCTACCGGAGAGAGGCCGTGCCCGAGGCAGGTGTTCTGTCGGGGGTCCCTCCTGCGCCCCCTCGGCGACCTCTGCTGCGGCCGGCCCCTCGGTGATAGAGTTGGGGCCGGCTTCCGAGGTCTCTTTAGTGACGGGGAGGGGATCTACCCGAAGGGTTCCATCTGCCCTCGCGGGTTCCTCCCTCCCCTTTGGCCTCTCGGGGGGGGCCTCTTCCATGGGCTTCCGTGGAGCCCGGGACCGCCTCGGGGGATGGATCCGTCACCCACTCTGTGGCATTACGAGGACCGGGGCCCTCATTGCCGGCAGAGTGGGGACGTCGAGGCGGTCGCTTTGGTTTTGGGGGGCCCTCTTTCGACCCCCCGGGGACCCCCACCGTGAGGCCGAGATGTGTGCACTTGTGTGCACACGTGGGAAGGTGCGCTCGCGCCCTCCTCTTTCCCCTGATGCTGCCGGAGGCGGTCCCCAGCCTTGTTGCGGCGACGGGGAGCTCAACAAAGCAAGTGTAGGAGAACAAAAGAAAAAAGTAATAAAATGTGTTCTAAAACACAAATAAAAGGTTTTATTAACAAAAAAGGTGCCCTGCTGCTTTAGAAATAAGAGAAAGCACAAAGATTTGGAAAATAAAAAGTTGAAAACACTGTTTTGTTAAGTTTGAGCAGGAGCTCTCGTCGCACACGTCTGCTCTCGCTCAAGGGTACAGCCTATTTAATGGCCGGTAAGAAACTGCGTCGGCTGCCTATTGGCAGCCGGCGCACCAGCCGCCCGAAGGCAGCCGGTGGAAAGATTCGGTTTGGCACCCCCTAATCAAAAGGGAGTGCCATCAAAAAACGGTCAATAACTGACCCAGTGTGTTTTTATTTTAGACAGTAAATTAAATGTTCAAAACAAAGGGGGGGGTTGTGCAGAGCACGCCACCCAGAGCCCACTGGTCGACAAACGCCGTCATGTCGCCAGTGGACTCCGCGTCGGCGTGCTCCAACACCACCCGGGAACGAAGGAGGGCCCTGAACATGGCCCCACAGTCAAAGAGACCCTCCCCGGTGATCTTACGCTTCCTGGTCTTGTAGATGGTAAGTTTGCCAAGAGCCAGGAGCAGATTCACCAGGAGGTACCTCTTCCTGGTGGAGCCACGAACAGGGTGCCCGAAAATAAAAAGGGTGGGGGAAAAATGCAACCAGAACTGCAGCAGGAGGTTCTTCAAAAACAAAAAGAAGGGCTGCAGTCTGGCACAGAGGAGGTAGATGTGGAACACCGACTCGGACTCGCCGCAGAAAGGGCATGCGGGGTCCGAGTCGGTGAAGTGACGCAGGACCTCTCCTGACGCGAGCGCTCCGTGTAGCACCCTCCAGCCCAGGTCCCCAGCGCCTCTGGGGACCAGCGGGGAGTACAAGGCCTCCCACTGGGGCCTCTCGCCCTCCGGGGGTTGGAGGGGTTCCCGCCAAGCGGTGTCTCGGCGGGAGACGAGGGCGAGGAAGTGGAGGGTGTGGAGCGCCATCGCGTACAGGGTCCTCCTCGACACGGAACGAAGGGGGGTCGAGGAGAACTGCGAGGTCCTGCTCAGGTGATTCTCGAGGGGAGGCTGAGGGGGAGCCCGATCCTTTGGTTTGATCAGCAGGACCGGAGAGCCGGGGGTAGGGAGGGACGATGGCTCCCCGGTCCTGAGGACCCCCTCGAGATACCCGACAGAGTCTGGGTGCAAAGCTGCCTTGCACTCCCGGATCGCTCGGCGGGCCGTCCTGAGGGTCCCCCGAGTCGCCCTGGCGACCAGCGACCCGGGAGTCAGCCACGCCGAGCGTTGGTGATCCAGGAGATCCCAGACTCTGGTCACCTTGGCCGAGATCAACAGGCTCCGCACCGCGGGGGATTCCAACGCCTGCGCACCTAGATGGGGGTTGTGCAGCAGGGGCTCCAGAAGGAATTCCTCCCCCTCGGTCGGAACCGCGTCTCGGCCGATGTCAAACATGCTCCGGGTCCTGAGCAGGTCCTGGTAAAAGACCGGCAGCTCGGGGAGATGGATTCCCCGGAGATCGATCCAAAAGAGCTGCCGGTCGTAGCCCAGGTCGTGCAGCTGGCGCAACAGGAGGGACGCCAGCGTGCACCACTGCGGGGCCGGGTCTGCGTACAGGAATCTCTGCAGCGTCTGGAGGCGGAAGGTGTGCACCTGGCTCTTGATGCACACCAACCCTTGCCCTCCCTCGGCAAGAGGGAGGCTCAGAACCGCCGCAGAGACCCAGTGCTTTCCGGCCCAGAAGAAGTCCGTCAGCTTCCTCTGGACCCTGGACACAAACTCAGGGGGCGGGCTCAGGACGGTGAGTCGATGCCAAAGCATCGACGCCACCAGTTGGTTTATCACTAAAGCCCGTCCCCTGAAGGAAAGCACTTTCAGCAGACCCGACCACGACCTCAGTCTCGCAGCCACCTTGTCCTCCAACTCCACCCAGTTGGCTGCGACCGAGGTCTCCGCGGGGCTCAGGTGGACTCCCAGATATTTGAAGCCGTCCGCGCTCCACTTGAACTGCTGGAGCGCGACGGGGAGGGAGTCCACCCGCCAGGGACCTACCAGTAACCCGGAGCACTTGTCCCAGTTGATCCTGGCAGAGGAAGCGGCAGAGTATACACTCTGGCAGCTCCGCATCCTCTCCAGGTCAACCGGGTCGGAGGCCACCAGGAGCACGTCGTCGGCGTAGGCCGACAGGACCACCCTCGTGTCCGACGCGCCGAGCGCCAACCCCGTGAGCCTCCTGCGAAGGAGGCAGAGGAAGGGCTCGATGCACAGCGCGTACAGTTGTCCGGACAGAGGGCAGCCTTGACGTACTCCTCTCCCGAAGGCGAGGGGCGCGGTCAGGGACCAGTTCACCTTCAAGAGGCACTCGGCAGAGGCGTACAGCATTCGGAAGAGGCCGACGAACCCCGGCCCGAATCCGAATGCCCGCAGGGTTCCGAAGAGATACTCGTGATCCACCCGGTCGAACGCCTTCTCCTGGTCGAGAGACAGGAAGGCGACCGACCGACCGGTCCCCCTGCAGTAGTGCAGGAGGTCCCGAACCAGGAAGATGTTATCAAAAATCGTCCGGTTCGGGACCGTGTAGGACTGGTCGGGGTGGATCACGTCTGCCAGCACGGACTTGAGCCTCAAGGAGGCGGCCTTGGCCACGATTTTATAGTCCGTGCATAGCAGCGAGACCGGGCGCCAGTTCTTCAGGCAGCGGAGATCCCCTTTCTTGGGCAGGAGCGTGATCACCGCCCGCCTCATCGAAAGGGGCATCTCCCCGGTCTCGTAGGCTTCCGCCAGGACCCGCGCAAAGGCGGGCCCCAGCAAGTCCCAAAACTTTTTGAAGAACTCCACGGTCAGCCCGTCGATGCCCGGCGATTTGTTATAGGGCATCCGACTGAGGGCGTCGGAGAGCTCGGCCAGGGTCAGCTGGCCCTCGAACTCGTCCCGCACGCCCTCGCCGACCGTGGGAAGCCAATCCCACAGAACCCTGCACGCGTCGGAGTCGACGGGATCCGGAGAGAAGAGGTCAGAGTAAAAGGCTCTGGCCCTCTCGTTCACGCTCTCCGGATCCGTCAGAAGGGAGCCGTCGTCTGCCAGAAGGCAGGTGATGGTCCTGCGGTCTCCCTTCTTTTTCTCCAATGCGTAGAAGAAGTGTGAGCCGCGGTCCATCTCCCGGAGGAACTGGATCCGCGAGCGCACAAACGCCCCCCGGGACCGCTGGAGCTGCAGGTCCCGCAGGGTGCTCTTCTTCTCTACGTACGCGCTCTGCTCGAGTGGGTCCCCGCGAGCCAGGCGGCTCTCCAGATCGAGCAGCTCCCTTTCCAGCCGCTCGATCCGTGAGTCCCTCCGCCTGCTCGCGCCCCTCGTGTACTCCTGACAGAAGATCTTGATCTGTCTTTCCCCACGTCCCACCACTGACGCCACGTGGGGAAGCGAGATCGTCTGCCGTGCCAGACCGTCCAAAAGTCCCGGAAAGACCGCTCAAAGCGCTCGTCCTCCAACAAGGCGTTGTTAAAGTGCCAGTAGGCGGAGGCGTGCCCGACTGGCACCAGGGCCACCGCCACGGCCACCAGGTTGTGGTCCGTGAACGGCGCCGGCCTGATGTCGGAGGAGCGAACGCAGTGAGCGTTGTTCCTGGTGACGTAGAACCTGTCGATCCGGGACTGAGACACCCGCCCCTCCCTCACCCTGGTGAAGGTGAAGGCGGGGACGTCCGGGTGATGCCAACGCCAGATGTCGACCAGAGAGAGCTGAGCGGTCAGCTCTCTCAGGGCTGCCGACGAGAGAGGGTAGTGTTCTTGCCCTCCAACCCTGTCCGCGGCCTCGAGGTTGCAGTTGAAATCACCCCCGAGGACCACGCACTCGTCGGCGCTGATGTTGTTCATGTAGGTCGACATCCGGCGAAAGAACTGGACCCTCGCCGGACCCGTGGACGGCGCGTACACATTCACCAGGTGAACGATACTGTCGCCGTCCCGGATCCGGTGGTGTAACAGACGGCCCGGCTCGACATCTACCACATCGAGTACCGTGGGAAGAAAGGACCCGGAGAAGAGCGTCGCCACTCCACAGAAGGTGCCGGTGAGATGGCTGAACGACACTCTTCCCCCCCCCCCCACTCCAGAAGCCAGTTGGCTTCTGTCTCTGGAGTCGTGTGGGTTTCCTGCAGGAAGCACACAGAGTAACCCCCTTTTTTCAGGAAGGAGATTACCTGGGCCCTGCGGAAAGGGTCCCTACACCCGTTGACGTTCACGGTACCGATGTGATACATGATCTTCTGTCAGGAGTTGTCGGTGACGCTCACGGGAGATCCTGAGTTATCCCGAAGCTCACCAACTGGTCGTGTAACTTGCGGGCCCGAATGTGCACGTTCGAACCCGAAGTTTTATTGGCGTGGCTGGCCCTGAGGAAGGACCTCACAGAGGTTAGGATCCTCTGGAAATCCCCCCATTTGTCCAGGGCCAGCTGTACCTTGTCCCTGCGGTGGACGGTGGCCTCCAAGAACTCCAGGAGATCCGCCACAGGGATGTCCGGAGAAGGGGCGGACAGACTCTCCGAGCCCACGCTGCACGTGGACTCGGTATCCTCCTCCCTCTCCCTCAGCTCTCCATCGCCCCCCTCGTGATGGTAAAGCACAACGCACTCCCGTTGGTGGGTGAGCGCGTTGCGCCTTATCTTGAGCTTCACCGGTCCTCCCTGCGCCCCACCCCCAGGGGACGCGGCGGGAGAGACCGGCGGAGGGACCCTCATGGGGACCGTCTGCACCCTGGATTTCGGGGGCACAGACGGGCGCTCAGCGTACGCCGCCGAGCCAGATGGTTTGGTCCCTGCTCTGGGTCCCTCCTTTGAGGTCCGAGGCACGGTCTCAGGCCCGTCCTCTTTCCTCGAAGGAAGGGGATACACCCTTTCGGGTCCTTCCCCTCCCTGCGCATCAGTCACCGGGACCGCCTCGGGCGATGTTTCCCCCCCGACGGCCGCGGAAGGGCCAGAGCCCTCGTCGCCGCCGGAAAGGGAAGCCCGAGGCGGTTGTTCTCCCGCGCCCCCTCGGTGACTGGAACCGGCCCCTAGATGCTGGGTCTGGGACCGGTTTCTTGGCCCCGTTGCACTTCGGGGAGGGGATCTACCTCGAGGGCACCACCTTCTGCCCTCTCGGGTTCTTCCCCTCCCTTCTGCGCTCCGGAGACCATTGTAAGCGTGGGCTCCGCAGAGCCCACGTCTGCCTCATTGTCCGCGGAGCCCACGCCTGCCTCGGGGGCCGAGTCCGCCTCCTCCCCAGAGATGGGAGCCAGAGGCAGCTCTTTTTCTGGAAGGGGTTGTTCTTCCCCCCCCCTGGCCCCTCAGCAGGGGTCGCCTGCATGGGCTCCGCGTTACCTGCGGAGCCAGCTTCTGCCTCGGGAGCTGTTTCCGCCACCCCCTCCTCGGCAACACAGGTTTCGGGACCTGTGTCGCTACCGGAGAGAGGCGGTGCCCGAGGCAGGTGTTCTGTCGGGGGTCCCTCCTGCGCCCCCTCGGCGACCTCTGCTGCGGCCGGCCCCTCGGTGATAGAGTTGGGGCCGGCTTCCGAGGTCTCTTTAGTGACGGGGAGGGGATCTACCCGAAGGGTTCCATCTGCCCTCGCGGGTTCCTCCCTCCCCTTTGGCCTCTCGGGGGGGGCCTCTTCCATGGGCTTCCGTGGAGCCCGGGACCGCCTCGGGGGATGGATCCGTCACCCACTCTGTGGCATTACGAGGACCGGGGCCCTCATTGCCGGCAGAGTGGGGACGTCGAGGCGGTCGCTTTGGTTTTGGGGGGCCCTCTTTCGACCCCCCGGGGACCCCCACCGTGAGGCCGAGATGTGTGCACTTGCGTGCACACGTGGGAAGGTGCGCTCGCGCCCTCCTCTTTCCCCTGATGCTGCCGGAGGCGGTCCCCAGCCTTGTTGCGGCGACGGGGAGCTCAACAAAGCAAGTGTAGGAGAACAAAAGAAAAAAGTAATAAAATGTGTTCTAAAACACAAATAAAAGGTTTTATTAACAAAAAAGGTGCCCTGCTGCTTTAGAAATAAGAGAAAGCACAAAGATTTGGAAAATAAAAAGTTGAAAACACTGTTTTGTTAAGTTTGAGCAGGAGCTCTCGTCGCACACGTCTGCTCTCGCTCAAGGGTACAGCAGCAGTGTCCCCCACCTGGGATTGAACCCACAACTCTCTGGTCAACAGTCCAGAGCCCTAACCACTACTCCACACTGCTGCCGTTATTTGGGGACATGGATACTGGAGTACAGTATCTGTCTCAGTGAAGGCTCCTTAGAGGAGGCAAGGGAGGGAGGCAGTGTCTCCCCAAAATTTCACCTGTACCGTCGGTACATAATTATTTTGTTGGTCATTTCTTTAAGTTTATTTAAGCAAATTGTTGATAGGATGTGCTTGATTTTTTGTCTTCCTTTCTCCTGCCATAACAACTTTGTTTAGAAAATATTGTATGCAAAGTATGTTAGTGACGTGGTCTTGAAATCTAAATGCTATATTCATGTTTAATACAGTGCATTGTTAAACATACGCTGGCAGTGTGTAACAGTTCATTTTATTACAATAAACTGTGATGGGCTACTGTTTTATTTTCTCTGTTGGCTAGTGGAGAAAATGCATTTAACAGCCAAATTGGGGTAAAACCTGTTTAGACTGCACTACAGATCTCTTGATCTAACCCTCCTACTATGCACTAGACTTACCTGATCTAAGCACCATGTTACTATCCTTGCACTATTGCACTACTAATATGTCACTGTAGCTATAACTTGTTGTAATCCTAACTCGTTGCATCCTAGTTTATATTGTATTTTAGTAGTATTATTTGCACTTACTGTAAACTATACTGTATTTAAATATTAATCTTGCATTGTAACCCTGTACAGTACTGCCTTGTAACACCTGTAAGTCACCTTCGATAAAGGCGTCTGCCAAATAAATAAATAAATAAATAAATAAATAATAATATGAAGTGTTGTCAGTCCAAATACAGTAACATGATTTTACTGTTGCTGGGGGTATAATGGGATCCCCAAGCCCTCTACCTTTTTTCTGCCTCCCAAAAATGAATAAAACCCCAAATAAGCAACCAAAAGGTTTATTTCACAGCAGTACGCTTCTTTCGCCCTTTGATAAAGAAAGACAAATCCCCTTGATCTGTACCCTTGCTGTGAATGTAGCATGCTTGCTGAAAATCGTTCTACTGTTCGTGCTGTGAAAACTGTATTGCCTCTCTAGCACCACTAATACATATGTCTGTTGATCTCAGCCAGCAAAGTGCAGAGAGAAAGTCATTTTTAAAACGAGCACTTGCTTTGAACCCTTTTTGCAGTCAAGCGCAAATAGAATTCTGCAGCTTGTGTCCTACGCTTAACAAGAAGCAGTAACACATAACCCATTTTATTAGATCTGTAATGGCTTCTTGTTTCCAAGAGCATTTAATTTAATATTGCTTCCATCTGCCACTGGGACCGAATGAAAATCATTTTCAATGAAATCTTCTTTGTCTCCATCAGTAGCAGACCAAGATCAAACCGGTTTGAATTCAGACTGTCAGTCTCTCCCTCATAGAGGAACTTCCATCAAGATCTTTGGCTTTGCAGCATCCTAGTCATTCTTTGCCTCCAGTCAAAGAGGTGCTATAAGGCACCTCTTTGACTGTGTGGAGGCTGTGTGGTCCAGTGGTTAAAGAAACGGGCTTGTAACCAAGAGGGCCCCGGTTCAAATCCCACCTCAGCCACTAACTCATTGTGTGACCCTGAGCAAGTCACTTAACCTCCTTGTGCTCCGTCTTTCGGGTGAGACATAATTGTAAGTGACTCTGCAGCTGATGCATAGTTCACACAGCCTAGTCTCTGTAAGTCCCCTTGGATAAAGATGTCTGCTAAATAAACTAATAATAATGAAATAATGCAAAAGTCAATTTAATATCCTTTGGCAAAACAAATTATTATTACTTATTTCTTAGCAGATGCTCTTATCCAGGGCGACTTACAATTGTTACAAGATATCACATTATTTTACATACAATTACCCATTTGTACAGTTGGGTTTTTACTGGAGCAGTCTAGGTAAAGTACCTTGCTCAAGGGTACAGCAGCAGTGTCCCCCACCTGGGATTGAACCCATGACCCTCCGGTCAAGAGTCCAGAGCCCTAACCACTACTCCACACTGCTGTCCAATTACAGATGCATTGTAAATCACACAAGCACATACTTGAACTGAAACTCATTCTGGAACATTCCATCGGCATTGGTGTGGAGGATGAATCTCTTCAGGTGTGATGAGAGTGGGGGCCTGGTAGAGTCTTCGCTTAATAGTATCAAACGCCCCCCTGACACTCTACTGACCATTTAATCAAATTTGGTGCACTCGTTTTGGTGAGGTTGACTAAAGGGTTAACCACTGTGGCATACTCGGGGATAAAGTGGCGGTAATAACCGGCTAATCCCAGTAGCAACCTCACCTGAGTCTTGGTTTTGGGGATTGCCACATCTACCAAAGCCTGGATATTGGTGACAATGGGTTTCACCCTTCCATTCCCCATTAAAAATCCCAAATATTGAGTCTCCGTTTTGGCAAACACGCATTTTCCCAAGTTAGCTGTCAGCCGGGCAACCTTTAGAGACTGAAGGACGGCTGTAACCCTAGACAAATGTGGGCATAAAATCTAGTCCATCAGTCTATGAACGGCAGCGGACACACCATGTAGCCCAAACGACATGGTTTTGAAATGAAACAGCCCTTCAGGGGTTGAAAACGCATTTTTCTCTCTATAACTGCGGGTTAAGGGGATCTGGCAGTATCTCTTTGTCAGGTCCAGAGTAGAGATAAACTTCACCTTTCCCAGTCTATCTAGAAGTTCTTTGACCTGAGGCATAGGGTAAGTATCTAACTTGTCAAATAGCATTTACCTTCCAGAAGTCCACACAGAAGCGGATGGTGCCGTATTTCTTGGCCACTATGACAATTGGACTGCACCACTCGCTCCTGGAAGGCTCAATCACCCCAAGTACCTCTTTGCGAACGCCACTTCGTCGACTTTCCGGGATCCGGTAAGGTCTCTCTCGTACTGTGACACCTGAGGGAGAGATAATGTCATATTCAACCAAATTAGTTCTACCAGGCAAGTCAGAAAAAACATTGCTGAACTCCTCAATAAGCTTGCGCAGCTCCTGTTGCTGATCTGGAACCAATTGTTCCCCCATCAAAATTATTTTAGTGCTAGGGGTCTCTGGACAAGGGCCTAAATAATCCTCTACATCACCTGGGGCTAAAATAAGGCCTCCCTTGCCTGCCAAATTTCACATTCATTACGGCAATCGTGCTGTCTAATTTCATAAAACACCTTTCCTATAGCCCAAATCACTTCATATGGCTCCTGCCATTTAGCACATAATTTCGATTCTGAGGAGGGAAGCAGCAGCGTTACCTTGTGTCCAGGTCGAAAGGTTCGAATTTGTGCATTTTTATTGTAATCCTGCTGTTGCCGGTGCTGAGCCGATTTGAGGTTGTCCTAGGCCAAACGACCAAATCCAGGGGATCTCTAAGTAGGAGCACATGCTTCACTACATTTTTGGATGAGCCTTTGTGCTCCTCCCACCCATCTCTCAACAGATCGAGGATGCTGTGAGGCTGTCGGACGTACAAGAGCTCGAAGGGGGAGAACCCTGTCGAACTCTGCGGCACCTCTCTCAATGCAAAAAGCAGTTAGGTAAAAAGCAATGCTCAATGTTTTTGCTCTTGAGTTACAAAACATCTCAGAATCTGCTTCAAGGTCTGATTAAATCGCTCCACCAAACAATGCATCTGTGGATTATACACAGATGTCCTGATGGGACGTATTTTTTATATTTTATACACTTGCTGTAACCTTTTAGAAAAAAAGTTGGTTCCATGATCAGTCAAAATCTCCTTGGGGATCCCTACTCTAGCCATAATCTGCACTAACTCTGTGGCTATTGCAGCAGCACTAGTGAACCTCAATGGAACTGCCTCCGGATATCATGTTACATAACTACCACCACTAATATATGCATATACCCCGAATCAGAAGGTAGCAAAGGGCCCACTATGGCCATTGCAATGCGTTCAAAGGGGGTGGAAATAATCGGCAGTGGAACCAAAGGGGCAGGGCGCACTCGACCCGGCGCTACTTGCTGGCAGTCTGGGCATGTGGCGACATATTTTGACACATCAGTATGAAGTCCTACCCAATAGAATCGAGCCAATATCCGTTCCCTTGTTTTGTCAGCTCCGAGGTGCCCCGCAAAAGGGATATCATGCCCCGACAAAACGGGGGAACCAATAATTGTGTTACAGGCTGTCCAGTGCCGGCGGCTAGGTTTACCCTATACAGTAATTGCCCCTTGATACTGAAGTGCGGAAATACTAGTGCCCCAGTGCCCTCAACATCCTTACCTTCAATAGGCCGGACCTGTCCCCAAGTGTGCACTAATGACGGGTCATTATGTTGTCCCCACACTATGTCCGCGCTTGAGTGCCACATGTCTGGTATATTTATTATTATTATTATTTATTTCTTAGCAGACGCCCTTATCCAGGGCGACTTACAGTTGTAAACAAATACATTTCAAGAATCACAGTGCAAGTAATAATACAATTAAGAGCAAGATAAATACAATGATGAATACAATGACTTTGGTTCAAGCAAGTACAAGTGTGACAAAATACAATTCAATAATACAGCAGATAAGTGTCAGTGATAGTTACATCAGGATATAATTAAATACAAAATACTTCAGATTAAACACTTGGCAGATTATAGTACTCTGAAGTACAGGATTAAATGCAGTAAAATAGGGGGCAGATAAGAGCAAGTAAAGCGCATTTAAAGAGGGGTGATATGTGTCCCAGGGGAAAAACAGAGGAGTTCTACAGGTGCTTTCTGAAGAGGTGAGTCTTAAGGAGGCGCCGGAATGTGACCAGGGACTGGGCAGTCCTGACATCTGTGGGAAGGTCATTCTACCACTGTGGGGCGAGGGTGGAGAAGGAGCGGGCTCTGGAGGCAGGGGAGCATAGAGGAGGTAGAGCCAGTCTTCTAGTGCAGGCGGAGCAGAGAGATCGAGTGGGGGTGTAGGGAGAGATGAGGGTCTGGAGGTAGCTGGGTGCAGTCTGGTCAACGCATCTGTAGGCTAGTACAAGAGTCTTGAACTGGATGCGAGTGGTGATCGGGAGCCAGTGGAGTGAGCGGAGTAGTGGAGTTGCATGGGAGAAGTGAGGCAGAGAGAACACCAGGCGAGCAGCGGAGTTCTGGATGAGCTGGAGCGGACGGGTGGCGGACGCAGGGAGGCCAGCCAGGAGGGAGCTGCAGTAGTCTAGGCAGGAGAGTACCAAGGCCTGGACCAGGAGCTGGGTGGCATAGTTGGTGAGGAAGGGTCGGATTCTTCAGATGTTGCTCAGGAAGAATCGGCAAGTGCGTGCCAGAGTGGAGATGTGCTGGAAATAAGAGAGGCAGGGGTCCAGGATGACTCCGAGGTTCTTAGCGGAGGAAGAGGGAGAGAGTGTGTTAGATTCCAGAGGAACAGAGATAGAGAGATCAGAGGAGGGGGAGGAGGAGGAGGGAAAGAAAAGGAGGTCAGATTTAGAGAGGTTGAGTTTGAGGTGATGTGAGTGCATCCAGGAGGAAATAGCAGACAGATAGGTAGAGATACGGGAGGGGATGGTGGAGTCAGAGGTGGAGAAGGAGAGGAAAATCTGAGCATCATCAGCATAGAAATGGTATGAGAAACCATACCATTTCTTTAGAGGGGCGGGACTAGCATCTGCCCTAGATGGCCCAGTAACCTCGCCCTCTCGGTCACACTGCTTTGCGAACCCCTTTGACTGGTGTTTCTTACCATCCGAGCGTTCTCCCACCAAACCCCAGCCTTTCGGGACCGACCACATGGCAAAACTGCTCCACTACCACTGCCTCCCCCATTTGCAGATTGGTCTTCTTGGCAGGGGTCAGCCAGTGTACCATGTGGTCACACAACCTTTCCGCGACCACCCTGGGGCATTTATCTGGGGATCTTTGGTACTCTCTGAACCGTACTCTGTGAGTCTCTGTGGTGATGTTGAGACGACGGAGAATGGCCAGCTTCACAAGTTCGTAATTGGCAGCGTCCAGGTCACTCATTGCCTGGTATGCTGCCTGACCCTCCCCGATCAGGCAGGGTCCCAGCTGGCTCACCCAGAACTCCCGCGGCCATGATGTGGTGGTGGCTAGCCACTCAAATGCGACCAGGTACACCTCTGGGTCATCTCCTCCGCCGTCATCTTCAGCGCCCAAGCTTTCAGGGCCGTCATTGTGAGTGCTGCTGTAGGGTGTGGCGTTATTGCCATCCCAACCCTCTCAAGGAGCGCAATGTATTGCTCCTCGCTCTTTCTCTCTTCTGCCTCCCGTCTGCTATCCAGCGCCTCCAGCAGCTCTGCTAGTGGGTTGCAGTCCATGATCCCGTGTTCTGACACCACGTGTGGCAAAGTGGTTAATAGTGTGCAGGTGCAGGTGATCAATGAACAGACAATTATAATCCAGGTGCAATGTTTTTTAATGGGTTTGTATGTCCACTGTCTGACGGCAAAACAAACAGTAAACAATAAATTATGTTAAGTAATACAGCGGCGTGTATTACTTAAATTGTAATCCCCAGGATTTTCCCGAAATAATAGTCCTGTTCTTTATACACCCACATGAAACACAAAACACATACACAAGTCCGTTAGTGAATGAATTCGTGCTTGTGGTGCAAATACAGTTTATTCGTGATACAAGTGCAGGGCTGTTCCGGGTTTGTGCGGCCCTTGGCGACAGCTCTGGAACGTGTTAGCCGTCTACTAATAACAAGACACAATTAGAGACAAACAATCAAACACTCACGATATGGTTACACAAAACACAGGTCCTTCCAGGTACTTTTCTCTCACCAAAAAGAAGGAAGAGATTATGTCGCTTCATCCCCTACTTATACCGTCACTCATGACCCCTTGGTAAACGATTGCAGTTGCTCCTCCAATCCGCGGCTGCCACATCATTTCCCTTCCAGGTCGATGAGTTAGAGCACCGAAGCTCTGCCCCTTTTCTAAGTGACCGATTTCCTTTTAACCCTAGGAACAAAGTGTCAGGCCAAACAGTCCGGGGCACTCTGTTCCTGTTACTTAGTGACCTCACATTGACTTTCTGTCACAGTATTCCATTGTTGCAGTCCTCCAATGCAGAGAATGAGTGATGATAGTCTCATGTTTGACTTTCTTGACAGATAACTGCCAATCAAATAACTGCCCCTTCACTGCCAATCAGATCTCAGCTGTCCTCATACAGCCAATCAAATCGCTTGTGCCACATAGTGGTGGAGATAAACCAGCATGGGGTTGATGTTCAAGAGATATTCATGAATATAATAAATAAACCTGGCTACCAAATCAGAAAACTACTTCGACTTTTAATTTAGGTGCTTCTAAGAATTATTTGCTTGTTTTTTGTATTAGTTTTTTTTTTTTAATTGAGTGAAAATAGCTTTGAGAATCTAGTTCTCAGATTATTATCTGTATATTGTTTTTTAAGGATTGAGTTTACTGTACAGGACAAAGAAAATTACTATCTTAGAGAGAGGTCTGTTGAGAAGGGACCACTACCTAAAAATGTGAAGACAATTTGGTAGCTGACACATAAACACTCAATCTTGGTGCTGAGCGTGAGGGAATATGCTCGGCCAAAAACAAAACAGAACGCCTGCATAGCGGAGACCCAGTTATGTGAATTATTATTTGTACCAATTTTAGTTTTTAGTATTTTTTAGTTCTAAGCAAATTAATTACAGCTGCCAGTTCTTAATAACATTCCATTTGGCAGCTAAATTTGAGAAATAGATTGTAAACTTGAGAAATAGAGTTTCAGATTTGGCAGGCTTTTATAGTTTGTTACTTTCTACTGAGTTTCAACAACATCTGAGACTGTGGTTTGTATATTATGCCAGAAAATGTGATGATTTTACATAAAATAACCCACAGTGCCATACCAAGTAGGCGACCAGATAGAAGGGAATTGAGGGGTATTTTCACTTTTGAATCATTCAGTGAGCATTAGCTTAACATTACCTCAGGTGAAAACAAACTATGGGAGAACTGATTATGCATATGCTGCACTATATGTTTAGAATCATTTACCTGATGAAAACATTATCATAGCCACGCATTTCTCAGCAAGATTGATCTTGTTGAAATATAAAAACATTGTTGTGTATGTTATAGTATATGCATTTTTGAACATTGTGACAGAGGGGGCGGAGCTACAGTACACTGAATCATCGACCCAGAAGGGAAACGATGTGGCAGCCGTGGATTGGAGGAGCGGTTGCACTAGTTATCCAAGGGGTCATGATACAAAAGGGGCCAGCACTTATCTGGACTACACTGCACCATTGTTCACGATAAACTGTATTTGCACCATGAGCACTAAAGCATGCACTGTGGACTTGTGATTGTGTTTGTGTTACGTGTGGGTGTTATAGATCAGGACTATTATTATTTAGGGACCAACACGTGGATTACGGGCAGCAGTGTGGAGTAGTGGTTAGGGCTCTGGACTCTTGACCGGAGGGTTGTGGGTTCAATCCCCAGTGGGGGACACTGCTGTTGTACCCTTGAGCAAAGTACTTTACCTAGATTGCTCCAGTAAAAACCCAACTGTATAAATGGGTAATTGTATGTAAAATAATGTGATATCTGTATAATGTGAAATAATATATAATGTGATATCTTGTAACAATTGTAAGTCGCCCTGGATAAGGGCGTCTGCTAAGAAATAAATAATAATAATAATAATAATTAAAACAGAGCAATACACACCGCTGTATTGCCTGTTCTCATTGTCATTATTTACTGCCTTTTGTCATCAGACTTTGGACTGTACAAATAAAACACCACTGCACCTGGATTATCATTGTCTGTTTGTTTATTGATCACCGCAGCACTCCTGCACCTGTACACTGTTAACCACTTCGCCGCAAACATGTTATCCTCTTATTGGTTAATTTCAGCCCATTGCAGCACATCACTCGTTAGCAGATCATTTACCCCAATGATTGGTTTCACTGACCCCATTAATACTACATTTCCGAATGCAGCGGGCAGGACTGTTGGACCGAGGGGAAACCTTTTCTTTTTTCAACAAATTAAGCAGATAATTGTTATTACTTCCAAATTGTGAGGTTATATAAATTGCATTTCTCTGTGAATGGAGATGAGACAGTGGGTGGTGGTGTAATGTGCTCTGGTGAATGAAAAGGAAAAGCAATATGAAGACCCATTTTTCTACCTGCAAGAATAGAGCAAATCTGTGCAAAGCAGTGCTGTCTGTCACACCAGGTATTGCCTGAGCGAGGGCCAATCACAGTTTTCTTTCTCGTTACGTTTGCTTGTGGTATTAGTTTGAGTTTCTGATTTTTCAGTACCTTGTTGTTGTTTAACAAGAACATACTCTTGCATTATTGCTCACATTGCTATGCATTATGTTATATTACAGTACCTCACTGTGAAATTAAGAGTGTCAAAGGGGTTAGAGACCCAGAACGACTAGGAACTACAATTCCCAACAACGGGGCAAACATACCGTGCATGACGGGTAACAGCGGTAGCTTTAAAAAGCTGCGGGAATCAGCTAGAGGGGAGAGCGAGAACAGGTGCACACACGAGCCGTGGGACGGGAGAGTACCTAACCCAGACGAAAGTGGGCAGCGGCATTGGGAGCGAAATTGGGAAATTAACCAGTGGTAACTCAGAGGAATACAATTGTAGCACTCGTTTCTAAAACGGTACAGCGTAGTGGGACATTCCATTGAAGCAACCTTGCGGACTACCATTGTCACCAGTCGGAGACAACCATTGTTTCTACAGCGGGACTGTGCACGGTGGTTTTACCTTGGAAACAACACGGCGGACTACAGGCTTCCCTGCATCGGAGCAACGCAGAGAACACTGACCGCTGTAGAGTGAGTACGCTGTGTTGTACTGTTGATATGCTGGGAGCTATGGAAGTACGGGACTTGTGTGTATGTAAACAGAGTGCTTAAAGACTGTATCAAAAGCCCACGAACTGGGCAAGTGATTAACCCAGGAGAACTGTGTTCGGCTGGAAGAGTTGTGTACAAATTACGCAGGGACACAGAAAGGGGGATTTAAAGGAAAACAACTTTATTGTATGTCCGGGGAACAGTAGAACCTGCAACAAAAGAGAGGCGAGAGTTAGAGAACGCTCAGTGCTCACTGTTTTTCACCTGTATTAATTCTATTCTACACAGCAGTGTTATTACTTACCTCTACGAAAGGTTGGCCGGGTGTTGGGGCAGCACTATACCGCAAACAGGCTTCCGGGGCCGTCGGGATTACAAACCTGTGAGTAGGACGGGGACTACCACAACTCCACAGCGCCATCTGGTGGATGTCCGCGACAACCTGGAAAAGAGAAAGAAGCCACAATACCAAGCCACCAACAAAGAAACTTGGATACAGCAAGCCATTTCTTACCTGAGGGTTTCGTTCCACAAAAAGTCCTGGACTGGGTTTATTTGAGTTGTGTTATTATTTGTCTTGATAATTGGAACTTCTGTGTGTTCATTTGTAGAATATAAGAGGAAAAGGAAAATAATTAAAACCGAAACCTCCTTGGACCTGGGTCTCTGTCACGTTCTTCTGCACCAAAACAGGCACTACGTACACATCGCATACTTACGTGGACTTCACCAGTTCACACTCACGTTTATACAGTTCCCTAGCAACCCAACAGGTCTCCCGCAGTGCTATTACTATTTATTGAATAATACTCTTACCTGTGTTTACAATACCTTGTTACCTTTCCTTTCTACTGGAGGTTTAGCATTTGGTTTTAATAAACAGTTCTAATGAACTGCATCCACAACTTTGTCTGCTGTCTGCTAAAGTGCTGCTGATATGTGCAGGGGCTAACTAAGTTAACATAAGGCAGTCCAACATTAGTGGTAATCTGGGTCTCTGAAACCAGCAGATGAAGTTCTTTGAATGTTCCTTGTGTTTCAGCAGTTAGCCCTTCACCTGGCACACTGGTCTATGTATTTGTTCTATGTATGTTCTATCTTTGGCTAAGTAAGTGCTGTATTAAGGTTTGGAGGATATGCAGCAGGACAAGGCCAGGCTGGGACTAGAGTGGAGTAACAGAGGCAGCCCGTTGTTAAAAATGGTATCAAATGTGCACGCTGGCAGGAAACACATAATGTAACAAACATGTCTTTTCATTTTTGTACAATATCTCTTATTTCGCTAGGTTAAAGAATTCTCTGTTTGTAATGTTGACGACATCTACCACAAGCGAATCTAGGTTGCTTGGGCGATTCTGTATTCGTGATGACAGAACTTTTTACCTTATCTTATCTACACCAGAAAACAGACATTTCTTTAACCTCGTATTGCACAAAATGTCAAGTCTTAAAATGAAAAAGCTTATCTGCCATAACGTGTGTTTCTTGCAAAACTGTACACCTGAGACCTATGTAGCGATAGGAAGGGCTCTGCATTCATGGGATTATTTTGTTAGCTGCAACCATTTCATGAAATAAGTGGGGGACAGAGTAAATACAAACTTAAAAAGGCTCAGCAGAGAATGTAAACTATTGAAAAGCAGGAAAGGGTTAAGAAACAACGATCCCTCCCACTGCTTTTTGTCTCTGGTTGAGAGCAATCAATAGTTATTATCTGGCAGGTATACAGACAGCGCTTGCGTCTCTTCCCGCTGGCGCTAAATGACACTTTTTCTTTAAGGCTGACAATAGTTGCCCATTTTTCTGCCTAGGAACACACAGAGTGGCAGTAATGGACTTGAATAAAAGGCATAAGAATGGAAAATCAGATTTTCATTATAATGGGGTTAAAATTTAATCAGCCTTCAAAAAACATCACGTTGCACTTTTTGAATTGAATACATTTAGTAGGCGAGAATCAGATGGTTTTTTTTTGGGGGGGGGGCAGGCGGTCGGGGTGTTTTCTTATGCTTTTTGATTTTCAAACTAAATAAATAATGAATGTGCAATACAGGGGAAAGCAAAACAAATGCTGGGACGAAAAAAGGCAATTTAAGTGTCTTGTGAAGTATATTCAATGCATTACAAAGCTTTTTACTTGTGCTTTATTGAAGAAGTCAATTTTTGGGACCTCTCCTTTTCACTATTTACATTTTACCCCTTGGTCAGATAATCCGTTGTCATGGAATACATTTTCATTGTTATGCTGATGACACACAAAAATATCTGCAAGCTAAACCTGGGGCAGGACCAGATGTTTCTCTTCTACATGACTGCTTGTAGGAAATTAAAATATGGACGCAACAAAATTTCTTGTAGCTAAATTGTGATAAAACTGAGGTGATGTTAATTGGCTCCTCAAAACAGCTTTGCAAAGCCAGTAGCGTCAGTTTACCAACTGATGGTGTGGAAATAAATTCTACTGCTATAGCAAAAAATCTTGGTGTAATTTTTGACTCTGCATTGTCTTTTGAGTCTCATGTTAAAAACATCACGGAAAAATGTAATTCTTCCATTAGCGTAATATTGCACATTTAAGACCGTCTCTACATCACAGAAAAATTTAATTCTTCCATTTGCGTAATATTGCACATTTAAGACCGTCTCTGTCCATCTCAGATGCAGAGAAGCTGGTTCACGCTTTCATTTCCACACACATTGATTATTGTGATGGTCTGTTGGCTGGGGTGTCTGGCGGGGCTCTTCAGAGACTCCTGCTGGTACAGAATTCAGCAGCTCGAGTTTTAACTAGAACTGCTGGATCTGAACATATAACCCCAGTCCTGGCCTCCCTCCATTGGCTGCCAGTGAAGTTCAGGGTCGATTTTAAGATTTTACTTCTTACCTACAGGGCACTTAATGATCGTGCCCTGCAATCAGCTGATCTAAATCTTCTTGTGGTTCCTAAAGTTAGGCTGCGGTTGATGGGTGACCAGGCTTTTTCCTTATGCCCCACGCCTATGGAACTCACTGCCACTCACTGTAAGGGAGTCCCCCTAAAACTCGTCTGAAGACGTACTTTTATACTGATTTCAGATTTCGTCCATAGCCGCCTATTTAACGGCAGTTGCTATTCATAAGAGACAATTCAGATGCGTCGTTAAGCCCCAACAATTTTAATCTGTGAAGGCATGTGTCACAGTGCAAGAGATACCTTGCTGGATCCCAGAAAGTCGACAAAGTGGCGTTAGCAAAGAGGTATGGGCGATGCTCGAACTTGGGGTGATTGAGCCTTCCAGGAGTGAGTGGTGCAGTCCAACTGTGATAGTGGCAAAAAAAGACAGCACCAATCGCTTATGTGTTGATTTCCGTAAGGTAAACGCTATTGCCAAGTTCGATACCTACCCCATGCCTCGGGTCGACGAGTTTCTTGACAGACTGGGAACAGCAAGTTTTATCTCCACTCTGGACCTGACGAAGGGATACTGGCAGATCCCATTAAACCACAGTTCTAGAGAGAAAACTGCATATTCAACACCAGAAGGGCTGTTCCATTTCACAACCATGCCATTTGGGATTCATGGTGCATCCGCTGCCTTTCAGAGACTGATGAACCAGGTCTTACACCCACATCATGAATATGCGGCAGCGTATATTGACGATGTGGTTACTTACAGCTCCACCTGGCCAGAGCATTTGTCTAGGATCACAGCCGTCCTTCAATCTCTAAGGGTAGTCTGGCTGACAGCTAACTTGAGAAAATGTGCATTTGCCAAAACAGAGACACAATACTTGGGATTTATAATGCGGAATGGAAGGGTGAAACCCGTTGTCACCAAGGTCCAGGCTTTGGTGGACGCAGTAATCCCCAAAACCTAGGCTCAGGTGAGGTCTCTACTGGGGTTAGCCGGTTATTACCGAAGATTCATCCCCGAGTATGCCACAGTGGTCAAAGGTGAATATCATTTTCTTGTTTGATTAAAACTTTCACTTGTCTGTAGATTATGTTTATAATTATGGCCTGATAAAATAAGATATGGTCTGAAAGAGAAACTAACTTAACTAAATAATGGTAACTTTAGTGACGGAACAAGTGGAATTGTGGTGCCTCTCGGAGTGACTGACAGTGTTGGCTGTAGTAGTGCAGTTTGTAATGTTCATGAACACATTGAACAAAATAGCGACAGTGAAAGGTCAAATGATGCGACAGGTTTTTCAGCAAATTACAACATTTTTGTCGGAGAGGATGCTGATTTTGAAACTGAAATAGAATCAGTATCTGATTCAGATAGGGAGGATGAAATAAGCTTAACTCTTTCACTGCCTTCCTGCTATGGAACACTGTGCTGCCAGCCTGCTCAACCAAGATGGTTTTAATTCCAAAACGGTGACGTTTGTTTGGAATGAACTGCCGAAAAAAGAGTCAAATTTCAGAAGGGATAATACTCTCTTTGGAAATGTTCAATTAATTTATCCAGAAGGGGGCGGATTTTAAACAGGGGGTCGTAACCTGCCTGAGACCTCTCAGTTCTCAGGCTGTTGTCAGCGAAATGCAGAACAGAACTTAAAATCTCTTAGCGTTTTCTGGACAACACTTTCGAAAAATTAGGTGCCCAGGTAACTAACTGAACACTAGTACTCCAGTAATCAGAAATATGTGGCTTTACGACTAGACCCATTGCAATTAGGAGTCCTAAAAATATTTCAATTTCATGTTGATGGGTAGCTTTCCAGTCGTGAAAGTGGGAATGAGGGGTTAGAGTACTGCTAGTACGTATCGCCTCAGCATACCAGTTTGTTTCTGTCACCATCAACTCAATCAAATCAGGGGTGAACATACTAATAAAATAATCATATGGGTCAGCACTACTCCATACTCTTGTTGGCCTAGATGGTAATGGACTGAACTCGATTATTTTTTCCCTGCTGTTTTCAGTAGGTTTGATCCACCCAGCGCTCTCTCTCTCCCTGTCATTTCGTGCCACTCCCCTTGACGTGCCTCTTCTCCTGTCAGTGTCAGTGTCTCCTGTCTTTCTGTCACTAACTCCTCCGAGTCTGATATTTCCATTTCCTCACCCTTGTTTACATCTTCCGGCCCTGCTACATCTTCCTCAGTAAATCCCTCAAATTCCTCATCACTGTCGCTATCTCAGTTAAACAAAAACAAATCTCCACTATCTTATATCTTGGTCTCTTTCCATTTTTCAATCGCCTACTACAACTCTCGTCTTTCAGATCATGACATCGCGATATATGCTCTCCAAACAAAATACAAATGAGACTTAATTACTTTGAAGTATTTTTATGAATGTGCAACATTTTACCTAGCAACGAGCATTTGATTGGACAGAAAATGAAAAGAAAACGATCAACGTGTTTTTGGTGACTATAGTCGCCGCAGGTAGTATAGAATCCTCAGCAGGTAGGCAACTTTAGACTAATTGCTAAAATAAGTTGATTAAGACTGTATAAATAGCTATTCGAAAAGACATGATTTTAATTAACGCAAGAACAGTGAAAGATACAACAATGCCCCGCTTGAGTAATGAAGATTGTCTGGTTGCTATCGGCATGATTGAAGGTGGCCTGTCTGTGAGAGAAGTTGCCCGGAGAATGAGATGCTCTGCTTCAACAATCAGCAGACTAGTCCAGAGAAACTGGCTGTGTGAGGGACAGGCCATGTCCTGGAAGGCAGAGGGTCACCACACCGGTCCAGAACCGTCACATCCAACTGATCCGTCTGCGTAATCGTTTGCAGACTGCAGTGGCTACAGCATGAGAAATTCCAGGAAGAAATAATCCTCGGAGGCCGTTCAGGGGTAACATGTTGACAGCTGCGGGATGAAATTGCCGTCTTCTGTGGGCCAGAGGACATCTGAGTTGGCGGCAGAGAGAGAGTGGTGGAGTGTTTAATTCACCGATGAATGACGTTTTGCCCTTGACAGACCTGACGGAAGACCACGTGTGTGGAGACATTGTGGTGAGCGTTATGCTGACTGTTGCATTGTTCAAGCCAACCGGTGGGGTGGTGGAAGTGTGATGATGTGGGGAGGAATCTCCTTTAACACAAAAATGCCTTTGGTGCAGATTGAGGGCAACCTTACTGCTCAGCAATGCATTGACAAAGTCCTTGAGGCAACAGTTTTTCTGTTCCTGCAAGCCAATCCGGAAGTGTCGATTTTCTAGCAGGACAATGCAAGACCACAGTGCTAGGATTACAAATGCACGACTTCAAGAAAACAATATCGAAGTCTTGCCATGGCCAGCTTTTTCTCCAATAGAACATCTGTGGGACCAAACCACCAGTACCATGCACAGGAGACAACCGCGACCAGCAAACCTTCGCCAGCTGGCTGAAGCTGCACAGGAAGATTGGCGGAACATCCCAAGGCAGGCTATCCAGAGGCTGATCAGGTCTATGCGTCAACGCTGCCAGGAATGTTAATGCTCAGGGAGGTCATACTTGATACTAACTTTGTAATATTTTCATTTTGACAGTGTGTCACGTTTCATACTGAAAACTTATCATGATTCTTTGATCTGTATTTTTGTTCACAATTTCTGTGATTATGTACAGTTCAAAAGCCCCAGTGACTTGATCAGGTGTGACGAAATGTTCCTTGATGCAGTTGGTTGCAGCTCCGATCCTGAAGGCATGGCACGAATAGTTTGATGAAGAAAGGTCGTAGAAACAGCAGGACCGGAGATGCGGATTGGGGCCTGGAGGCCAGATCTCAGCATGGAAGCGTGGGGACAGAAAACAGAATTAGTGCGAGCAATGAGCACAGTTTCTCCTTGCCTTAATTTATGAGATTTACTGGTTTAATATAGAAAACCACCCTTGGACTGCAACATGACCCCACTATGTGGCTAGGGGGAGCAGAAAAGGCAAATACGATTGTATGATATTTTACGTGCTGTAAATGTAAGTAATACCTAACTTTGATTGAAGTTGAGGTCTATATGAACTGCAGCAGGACTCTCGATGGGTAGCTAGAAGAAAGGCAATTAATGCAATTAGTTCGATATTTTAGGTGCTTCAAAATGTACAGAATACGTGACCTGATACTGTATCAGGAAGTACTTTCAATGGTGATTGCCAGGCTGTAGAATCCACAACAGCGGAGACAAACGTCATTTCTTTGTGATGGGTGGTTTGGAAGACAGGTTGGACAGATTCTGAATGCAACAGGAAGAAGTTAATGAAACCTTAATTGCAAGTAGCGAGGTGATATGGCACCCGATTAGTTATGCACATTGTAGGGATAAGTATGACTGAGTATGGAATCTGATAACAGTGGCCGCTAATTATTGACACAGTAGATAGATTATCCTGGATCTAGCACGAATTTGAGGGGAATGAAATCAAGTTTGCTAAAGTGGCAATCTGAAAGAATGTCCGGAATTAAAAATCGGGAGGAAATCCAGTGCTTTGGAGAGATGAACGTAGGAAGTCGCATGATCAGTCCCTGAAACCGAATGATTCTTCTGGGGTGAGGAAGAGAGGTTCGGAGGAGCTGGCGTCGGGCGCATCAACAAGTAGCTGGAAAGAGCAGAGAAAGAAGTACAACGTCCTTTTGTTAAAATGTAAGGAATACGTATGCTGTAAATGTATGGAATATGTGACCTGAGGATGAAGATGGTGGTCTCCGATGCAGAGGTCACAAAAGAGATCGAAGCCTGGGTCTGGAAGGCGACCTCGCCTCACTGGAGGAATCTGCAACAACAGAGACGAATATTAACCTCAGGAGGCATCTTTGCACTGGTAGAGCATGATTGAACTGTAATTATCGAGGAATATAGAAACGTAATAACGGTGAATACGAGCAATGAGAAGTTGATGTTTAGAGAAGCAGACGCTTGGAGGAATGAGTGTCACTACGATAGCTGTATGTATGGTGTTTGCTTGATGGTATACCATGACAACTTGCTGCTTTGATGATATATCATCTGAACTGATCGGGGAAGAGGCAATAAAACGGTTGACATTTAGAAAAACGGCGTGTGGACGGAAAAAAAGAGCGTCACTGCAATAGCTGCACGTATATGAATGCACTATTAGTTTGCTTAATGGTATTGCCCACCAAATCTGATATGGCCGGAGAACTAGGAATTTTAATTTTGACAAGGGAGACCTCTAGCGGCAGAAACCGGCACTGCTCAGAAAAGGACTGCTCGACTTGTGACAGTGAGCTTGATTTGTAACAGATAGCTTGTAGCTTACAGAGAGAAAGAATACTGCTGAATGAATTGCCTTGTCAAACTGCAACAGATTGCATAGGGAGCATTACAAGATAGAACGAGATGACATGAGCGTGAAAAATTGCCAGTTGCAGAGCTGGGTGGCAAAAGCAATGATAGGACAATCAATCAATCCTATGGTTAAATGCACATATAACTATAGGCGCCACTATGGAGCCCACTCAGGTGTGGTTAACAAGCCTTGTTACTCCATAAGCAATATAGACATGATGAACACAGTCATGGGTGTAAGAGGAGCGCAGTAATGAAATATTTTAGTATGAATGAATCGCTACCACTTCTGGAGCCTGAATGTGTCAGCAGGGCCGAGGATTGTACAAACAAATGAACAAAACAGAGCAGGTATCACTACGCCACCATTACTGGAGCCCACTAGGAGGGTAAACAAAGCATTGAACATCAAGCACATCATATCAATTCACCAACGCAAATGAAGCCCGGCGACGCACAGGGAAGCACAGACGGCTGAAAAGGAAAGCACAAGTGGAGTCTGCAGCGCTGTGAGACAATAGGCAACGACCACACTGGAACTGACCACACTGGAAAGGAAACCAGTCAATAAATAAACGCATGTAAGAGATCGGGGAGAACTGAAACAGACCTTTATGGCTCCTGCTGCTTATTGGAATGAGAATGTTTGGTAACAGAGTGGCTGGACTGATAATCGCTGGTACCGGACTGTAGATGGGGAATGCAGTAGAATGGAAAATGTGATGCTTGAAATGGATGCTGTGCCCTGTACGATTGGAAAAGCCAAATTCCGGATATGAGACCAAACAAAGAAACGACAAGGAGGCATGGGCAAAGGGCTCTTTTATAGGAACATTCTGATTGCGTATGTGATTAGAAACATTATAGTTTTTAAGTTAGAAAATAAACGCTTTTATGTTTAATTGTTCATTTTAAATACGGCGTTTCGGCTGTGCAGATGTTTGCTATGATGTGCTTGAATAAAACTTTTGAGTTGTTATGAGTATAACCGTGGTGGTTCTAGTATTAATTAATTAATTAATTAATTAATTAATTAATAACTCATTTTCAATGTTACCAAGAATATTGATTGTATAACAATTAACTTCAATCTCCATTGAAGCCAATGTATTTTAATTACTGACTGAACCATCTCCATCATCCACCAGTGGGCATTATGACCTTTTTAACCAGATGTCGTATGTAATGCACATTATGCAGACATACATTACAGGCACACTGATTGGCTTATTAAAACTCTCCAGAACCACCGTCAAATCATTGACTTGTTTTGTATTCTGATTTCCAAGAGTGCACCTTAGCGCTACAAAATGGCATGTAAACAAACAGCAAAATTCTTGCTACAAAAAGTTGAAAAAAAAAACCTGAATTAGACACAAGTCACCAAACAATGAGGTGTTTCTCGTTCTGGTGAGTTGCTTCACCATTCTTTTAAATAATGTGCATGTCTTATATATTGCTGCTAGCTTCACGGGGGGGTGTTCTCTTAGCCGTAGACTACTGTATTATAATTGGCTAAGCAAATTAATTACAATAGCTGCAAAACATTATTGTATCTGTGAAATAATACAGCTCCTTCTACTAATAATACATCTACATAAACAAATCTACACAGCATAGCAAAGTTCATTAGTTTAACAATTTTTTTCACATTCTCTGCTATTAAGACACAAAATAATAATTATTATTTAGCAGTAGGCTGCAGTAATCATGTCTACAACTCATCTGTAAATATTATGTCGAAAATTGCAATATTTATAAGCAATTATCTAAGCAAGGCTAGTATGCTAAAGTCTTTTTTTTGTAGCCTAATAAAATGCAAAATACATGATCAGAATGTGTCTTATATTAATCTTTGAAGTAATGAATTAATCTTTGAAGACGACCACCAACAATACTTTTGGGAAATGCCTGCCACAGGTAAGTATTCGCTGAGCATTTTATATCAGAGCTGCCGATAGGCCCCTCCGGGGAGTGACATCCTCGGTCCCGCCTTCTGAGGGAACAAACAGTCACTCCACGGAGCTCACTTCCTCTTTTGCTTCTCACTGCGGTAAATTAAGGTACTAACCAAACCAGTTGCTGAATCTATATGAAAGAGCGCTCTCTCTAGTTTTCTGGAATTCCCCTGCAATATTTTTTAATTATTGCTGGAAGTCGGCTTGCCACTTCTCTGGAATCAGAAACTCAGCTTCTGAACTGAGCTATTATCGTTGTGCAACTGCACTTCGTTGTCTTCTGTCTTTCACAGCTTGCTGTTACATGTTTGTTTTTTCTTCTGCTACAGAGATACGTGATTTCCTCCACCAGTTGTCTCGGCCCGCACACTCAGCACACTGGCCTATAAAAAAAATATATATATACTGTATATATAAAATATAATAAAAACTATTCAGCCTACCTGCCTGGCATGGTGTCTGCCCTTCCTCACAGCTCGGCTGTTGTGTGAGTGTGTGTCTTTTTTTACAGTGTCTGCAAAAAAAAAAAACAACGTGTGCCTCCTCCACCAGGGCCTGGTTCTACCTTGCTCCGCTGTCTTCGACCTTGAAACAAACAAAAAAAAAAGAGTACTGTCTTACTACTATTTAAAAAAAAACAAAAAAAACAAAAACACCATTGTCTACCGCAGCTCTTGAAGCCTGTGCTCCACTCCTGCGTATGCTACACACTGCCTCGGTCATGTGACTGCATGCTGTTAAGGCCAAACTATCGCCCACTCTGTACCTTGGTGCAGCACCGTGCCTTGACGCTCCACCGCTCCACTGATTGACAACTAACAACTACCCTGGAGCTGACCCCGCCCTTCCTGGTGGTCACGCTGAATGCTTCTGATCCAGACCTGGCTTCATCCGAGGAAGACCAGGATGCGATTTCAATCGCGCCTCCTGGGACGGTAGCCCTTTTCCTCAGGTTGAGGAGAAAGGAGACACCCAAGAGTTAACCTTTGAGACGGGTCCCAGCTCCTAGACAACCTCGGACACTGGGCTCTCCCCTCTTACGAGCTCGATCCCAGCACTTATACAGCGAGCCTCCAGGTACCTTGGATGGCAGCACCCGAACTATGCTGATCGGTCTTCAGGACACAGGCAGCATTGCACTGCCTTCAGCCTTTCCAGGTGTTCCCTGACTTCTTAGAAGAGGTGTGGTCCTCTTGGAACCACCAGCCTCTGCGTCGAGTGTGGTGAAACGGGTAGCCCCGCTGACTTCCTTGGAAAACGCGGGGGCGCTAGGCTTGTCAGAATTCCCACCAGTGGACTCGATGCAAGAGACATGAGGCGTCTCGGCAGGTAGCTTCGATGCTCCCTTCCTGTGCTTCGGTGCAGGACAGAGTGAGACATTGGCGTCCACAGGTGGCACACACGGTGACTCAGACGGTCCCAATCCCCACCTCCCCATTTGAGGAATGGTTCTACTGAATGTATTTTCTGGTGCCAAAGAAGGACAGCGGCCTTTGCTGCATCCTAGACCTGAGACACCTCAAAGGGTTCTTGAGGGAGAGGAGGTTCCAAGTGGTCACACATCGTCACATTCTACAGTCTGTCCGGCTGGGCGGCTGGTTTACCACTATGGATTTAAAGGACACATATTTTTAAGTTCCTATTCGTCCTGCGCACGGGAAGTATTTTCCTTTTTGAGCCTTTCTATGCAGGCGCAAATCTTAGAACTTAAAGGCAAGGTTCTCTGTGGAGATTCATCCAAAATTACAGACGCCATTTGTATTTTTTTGAGAAACGAAAACAGGTATTGCATTACAGACAGTATATTTTTGTTTAAATATGTTGTCATCTTATTTATCAAAGTGTACTGCAGACAGTATATTTTTGTTTAAAAAGGTGACATTTATCGTAATGTATATTTACGTTTAATTTTTATTATAAATACATTTTATCTTCAGGAAATTGCTCGCTGTATTTTAGTTTTTTTTAACATAAATAATTATTTAAAAAACATTATTTTGTCAGTGTAATTTATGTCTATGCATAGTTAAAATCACTACTTGCCAGATATGTATTTCCTGTAAAAAATGTTGTTCGTGGACATGTCATATACTGTGGCGTAAGCAAATAAGTGTTTAATACTTAACACCCATTATGAAATAATAGATAATATGCTGTATTAGAAACTGTTATTATTACATTTTAAACACAAATATAATTGCACATAAAAATAAATCGCACTACAAATGATTTCTGCTTATGTCATAACCCATATACAAAATAATGCATGTATTGTATTTTTTTTTTTTTCGCTAATATTTTCAAATACATTTCAAGTGCATGCACGAAGAAAACCTATAATATAAAGTAGCCAGCGATGAAATGTAATCTTTGTAAACTATGTAGCCTAAAGTTAACCTATTATTAAATAATAATATGAAAAACATGTTATTAATATTACAATGACGTGTTTTTGAATTTTTACCACATATAATGTAGCTTTTAATAAAGATCGTGACAACATTTTTAAGAGTAAAACAATTTACTAGACGCATTGGAAAGATCGCAATAACAGTCTGTTCTCAATTAAAGTTGCCTTTAAGTTCTAAGATTTGTGCATGCGTAGAAAGGTTCAAAAAGGCAAATGCTAACTTATTTACCAGCTAATTTATTTCCTGTGACACTGGTGCAAAATACAGTTTACTTGGGACTCCAGCTGGACTCCCTTGCAATGTGAGCCTACCTGTCAGATGACAGAGTTGCTGCAATATAGAACTGTCTTTCCCTGTTTCAACAAGGATCGACAGTATGTCTGGTGTTGTGCCAAAGGTTGCTGGGTCTGATGGCTGCAGCCGCATCAGCCATCCAGCTGGGATTACTCCATATGCGCCCACTTCAAGCGTGGCTCAATACCTTCCGGTTACACCCCAAGCGCGACAAGCACCGTCAGCTGACCGTGTCCCGCACATGTTGGGAAGCCCTACGCTGGTGGAGGCAAACCTCTCACCTGTGCGAAGGTGTAAGGATAGGGTCGATCCACAGCTGTCAGGTAGTGATGACAGAGACGTCCAACTTCTTTTGGGGAGCAGACCCGGGGTCATGACCCTATCTCTTGCTCTATAGCAGTTATCCTCCATTTCCTGCTAGAACTGCTTGAAGCGGGGAAAATCCCTTTCTACGCTTAAAGTGTACCTGGCAGTAATATATGCTTGCCATATCCCTATTGATTCGGTGTCCCCAGGTGCCCATTTCCTGGCGCTCGACAGCTATGTCTAGACCATGTACTGGAGAATCTCACTAAGGCCCCGTTTGAGCCTATTCACTCCACAGAGTTATGAAGACAGCCTTTCTATTAGCCATCACCTCCACCAAGCGGGTCAGTGAGTTACAGGCTGTGTCAATACACAACTCCTGTTAAGTGGTTATGGCTTTCCACTTAAATCAATCAGTGGAGCTAGAGGCTTTCCATCCCCCCCCCCCCCCGGATCAGAGACCAAACTCACTCTGCTCAGTTCGGGCATTGAGATGTTATGTTGACAGAACAAGAGCTCTGCGTCAGTCTGACATACTCTTCGTCTGCTATGGTGCAAGGACCCTCTCAAAACAGCGGCTGTCTCACTGGATTGTGGACACAGTTTCGACTGCATATACAAATAGTGGCCTACTCCCACCTAGGGAACAAATAGTCACTCCACAGAACCTCACTATCCGACATATGTACTGTGGCTAGTTGGGCTACCCCGCATACTTTCACCAGGTTCTACCGACTTAATGTGATAGATCCCTCTATACCTTCAAAAGGCACAAGGGTCCTTGAGGTTGCACTCTCGCACCGCTAACTGTGGTTTTGCAGTTTCGAGATGTCCCTTGTCTGCTGTCTTCGCGCACGTTCCCTCGCAATGGCTTTGGTATACTTTCTCAAAAGTATTGTTGGTGGTCGTCTTCGAATTGAAAGGGAACGTTAGGTTATGGATGTAACCCTGGTTCCCTGAAACAGAAGACGACCACCAACCTGTGAGGTTGCAACGGTCACCTTTACGGGTTTGATGTAAATGAGGAAGTGAGCTCCGTGGAGTGACTATTTGTTCCCTCGGAAGGCAGGACTGAGGACCCGGAGGGGCCTAGCCGCAGCTTTGATATAAAATGCTCAGCGAATACCGACCTGTGGCAGGTATTTCCCAAAAGTATTGTTGGTGGTCATCTTTTCTTTCAGGGAACCAGGGTTACATACGTAACTTAATGTTTTTGCTTTAGTTTATACAGAAGCCTTAACAATAGGGGGTGAAATACCTTTAGTGTTAAATATGAAATGTGTAATATCTGCCATTGTAATGAATCTCCTGTCTAAGGTTTGTGGTTTGCATCCAGCCCTTGCCTTTCCATTCAATGGGCTGAGATGCCAGGTTATTACACCCTACAACTGTCTTTCTATTTAGGGGCCCAAAACACAGTACAGGTTAGTTAAATTCTGATTTGTAGTATTGGTCTTTTATTACGGAGTACATCACTTTACCTTGCTTTTACTATGATTGAATCCACTTTGCTATGCTTTTACTATAAAAAATATTTTAAAAGGGATTTTCCAATTTTAGAATCAAAGTGGGAGTCAACTCTGAAAAGAGAAAAAAGCACACAGAAAAATGTTATCTGCATACTTCACAACTGGTCAGTAGCAGTTGTGTTTTCATTATTTTTAACGTGTGTGTTTCTGGCTGCACTGCAAGCATGATACCAGTATTTTTGTGCATTTTAACAATAATATATTCAAAATTGTGCTTTATAGTGATATTTTTTTGGAGTCCCTTTCGAATGCTTTTATTGTGGGACCTCACAGCACCTACATCAGAAATGTATCTGCAGATCATCTGGAAAGAAAAGTGTTTAAGAGAGAACTGAATTACTGATATTGTCCATCGTTGTGAGGCGCAGCTCACTAACATAGACAATTCTGTCAATTTGTGTAAAAAGAACCAATGTTTTTTTCAGTTCCATCTTGACAGTAAAAGACAGCTCAGTGGGCGTGATAGGCACACTGTCAGAATAGCAAGCTATACTATCACTGCAGCAGTCATAACACAATCCAGCAGGATACCTATTTATTATTTGTTTCTTTTGTTTAATTTCTGAAAACCAATTACAAAATGAGGTATGGCAGTCACGGTCCCTTTAAATATAAAATTGTGTGAATGTGTGCTTGTGCACTTACATACTAATTTACAGCATGGTGATGCATGCCTAAAAGCTGCTACTGCAGTATGACTCATTACATGGCACTTATGTTTGGTCATTGCCTTTCATTTTGTGTTGTTTTCCCCAGCAACGTATCTTGCAAACAGATCGTCCACGACTCCTTTACAGTGCAGTGGCACTATTGGGTTTCTTGTCTAAGTAAGCACCTTTAGTTTAGGACATTTCTTGTAAATATACTTAATTTAATGATTAAATTTTTCAACACAACTGTACAGAACATTAAATTGTATTCCTGTTAAAGCATTATATACAGTTGTTTTACCTGTTGTTCCACGTACTTTTGACATGGTCTAAAGAGCTTGCTGTTACAGCAGTCTGATATTTTTATATCATAGGGGCACCATCTCCTCAAGTTTGCCTGACGACCACAAAAACACACCCTCCTGTTTGGTAATGCACGTCGTGCCAATGCCTGTTGTGATCATGATAAAATAGTGTTGTTGATAATGATGCAATCGACAGCCCTCAATGGGATCGCAAGCCATCAATCTTGCTGAAATCCCACAGGGTCTGCTTCTTCCAGACCCTTCAATACTGACAAGCAATACATTTTTGGAAAAGCATTATAAAAAAATTGACTAATTCATTACAATATTGTGATTGGGTGATTATGGATGTGCAGGACAGATATAAAGGGCTTGGCTTGAGGTATATCCACCCATGCTGCAGCTAATCTACATTTTTCCCAGTCCTGAATATTACAGCCAAAGAATGATCTAGATTGCATGTTGCGGAAATTCAATTAAATTAGGGAAAATGCTAAATTCTCTGGGTTAGGGTTCAGGTTTTGGCTTTGGCAACACCCGATCATAATGTAGTCTACATTTAAACAGCCTGTGTTTCAGTTTGAGTTTTCTATAGACATGGACCCCATTCCATGTCCAGATCTAAATCATTGCTTAAGAATTTTATTCGGCAAGCTTTTTCAGGCTCCAGTTAGTTGCCTTGTTTTTTCAAGCATTATAGTTCTATTTTTTCCCAATTTTGTTCTGTTGGTAAATTGCCTTGTCATGAAAATGTGCATTAGAAAGCACTATTAAAATGTGTAAATTGTCAGGGTATTTTTATTGCTCTCCAGTGATGTGGAAACAGCAGTCACAATGTAATCACAGTAACATTTAACAGCAGGTACAATTCCAAGACTAATTAGGCTCTCCCAATTATTCGTCCGAAATGAAAGCACATCCTGGAATTGCTGTCATTTTTAATAATAATTTTAATAAATTTAAGAAGCATGTTAGCCATAGGCTAAATACAGAATGTCTTCTCTAATCGTACAGTGCCTGGATATACTAATATCAATTTGAGTATAGGGCTGTGGCAAAGTGGTTTGCAGTGTGCAGGTGTAGAGGCGATGTGATTATGAAACAGAAGACACGATACAAACAGAAAACGTTTATTTATAATCCCGGTCTGGCGACCACAAATAATAATCCCAGGCAATACACAGCAATGTGTATTGCACTGTTTCAAATAACAATGGGTTACAGTCCCGAAAGAATAAACATTGTAGAACACACACAATCACAAATCCAGAGTGAGTGCTAAAGGGCTAGTGGTGACACAGTTGTGAAGTGTTGTCCGGGTTTAGTGCTGGCCTTAAGAGACAGCTCCAGATCATGTTAGCCGTCTAACAAGAACAAACAAGTATAATTAGACACGACAAACAAACAAAACACACTTAACCATAACAAAAGGAACAGATCATCTAGCCACATACCCATTTGTACCGTCAGTCACGCCCCCTTGGTTAGCGAGTGCAACCTTTTCTCCTCCAATCCGCGGTTACCACATCGCTTCCCTTCTGGGGTGATAACCTGGTGTACCGTAGCGCCGCCCCCTTTCTAGATGGCTGACTTCCACCTAACCCTTAGAATGAATTGTCCAACCATCCAGTCCGGGGCACTCTGTTCACTTTACACAGCGCCCTCACAGGTCGGGAGGGAGATTTATAACCAAGATTCATTCTTTCTCTGTCACAAGGGCCTACAGGAGTGCTGATTAAAATTGCTGTTATGGAAACTACTAGCGTACAGGGAGACGACTCTCCCACCAGCGAGCAGCAGCCAAATGGAAATGAAAAATAATGGGAATATCTATGTTTTGTATAATTTGTAAACTTCAAAATTGTCATGCAGAATGTACATTTATTTAGAACACTTTACATATGCTGATTTATGATTATCTGGCTTGTAAGAACATTATAAGAACATGTTCTATGCACCCTGGACCCCTGCCTCTCTTATTCCCAGCACATCTCCACTCTGGCACGCACTTGCCGATTCTTCCTGAGCAACATCTGAAGAATCCGACCCTTCCTCACCAACTATGCCACCCAGCTCCTGGTCCAGGCCTTGGTACTCTCCTGCCTAGACTACTGCAGCTCCCTCCTGGCTGGCCTCCCTGCGTCCGCCACCCGTCCGCTCCAGCTCATCCAGAACTCCGCTGCTCTTCTGGTGTTCTCTCTGCCTCGCTTCTCCCATGCAACTCCACTACTCCGCTCACTCCACTGGCTCCCGATCACCGCTCGCATCCAGTTCAAGACTCTTGTACTAGCCTACAGATGCGTTGACCAGACTGCACCCAGCTACCTCCAGACCCTCATCTCTCCCTACACCCCCACTTGACCTCTCCGCTCCGCCTGCACTAGAAGACTGGCTCTATCTCCGCTACGCTCCCCTGCCTCCCGAGCCCGCTCCTTCTCCACCCTTGCTCCGCAGTGGTGGAACAACCTTCCTACAGATGTCAGGACTGCCCAGTCCCTGACCACATTCCGGCGCCTCCTTAAGACTCACCTCTTCAAACAGCACCTGTAGAACTCCTCTGTTGTATCCTGGGACACTATCACCCTTCATTTAAATGTGCTTTATTTTGCTCTTATCTGCCCCTATTTTACTGCATTTAATCCTGTACTTCAGAATATTGTAATCTGCCAAGTGTTTAACCTGTAGTATTTTGTACTTAATCATATCCTGATGTAACTATCACTATTTAATCATATCCTGATGTAACTGTCACTATTATCTGCTGTATTATTGAATTGTGGTTTGTCACACTTGAACAAAAATTATTGTATTTCTTGCTCTTATTGTATTACTTGTATTGTAACACTTGAATGTATTTGCTTGCGATTGTAAGTCGCCCTGGATAAGGGCGTCTGCTAAGAAATAAATAATAATACAGACGTGTGACGGTGAAAGTGTACATTGTACATAAAGTGTGGGGGGAGTCTGACAACATTACAAATACATTTAGGCAAATTCCATCTCTGTCACATTCCTTGTGGATCTGTGTGCCCTCGTACGGCTGTTCTTCATTCTTGTGTGGAAGACACAGGTGTTAAAGCCAGGGATGCATTGCAAATCCGCAATCACCTAAGGAAACTTTATTGTAATATCTAATATGCTGTTTTCTATACTAAGATTGCAGTTGTAAAATTCAAATAAAATCTACAGTAGAGGTCAGCTGTCATATAATGTATGTATGCAGAATTCAAATAAGCTACAGTTGCATTGATAATTTCTTGGTAGTAACATTACACTTTGTGCAAATAACGGTATATCATTTTAGCAATACAACAACCGTTCCGTAAAGTTACAAATGGTTAAAACAAGTGAATAAATCTTCATAACCACAAGTATAGAAAAGGCTAAAATATTTTCATAACTACAAATATTTAATTATGTAGGTTGTCTGTAAGAAATGAACTCCTGTAACTCTCTATCTCTCTGTATCGTCAGCCACGGTCTGTTAAATTTCTGTTTCAAGGTGAATTATATACTGTTTCATTAATTAAAACCCTCCTTTTCCAAGTGCAAATTAACTCTTGATAAATTATGACAATTAACAAGGATTTGCTTTTAAATTCACACGCAAACAAAATAAATAGTTGCAAGAAGCACTGCTCGTTAAGATATTAACCCTTTAAGGACCGGGATCATGTTAACACGATCATACTGAAGTGGGCTTCTAGAACCGCAATTGTGTAAACAGGATAAAAAAGCATTTTGTTTGATGACTTACAGGGCCACCATACTTTGCAGTACAGACTTGAAACACATATCAATGGATAGGGGAGGGACTGACGTTCACTTCTTGATAGTGATTCTTTTTTTCGTGTGACGTCACTTAGAGGGTCATTTAGTGTCTAAAGGGTGGAGACAGCAGCCAGGCAGAGACAAAAGCAGAAACAAAACATCACAGAAACTGGTTTAGAGCAAATAAAAAAGGGGAAACACTGTAAATCTGTATTTGACTTATAATTATATTAGAACATGTATTCTGTCTCGTGTTTTAATATATATGATTTAACAACATTTATAAATCTCAAGAAATAAGTGGATATAAGCATATACTATTTCAAGAACTAAATGTATCAGGTACGTTTTTTTTTCCTTATTACTGATAATAATGAAATGAGTAACTATTATTTTATTTATAAATATTTATTTTGAGAAAATAAATCGAGAGTAGTGTCCATTATTTTATAAAGGTGTAAGAATAATCATGTAGTATGTCATTGCAATCACTCAGGTGAAAAAATGTCTTGTAATCTGCCCAAACATCAATATTTTTAATTTTTTTAATTTTTTTTATATAGTAGTCAACAATTGGTTTTTTTTTTGTGTTTTTTTTTTTCCCCATTTAACATTGGTCGCTAGTACGCTGTTGATTTTAAACTTTGACTACTGACCTATAAAGCATTAAATGGTCTTGCCCCTCCTATTTGACTGAGTTGCTCTCCCCTTATGCATCCACTGGCATTGCAGCTGAGGTTTAACTGTTACAAATGCCAGTACAAGACAGCACCCTCAGAGTGGCATCTTGCATTTCTCACTTTAATCACTCATTCATAACATTGCAGTGAATTAGTCACTTGTCTTCTGGAAGTTTCTGGAATTCTAATGCATTACCTAAATGTTATTGTTGGTTGGTATTGAAAGGTTCTGGAGTAGATTCATAATTCATTATTCGTCACACCAGGTACTCAGACTCTATCTCAGTCTTCAAGTCTCTGATGACAACTTTTTTTGACCTGCATTCTCTTTCCCACTTGTAATTTTTCTCTTGAATAAAATAATGATGGCACTGTCCATGATGGAGTATCCTGTTTATATAACAAGTACTGTGTTTGGAAAAGAGAGTATATTTAAAAATATATTTAACAGCTTATATCAGATAATTGCTTTTGCTCAAGCTCTGCATCTGACCAGCAATTTGGCATAATTCGGAACAGTGCAATTTACATGGTCATTCTGTTATTGGATTTGAATAAATGCAAGATAAATTCGGACTTCCGGTGGCTTCCACCCAAGATGGTGGCTTAGTTTGAGAGCTCCCACACTCATCGCCCGATTTATTAAAAATATACTTATTATTTCAGTGAAGGGCACGTTTTGCTACTAGCATTACACAATGGAGACACCAGAGAAAAGGGATTCGTCAGCCATGGACCTGAATACCCCTTCCCCAACTATGAAAGCCAAGAGTAAAAAAG
Source organism: Acipenser ruthenus (assembly GCF_902713425.1). Taxonomy (NCBI): domain Eukaryota; kingdom Metazoa; phylum Chordata; class Actinopteri; order Acipenseriformes; family Acipenseridae; genus Acipenser; species Acipenser ruthenus. The sequence goes on from NC_081205.1 coordinate 18,285,178, forward strand.
CCAGAAAGCAGCTACTTACCTTTGAGTGCGCTGCACAGAACGCGACTGAGCCTAGCCGCGAGGATCCACGGGGTCAGACGCTGCCCTGGCTAACAGAGTCCCAGCTTCATTCGCTGAGAGATTTTATTGTGGAATGCATCAGGGAGTGTTTAAAAAGCGAAATTACTGCTGAGATTAAAACGGTTTGTACTGAAATTAAGTCCATCCAGTCTCGCCTGCAGCAAACCGAGGAGAAGATTTCCGTTACTTTCTCCACTGTTGACAAGCAAAATAAGCGCGTAGATATTCTCCAGGCTGCCCAGCGCCAAAACCGGGCTAGCATTAAAGAATCTGAAACGGAGATTGCCTTGCTTAAATCTCGACTGGCTGAGTTAGAGGATAGAAACCGCCGATCGAATTTGCGGATCGTGGGGTTGCCAGAGGGTACCGAGGGGGGGGACCCTATTGACTTCCTGCAAAAATCCCTACCAATGTGGCTGCCATCTTTGACCGGGCATATTGAAATTGAGAGGGCCCATCGTATCTATGATGGATCTAGCGCTCGCAGAGACAGGCCTCGCACCTTCATTTTTAAATTACTTCGCTACACTGATCGGCAGCTCATTCTTAGGGCTGCCAGAAATGTAGCTACACCACCCCGGCTAGACGGAAGCTCTCTACTTTTCTTCCCTGATTACTCCGCCTTTACTGCCCAGCGAAGAAAATGTTTCGCCCCGGTTCAGAAATCTCTCAGGCAGCTTGGAGTCCAGAACTTCTTGTTATACCCGGCAAAACTGAAGATCATTCACATTGTTTGACTCGGCGAAGGAAGCAGAAAGATTCGTTTTGGGATTATCTAATACTCAATCTATGGACTAAATCTGCCGCATTATTTCAAACACCAGAAATGTGTTTTTTTTTTGTTTTTTTTTTTTTTTTTCTCGCTTTTGGAAAACACTACTGCTCTAATATGGTTAACTGAACCCTACAGCACGGGATCTGCTTAATCGGGACTGTATGTAAGTTACATCCACATGGTAGTATATGTTGGGGTGTAATTGTTTTTGTATTACAGTACATCTATCCATATATTGGGATGGGGTTAGTTATTTAATTTAATTGTATTGCAATACAGACATCCTGATTTTCTTTTCTACGTTGTATTAACCTATTATATATTTCTACCTTCCTGAAGTGCATTATGTTTTGGGTTTTTGGGTGTGGGTTTTGCATCTTGGTTCGAAACCACGGAAGCTAATATTTTTTTTTTTTGTTCTGGCAATGAGGGTCACGGCGGCGCTATGAGCTGCTGCTTCTCTCAGCTAGTCAGTTTTGTAAAAATAGTTCTGTGTTTGTTTTTGTATATCAGATTACATTTATTAGGCAATCGCTTGGCAGCACATTGTTATACCAGTGTAGGGCTAGTTAAAACATTTTTTATTTTCGTTTTATTTGATCTGTCCGATGCTAATTCCAGGATATGTTTACTTCTTTCATTGCTGTCTGTTAACTATGCAATCTCTGTTATACACGCTCAGTGCACATGGGAGGAGTGGCCCCGTACTGCCTATTTTAAACCTCCATAATGGCTAATTATAATTGTATGTCCTGGAACGTGCGTGGTCTTAACTCACCCATTAAAAGAGCCAAATGTTTAGATTTTTTACATCGTAAAAACGTTACAATTGCATTAATTCAGGAGACCCATCTCAAATCTGCTGATGTCAATAGATTTCAAAATAAACACTATAAAGTAATTGCTCACTCCTGCGCCTTGAATAAAACAAAAGGGGTACTAATTGTGGTTAACAGAAAGATAAATATTACCATTAATAGTTCAAGCAATGATACTGAAGGCCGTTTCTGTCAAGTAATAGCAAAACTTAACAGTGTTAAACTGTGCTTAGCATCAGTTTATGCACCCAATGTTTTCGATCCTCGATTTTTTGAGAACGTCAGGGTTAAGCTATCAGCTCTCCCAGATTGTGCACTTATTGTTGGGGGGGATTTTAATTTGACTTTCAATCCAGCTCTTGATACTTCATCACAGGGCACTGCCCTGTCTCTTACCTTTGCCTCTAAATACTTTCAAAACTTTGCACAAGACTTAAATGTACATGATGCTTGGCATCTGAGAAACAATGGTGTTAAAGATTTCACATTCTTTTCACATAGACACAAAATATACTCTCGCATCGACTACATTTTTATCTCCCCAATTATTATGCATAATATTATTTCCACAGATATATTGCCAATTCTTATTTCTGATCATGCTCCGGTTTTGTATTCATTTGACTTGGTCCCAGGAATTAAGCGTGCTAAACGCTGGCGTTTTAACTCATTTTTACTTCAGAATGAAGCTTTCTTAAAACATCTCACAGAGATTTTGAGAGATTTCCTAGAAATCAACCGTAATACTGCAACCAACCCACATTCATTATGGGAGGTTACTAAATGCTTTATTAGGGGCTGCTGTACAGCCGTTTCTTCTAACTTGAATAAAACACGAAACAAAGACATCCTCCAGCTAGAAACTACTATTTCACAGTTAGAAAAAGAACAGAAGTGTAACTTCTTAAAAAGTAAAGCAAAACAGTTAGCCACCTTAAAGACTGAATTCAAAAATCTTACTAGTAGCAGAGCAGAATTTCTAGTACACAAAACAAGACAGCTCTATTATGAGCACGCAGAGCGTCCTAGCAGATTACTTGCATTGCGATTAAAACAATCTGAACACTTGGCTTCTATTGAGGCAATCAGGGACAGCAATAATGTTAGCAAAGTCTAAGAGAGCAGGTTAGCAAAGTCTTTCAAGATTATTATTCTCAACTTTACACTTCCGAAGCTGGTGCAGACTTGGCAAAAACTGAGGATTTTTTGAAAAATTGGAATTGCCTCAATTAACTGCTGAACAGGCGGAGCACTTGGACGCTCCTTTAACATTGCAAGAATTAGAGGCAGCAGCTTGATCCATGCAGAAGCGAAAGTCGCCTGGGTTGGATGGCATTCCACCTGAGTTATTGCTGGCAGTATGGGATCAAGTTGGTTCATTAATACTCCATTCTATAAATTTTTCACTGCAAACTGGCTCTTTCCATAGAGATCAGAAATCGGCTTTGATTTCGTTACTTGTTAAAAAAGGAAAAGACCCTTTAGACTGTGCCAGCTACAGGCCCCTTTCACTTTTAAATTGTTTGCTAAAGCTCTTTCTAGGCGGTTGGAAAAATATGTGTGTAACCTAATACATCATGATCAGACCGGGTTTTTAAAGAGCCGCCTTGCATCAGACAACATACGGCGTCTTTTTCATATTATAGACCAAGCCCCCCATCAACCCGGCTCTTGTGCTGTATTTTTTTTGGATGCCGAGAAGGCATTTGATCGCCTGGAATGGAACTATCTGTGGGCAGTTCTAGAACGCTTTGGCTTCGGCCATTCTTTTATCAATATGATCCGCACTATATACAGCAATCCTACTGCATGTGTGCAGACCGGGTCAATGTTATCCCCTCAGTTTGCACTCGGCAGAGGTACCCGACAGGGCTGCCCATTGTCACCATTATTATTTGTCCTTTCCTTAGAACCATTGGCGCAAGCTATTAGACAAAGTAACAATATAGCTCCCATTACTGTACAGGGCTCCAAACACCATATATCACTTTACGCTGATGACATTTTATTGTTTCTATCTGATATTTCTTATTCAGTCCCTAACGCACTGCATTTAATTGATAATTTTGGTAAACTCTCTGGATATAAAATAAACTGGTCTAAGTCTGTTTATATGCCTTTGAATCGTATCGCCACAACAACCCCTCTTCCCCCTCATATCTCTATTCGGCCGCAGCTCACAGGCTTTACATATTTGGGCATTAAGATATCCCCAAATTTCCAGCAGATTCGTAAAGAAAATATGCTTGAAGTTCTAAATAAAATCAAAACAGATTTGACTAGATGGTCTCCATTACAGGTTTCATTACATGGTAGGATTTCTGTTATAAAAATGAATATACTGCCTCGTATTAATTTCCTATTTTCTATGATCCCCATTTCATTACCACAAAAGCACCTTGAACAAATAAATTCTATTATAACTGGTTTTATTTGGAAGGATAGGCGACCAAGGATTCGGTTGACTACTTTGCAGCGCCCTAAAACACTGGGCGGCCTGGCAGTACCCAATTTTAAATATTACTACTGGGCTTTTCAGCTAAGGGTATTTTAAACGTGGCTAGATTCAGGGTCTACAGCTTCTTGGCGACCAATTGAGGAAGCCTTAGTTAAGCCAATCAGACTCCAGGATCTTCTATTTTCCGCTCCTAAGGATAAGGCTATTTCTCTTCGAATGGGTCCAATCATTGCAAACTCATTAGATATTTGGAAGAAAGTTAACCGATTTCTTGGCAGCCCCTCAAAACTTCATAAGCTTTCACTTATATGGAACAATCCCTTTTTACTTACAGGCTCTCGGCCTTTTACTTATCCACCCTGGTCCTCCAGACATATTCATATTCTTAGTGATATCTTTGATGATAATGGCCTTCGCACGTTCCAGGACCTTAAGGATAATCACTCGCTCCCTGGTTTTACCTATTTCATGTACCTCAGACTCCGCTCAGCCCTTCGCGCCTATGGAGTGGACTCTATGTTACCTAGCCACCCTGTGACTAATATATTTGCTTCAACAGTCACCTCAAGAGGCTTAGTTTCTTCTTTATATCACTTTTTTCTTTCTTTTAAAAATAGCTCCCTTCCAGTTACCTTAATATGGGATAGAGAGCTTGAAAAACTGGGCGGTAGTCCTGATTGGGAAGCAGTATGGGACAATGTCTTTTCATCCTCAAAAAATCTAGCACACCAGCTAATTCACTTTAAACTAGCACATAGAATATATGCTACACCATACCGACGATTCCAGATGAAGATCGTTTCAGATCCTCTCTGCCATAAATGCACTCAGGGTGTGGCCGGAACGTATCTAGCTTATGGAAATATGTGGCCACTGTGCTTTCTGACGTGATTGGTGTGAAAGTGCCACTGAGTCCCCGACTGCTCCTTCTCAGCGATGACTCCCAAATGAATATTAGCCTTCAGACACGACGGCTCTTGTTGGCTGGACTAACAGCAGCTAAAAAGTAAATCCGACGAGGCTGGGTGGAGACAGAGGTACCCTTAGATCGTGTCTGGTTGCACTTATTTGCACATATTGTGTTGGTGGAGAGAAGTACAGCTAGATTACATCATGCCAGTGCAAAAACTGTAACGGCATGGACAGATGCCTTTTCTTATCTCAGTTTATTTTAATTAGGCCCTAGGCCCTAACCCCTCCCCCCCTTTTTATTTTTATTTTATTTATATATTTATTTATATTTATTTATTCATTTATTTTTACTTGTTTTAGAGCTCCCAATTGTTAGTTTGTATTCATGTGTACTATTCCCAACTGTTTTAATTTCTTGTTATGGAAAACAAATAAAAAACAATTGTTAAAAAAAAAAAAAATGCAAGATAGATTCAAAATGAGTCGGGAAAAAAAATGCACTCAGTACCACAGAATATGAATGCTAGATATCTCACCGCTTTTTTTATCATCTCTCATAAATCACAGTGATGTGTAGGTCTGAGGCAAGTCAAGTAGACGGTTACACACAATCATAGGCATAATTTACACGGGGGACATGTTTCAATGACGGGAAAATGTAGTCCTCACATTGCAGCAATGCTAAAACTTTCATTTCTCAATAATGTATTTGTATACTCAGTTAAGAGTCTCCAGTGCCACTAGGACCCAGCGGAAAAATCAATCAACTGAGGCAGTGCTGGCACACAGTGCATTATGGGTGATCTCAAGCACTCAGGAGAAAGCTGGTAGTAAAAAACTGTTTTAGTTTTCTTCTTTTCATTGTGAAATTTCTCAATCCTGATACCATTTCCGATATCTATGGTCTCAATACTATAAAAATATGTTATATTTGAATATTGGGATCTTACACAAAGGCACCAAACTGATTGAAATTAAAGTTTATTTTTAATTTACTATATGCCCCAGCTATAGAAACTGTTCCCACCCCTCACACTTTTGAAACCAAAGTTATGCCACTGCACACAATGCCAGTATCAGCATTATAGTGAAAGCTAAATATTTTCTATTTTCTACCCACACTGTTTTGAACCCCATATCTACACATTTTTCATTCAGTTGTTTTGTTTCATTATAT